>NC_083350.1:108143134-108449245 GCF_030254825.1 Meriones unguiculatus | reverse complement strand
TTAGAAAACCTATGGGGGTCACCCTAGCTGAGACTGATAGGAGTGGAGGATATAAAACCTAAAGTAGCCACCTTCTGTAACCAGGCAGGACTTCCAGTGTAGGATTAAGAACACCAACCCACCCACAAAGCCTTCGACCTAAAATTTGTCCTGCCTACAAGATGTATAGGAACAAAGATGGTGCAAAGATTCAGAGAATGTCCAAGTAAAGACTGGCTCTACTTGAGACCCATCCCTTGGAAGAGAACCAATCTCTGACACTGTTATTCTGCTATGCTTGTAGACCGGAGCCTAGCATAACTCCTCTGAGAGGTTTCACCCAGCAGCTGATGGAAACAGATGCAGAGACCCACAGCCAAACATTAGACAGAGTTTGAGGAGTCACATGGAAGAGTTAGGGGAATAACTGAGGAAGCCTGAGTGGTCAAGGACTCCACAAGTAGATCTACAGTCAACTAATCTGGACCCGTGAGAGCTTACAGAGACTGAACCACCAAAGAGCATGCTTGAGCCCCCTGCACAGCTTGGTCTTCATGTGGCTCCCCCAACAACTGGAGCAGAGGCTCTCTCTGATTCTGATACTTCCCTTTGGATCCTGTTCCTTTAGATTATCTGGCCTCCAAAGGAAAGGATGCACCTAGTTCTGCAGTGATTTCATGTGCCAGAGTGGGTTGGTATCCATGGGGAACCTCCCCCTTCTCTGAACAGAAGGAGAGGGGAGAATGGGAGACAGAGGTGTGCAAGAGGAAGGAGTGGGAGGAGAGAGAAAGGGCTGCAATCAGGATATGTAAAGTAAATAAGTACATAAATTTACAAAGAAAACTATTAACTGCAAAAACTCTAAGAAAATTGCTATGCAAGTATAGGTGAGAAACAAAATGGCATAAATTACCCAAAAACAGATTTTAATGGTGTTAGAACACCATAAGCATAGCAACCTAAATCTGTCAGAGGAAGGAAAGACAGAAGAAATGTGCAATGAGCAGAATGTGAAAATTTATTTATCTCTTTGGTAGCTAAAATGTATGTTCAGGCAATATCACAAAAAATTAATTCCAAATCAATGAAAGTAATAACTAAAAATAAAATGTCTGAAATGAAACTTTAGGTAGTCTTTTTTAAAGTTTAAAGTTTATAGTTACCTATTTCTTTACTTTAGAAATTAATAAATATGTAAAGAGCTGTGACAAATAGCATTACGAATTCCTGTGTGCCCTTATCCAGTTTCAACTCATCCACCTTCTGCAACCTTTTGTGACATTGATAAGGCCAAGTTATGCAGGAGAAATTCAGCATATTTGATATGGAAATTTAGTGAAAGAAAGAAACTAAAATTCACATGCCATATTTTTTTCAGCTTTTGAAAAATTGATGGAGAAGACATGTTGTAAGAATTAGCTGCAGGAAAGTAATCATCTTGCTCTTCACATCCCACCTGAAACTCTACCAAAACACAGAATAAAAAATTATAGGCTCATCCATTAAATAAAAGCTGCAAATGTAAAATGCAAATGGAGAAAATATCTGTCAAATACAGTGCACCTGGGAGCAAATAGAGGGAAGATGTAACGTTCTGCACTTCAGAGGTGATTTATCAAGAACTAAAGGGCATCACTCTGAAAAGTCTGCCATGATTTCTTTTAGACTGGTAAGTGCCATGAGCAAAAGTCAGAGATCGGAAAAATAGACAGGACCCCTATGGGAACCAATTTCATATTATGGAATAGAAAAAGAACCCTTTTGCAAGTCATGCCATTTTAAAAGAAAATCAAGAAATAAGACTTATGAAGTAAAAGAGACAAAATAGATCGTAGAGGAGGACCTACTATTATCTCTTTACTAAAACAGTGCAATTCCTTACTGCATTTTAAATTCTTAACCTTATACTCAGATATAAGGGTAGCTATTACTTCTCATCAAAGAAGCTTTTCCTTGAGCTGGGTGTGGTGGTACACGCCTTTAGTCCCAGCATTTGGAAGACAGATACAGGCAAATTTACATGAGTTTGAGGCCAGGCTGGTCTACAAAGCAAGTTTCAGGACAGCCAAGGCTACACACAGAATCTCTGTCTCAAAAAACAAAAAGAATCAAACAAAAGAGAGAAAGTCACAACTGTAAAAATTGCAAAGAACAAACAGATTTTAGGGTACTAAGCTTCAACTGTTATGTCTGCAACATAAACCCTGAACCAAGGACTGAAGGAACATGGCACAAGAGCGGGGAGAAGGATTTTGACATTTAAAGGAAGAGGAAGTTTTCTGTGTTTGTGTCTCCAGCAACTGGCAGGGAAGCTACATCCATGATATCTCAATAATATGACAAGGACAATGCCGGCATACATGCAGGCATGAAAGCTGAAAAATCTCACAAGGCCCCATCCCTAGACAAAGCGCTACTGTCAATTAACCCTTGCTGAGAGAGGGAGAAGTATTCACTAGGTATGAACCCTATTATTAGAGAACCTAACCAAGGGGTCAGCCCTGTAAACATGAAGGCAAAGCAGGCAACAGTAAATGGACACAGCAGCCGATTTACAAAAGAATTTGAAAGAGGATAAGAGAAAGGATACAGACAGGGTCTTGGGGAGAAGTGGGCAAATAATATAATCTTATTTAATTATACAACTGAAAATTTAAAAAAGACAAAATAAGCATAATTTGCCTATTTTACATTTATTTTTATATTAATTACAGTTTATTTTCTTTGCATCCCAACTGTATCTTCCTCCCTCATTCTCTCCCTATCCCATCCTCCCTCCCTCATCTCCTCCCATGCCCCTCTCCAAGTCCACTGATAGGGGAGGTCATCCTCCCCTTCCATATGACCCTAGCTTATCTGGTCTTATCAGGACTGGCTGCATTGTCCTCCTCTGTGGCCTGGCAAGGCTGCGCCCCCCTCGGGGGGTGGGGGGAGAACGTGGTCAAAGAGCCAGCCACTGAGTTCATGTCACAGACAGTCCCTGTTTCTATTACTAGGGCACCCACTTGGATATTGCGGTGCCATGGGCTACATCTGAAGAGGGGTTCTAGGTTATATCCATGAATGGTATTTGGTTGGAGTATCAGTCTCAGAAAAGACCCCCGGGCCCAGATATTTTGATTCTGTTGCTCTCCTTGTAGAGCTCCTGTCCCCTCTAGGTCTTTCTCTCTCCCCCTTCTTTCATATGATTCCCTGCACTCTGCCCAAAGTTTAGCTATGAATCTCAGCATCTGCTTTGATACCCTGCAGGGTAGAGTCTTTCATGGGTCCTCTGTGGTAGGCTCCTGCCCTTTTACATGACTCAATATTTGGTAAGACAGAAAATTACCTTTAAAAAAACTATTAGAAACAAGATTTTAAAAATCAGTCAGGGAATATTAGCAAATCAAAATATAAAAGCCACAAATCTCTATCAGGCCTAACATGAACTAGAAAAGTTGATGGCTCAGTGGAATCGACAGAAGATTAAAACATGTGGACAGAAGCTTATTAATAATAGCTGGAGAGAAAAACTTTTAAATATTACTAAAGCCCATTAGAACAGTGATTCTCAACCTTTGAGTCTTGACCCCTTTGGGAGATGTATATAAGATAGACTGCGTATCACGTACTTACATTAGGATTCATGACAGTAGCAAAACTACAGGTATGAATTTCATATATGTACATAGTGTGCTTTGATCGAATCCATCCTCCAAACCTTCCCCTCTAATTACTCCTTTATCCCCTGCCCTTCTCTCCCCTTCCAGCTTCATGTGCTCTTTTCAAATTTTATTTTTTAAATAAACACTGAGTTCACTTAATGCTGCCTGTAGGTGCATGGCTATTAGACACCTGCTAGAAAAAAGCGGCCTTTCAGGGTTTGAGTCCCTCCAGAAAACGGACTCTTTCCTCCAGAAGCTATCAAGTCCAACTAGTGCTGGGACTTGAAGAGGCCCTTGCTCGTCCTTACTGAGGTTTTAGCTGCCTTGATCTTGTACAGATCCTGTGTGTGCAGTCACAGCCACTGTGGGTCCATGAGCACAATGGCCCAGACAACCTTTGTCACAAATACTTCTCTGTTTCTGATGCCTACTACCTTTGGCTCTTAAAAGCCTTCTGACCCCTATTCCACATTGATACTTGAATTTCAGAAGTGAGTAATCATAGTAGAAGATTAAGTATAGGGAGGAAAAATTTATGCTACAGGCTTCTGAAAACATCTTATGGAAACCTAGTACTGTAGGAAGCTTCAACATAGTATATCTGCGGCCATTAAAGTAACATGTTCTCTCTACTTTCACCTAAACAATCAACACAACCCCCAAACAAAAAGATAACAAAATTTTCACTTTGACCTAGTAAAATAAATGTTTTACAGTATATTAAAACAATACAGAGATATATAAAACAAACCCATACAATGCAAATCAATTAGAGTTCTTAACCCTAGTTCTCAAACAGCATGTAATAGTTACTTCAAATGTAGATTTACATGTAGATTAACATGATTTTTTTTTAATTTTGTAGGTCCTGGTCTAAAGCAAAAAGTTCATTTTTACAATAGGATCCACAGACTATGGTAACACAAGTAAAATATGGCTATTGTTGCCTTAACAAATCCTGAAAATGAAGTGGGAATTATATTTGCACTGTGAAATGTACTGTATGAAATCCTCTGTTTGCTGAAAATCCACAGCGGATGGGCCACACACTGAGTCACAGGGACCTGTTCCCACAGAAGAGCCCATTGTATCCTTTCTCAGAACTAAAACCAAAAGCTCAGAACTGCTCATCCACATCCACAGAAAACAATCACCCAATCTAATTAAACACTCTAGAAACCCACAAAATGTGACTTCAAAACGTTTTCTACTGAAGCGAAATTCAATGCTTTAGAAAAAAATAAGAGTAGACTACTGAAAATGTATTTTGAATTGATACAGATTAGCATATGAATAAATTTCCTGATTTGGATAAAATCAATAAATCTGGTAAGAGTCTCATTGAGATGACTTTAAAATATCTGAAGATGGTAAATAATTGCACACTTATGTTTTAAATTCAATCATTAGGCATCATGGATTTCTTTGTGTGTGATTCTCTAGTTTAATTAGGATTTTTCTCTGTTTTGTTTTTGAATAATAGACCAAATTTTTCCTCAAATCTGTTGACTATAGAAATATCCAGTGCCCAATTACACGTTAGTATTTGGGAAAATGCATACTGTTTAGAATTTACAGGGAAGTTTTTTTCCTGTTTCCTGTCCTGAACACAAAAGGAGCTTTTAGAAACAACATAGCAATCTAGTCTGTTCTTTCCTCTATGCAAAAGACAGTGGGGTTCCCTGGAAGAAAGAAGTGAAATGCGGCTTTAAAGCCTGGGAACACACAACTCCAAAGAGCTGCCAGAGCTCAGGAAGCAAAGCCGGCGTTGCCGCTCAGCAACCTGAAAACATAGGTCTCCCACCAGTCCAACTAGGAGAAAACACCCCATAAACCAATGACGTGACATCCAGAGCGGTGATCCTACATTGAAAAGTAAAGTTGTAAGTTTGGAGAGGCTTGCAGAACCCATATGTACACAAGATGGCCACAGAGATTGAGCAATTGGAATTATATTCAGTTGTAGCATTCTTTGCAACATTTTCTGCATTTTCAAACTTTTCCATGATCCCAGATTTATGCTTTATCGAACTCAGTGTTTGATTACATAGAACTGTAATATGTTAAACAAGGTTTATTTGCATTCTTATTGTGTCAAAAGGATAGTAAAAAGGAAATGGTAGATGGTCAGTATCCTTTAAAACGCAATTCAAAAGCAGCTTTAGAAATTCCGAAAGTATATGAAAGTTTAATTAGCAGTTTAATGTACAAAGTTCATTGTTAATCCCAGTAACAGACAGCAAAGTAAGACCAATGATCCATAAAATATTTTATTAAGTGCATATTTACCTGCTAATTGAACTTAATACTTCTGAAAAATAATGAATATTCTTTCAAGATATTATTGTAAAAGGCCCATTTTTAATCATGCTACATAAATTTTATAAATAACTATTTTGGTAGCTGAGCTTTATCTTTTATTTACCATCCAGATGCAGGGAAGAGAAAATTTAAAAAAAATCTAGGCTATATAAAAATATTGCTAACATAACATTTATTCTCCATGAAATAGCAATGCATGCACACTGCTGAAGAAATATTTCCATATAGCATGCATAAAAACTGTAGTTATTGATCCCTGAAGAGTTTCTATGCTGTAACACTTGCAGACTGGAAAAGCATTTCTATAACACTTCCTACATTATTACATTTTTCCTATTTTTTATATATTTTTCAGTTTACATCAGAATTACCACTTTTTCTATTACATATTATTAGCAACCACAATCAAAATTGTCAAATAATGTAGGTTAGTGGATATTATTTGCTTTTTTATGACAGGTAACACTTAAGAAAAACAAAAGAAGTTGAAAGTACATATGTGCATGCCCCTTTAATCATATGTGCATGTGTCTATGCAGGCATACATGTACACATATACATACATGTCTTTATTTCTAGATACACATATAAAGATTACACATTCAAGAAGTCACAAAGTTTCTGCTTGTAAAAGTGGCAAAAGAGTGAATGCTAGGTAGAGATAGGAGCAACTTCCAGTCAAGAGTTTACAAGGTAGAAAGCTTCAGGCAACAAAACCAAACCAAACAGTGGGTCTAAAATTTTATTTCTCTCTTTTTTTTCCAGTTCTTGATACATGTCTCTTAATATGTCCCCTTTGTCAGTAGTGTCATCTCTGTAGACATGAGTAAGGGGAAAAAAAAAAGTTCATGATCAATAAACTTAGGAAAAAACACATGATATATTGCTTTCTGTTAGAGTCACAATGTTTATTAGATATTGAGGGCCTCTGCGAAGACGTGTTCAATTTTTTAGAATCCTACACTACAGTGAAAACTTCTTAAAGGTTATACACAACAACATCTAGACAAATACACTGTGTAAACTCCAGATTTTGTCCTCACACCTTTTAAACAATTCATATCTGCCCTATAATACTGAATTATTGTCCAGTGCTTTTCTCTAACTCTTTTTTTTACCTTTTAGTTTTAGTTTGACATTTTATATGTATGAGTGTTTTGCCTGCATGCCGGATGCATACGGAGATCAGAGGAGGTCATCAAATTAACTGAAACTAGAGTTCAGGTGGTAGTGAGCCACCATGTGGATGCCAGGAATCAAACCCAGGTCTTCTGCAAGAACAGCAACTGCTCCCTCCTCTGAGCCTTCACTTCAGCGCTCTATGATTACTGTTCCTTGCAGCTGTATTTCCTATTCACCTACTTGGCATCACGCTTTCATTATTTCTCTTAGTTATTTACCAATCAGTAAATAAGATAAATAAGTTAATAATCAAGAGAAATAGCTTTAATATTTATCATTCATCTCCTCTTTGTTAGTGTTCACCTTTTCCAAACTCCAACATTTAGCAACCCTTGCTTTCATTTCAGTTATTCTATTCCTGGCTTTTTCACTTTGCAGACTCCTGTTGCACCTTCTACACACAGACACTTGGAGTCAGATGTATTCACTGCTTGTCATTTTTAGGTCCAGTTGTTTTCAGTGTCACAGGCTTTATATAATTGACTTCATACTTACTGTTCCCTAATTAAGCTCTAGGAAACAGGAAACATGGTTGTCCTTCAGTGTGTGTGTGTGTGTGTGTGTGTAGGTGTTGACACTTTTCACTTTCAGCAAATTTGATTCCTTTACCTTATAGAAGTTTCTCCTGGCACCTCTTCCATGTGTCAACTCATGAATGGCTCAATACTCAAATTCCCCCAACATTTAAAAACATGCCCATTTGTCTTCTTTTTTAAAAACACTTTGAGAATGCTGTACATGAAAAAAATAAAATTCTGTGTGTTTGTTTTATCTGTAATATTGTACTCATGAAGATGTAAAACAGCTATCAAGAGCCATTATCTTCAAAATTATGGTCATTATCATTGGGAGGTTGAAAAAATTGAGAATAGCATTAATACAAACAGCTGTGGTGAACATGTTTTGATCAAATTTATCCCATCCTCTCTTTTCTAGTTTCCAATTAATCCTACAACTTTTCTCTCCCAACCTCAAATGCTCTTTTTCTTTTTAAATTGGTGTCCTTTTTACTGTAAAATTCTCGGAATCCATCATGCATACACAAAGTGCAGACTCCTCCATTGTCAAAAGAATATTGAGTAAATGTATAGTACTGGTTAACAAAACTGTTCTTAAAAACTTTTTTAAACAGTTTATCAGATACAACTACCGATGTTTATATAACAGATTTTACTGTCAAATAAAGTAGTTTTCGTCTCTGACTGAATAGCAATTTGCTCATAGACATCTACTGATTCCAAAGAGGCCAATGTACGCAGAATGGGTAACTTAACAAACAAGCAAACACAGGCAAAACTATCCTAAGTCTTTTCGTGGACACAGAAACCTTATATCTGTTCATGCAAAGCATCAGATACACATCTAAATATGAATATAAATATAAACCATCAGCATTTAAATTATAATTATAAAACCATTGACCGTTTTATATTCTTTATTTCAAATAACAAATGAAATGTGATACAAGAACCAAGAAATTTTATCTACTAGAAAGTGTGAAACCATAATGTGGCATTTTAAATACTGAAGAACAATATAAGTTCAAAATTCTTCAAGAAATGCATCACTTCACTCAAAATATATTAAATATTTATTACAGACTGATAGGTTGATTCATTTGGGTAATCAATAATTAATCACTCTGAAAGCTTCAGATCCTTTATAAATATCAAAGACTTTTAATAATTACCTTACAAATCCTAAGCAGCTCAATGTCTACAAGCTTCATATTTCATGGGAAATGAATTCAAGTTAAAAGAATGAGTGTTTTAAGATGAATAAGCTAAGTCTCAAATTTCATATTTTGAAATGTTTTCTCTTACAAAATAGAGGTGTGTGGTGACAGGAAGGTAAAAATAACGCTCTCTCTAGGCATAGGAGGAGCATATCTATGGGCTAAAATGCCAACAGAGCGACCACTGCCAATTCTTCTGATCAAATGCTAACTATGCATCCAACACACAATTAGCCCTGGCTAAAGAGGAAGTAATGCACAGTTTGCAAATTATCACCTCAGCTGTTTGTATTAATGTTACTCCCAATTGTTTCAACCCTCCCATTGCAATAAATGTAATTTTGAAGATAATCATTATTGATGGCTATCTTATATCATCATTCTAGATGATAAACATATGCACAACTTGATTTTTATAGTAACTTTTTGATGGACTTCATTATTATAAATTCATACTATGTTGTAATAAATGGTATATCAAAATTCTATGATATTAAATACAAAATCTTATTATTGAAGATACAATTGAATAATTAAGTTGATCCTGAAAAAGTTTTAAGGAAGTAAGATGGATCATGATGCTCACGGTATCCATCATGGTCCCAAGTGTAGTTTAGCATCACCTGGTGACAGATGTCAACTTGGCATATCTTACTATGTCGGAAACTGTAGTTGGACTGGACTTCCAGCAGTAATCATCGGTTCTGGTGTCATTTTAATCAATCAATATGGAGTGATTAGGCTAGAATAGTCTAGGGACAAAGCAATTCATCTTCATTTGTTCCTCTTTCCAAAACACGTCATTCTTAATCCCACTTGCCTAGCCTTTTGTTCCTACCCAAATCTCCATCATGGCTACCCTACACATTTTGTGTGATGAATCAGATATAGTCAGAAGATAATAAAACACTAGTTGCATTATTTGTATTGTATTTTCAAAAGGAGAATGAAAGTAGGACTTACAGAGGTTAAATAGCAAGGTTAGAGAGAAGGCTTAGCAACTAAACAGTGTTTGCTGCATAATCACTAGGAACAGAAATAAGATGACGTCACCCACACAACAAGCCAGGTGTCCCACTAACGCCTGTAACCCAAGCTCTGAGGGATAAAATGCCTTCTTCTGGCCTCTGGAAGAAGTAACGAAAAGTTACATGCACCCTTACAAATGTGCATATATAGCCACACAGACACACACAATGTAATACATAAAACAATTTTAATAACATATTTAATTCTTTTTCAGGTTAAGGAAATTTATTATTAGTACTAGTATTATTTATTACAATTTATTCTTTGTATCTCGGCTGTAGCCCCCTCCCTCATCTCCCTGTCCCACCATCTCCCCTCTTCCCTACTTATGCCCCTTCCCTAGTCCACTGATAGGGGAGGTCCTCCTCCCTTACTATCTGACCCTAGCCTATCAGGATTGGCTTTATCCTCTTCCTCTGTGACCTACTAAGGCTACCTCCTGAGGAGGACGTGATCAAAGAGCAGGCAAACAAATCCATGCCACAGACTGCCCCGGCTCTCTTACTAGAGAACCGATATGGAGACTGAGCTTCCTATGGGCTACATCTGAGCAGGGCGTCTAGGTCCTCTCCATGCATGGTCCTCAGTTGATTTATTAGTATCTGCAGTCCCCCCACACACACACACACATCTGGGCCCAGAATTTTTTGGTTCTGTTGGTCTCCATGCAGAGCTCCTGTCCCCTCCAGGTCTTTCTATCTCCCCCTTCTTCTGTAAGATTCCCTGCATTCTGCCGAAGTTTTATTACAAGTCTCAGCATCTACTTTAATATTTTTGAGGGTAGAGTCTTTAAGAGGCTCTCTGTGGTAGGCTCCAGTCCTGTTCCCTGTCTTCTCCCACTTCTGGTGTCTATCCAGTTTGCTCTTCTGAATGAGGATTAAGCATCTCTCCTAGGATCCTCCTTGTTTAGCGTCTTTAGGACTATAGAGTTTAGTATGTTTATCTTGTGTTTCTTTATGCTTCTGGGTTACCTTACTCAGGATGCTCTTTTCTAGTTCCCACCATTTACCTGCAAATTTCATGATTTCCTTGTTTTTAATTGCTGAGTAGTATTCCATTGTGTAAATGTGCCACAATTTCTGTATCCATTCCTCCGCTGAGGGACATCTATGTCACTTCCAGATTTTGGCTATTATGAATAAAGCTGCTATGAACATAGTTGAGCAAATGACCTTGTAGTACAGTTGAGCATCTTTCAGATACATGCCCAGGAGTGGTATAGCTGGATCTTTATTTTTTTCTTTTTTGATTCTTCTTTGATGCATTTGTTATTTCCTCTGTTCAGCCTTCCAAAGACTTTGAAATTAATATACTGACTGACATATTACCTCTTAGTTTTTCATTCTTCAGCAAAATTGATTTTATTTTATTTTTTAATTTGATTTTATTTATATATTTATTTATTACAATTTATTCACTTTGTATCCCTGCTGTATCCCCTATCATCATCTCCTTCCAGCCCCACCCAGCCTCCTTCTTCTCTCCCCATTCCCTTTCCCTAGTCCCCATAGCTGGATCCTGAGGTATCACTATTTCTAATTGTCTGAAAAAGCACCAGATTTATTACCAAAATGGTTGTACAAGTTTACATTACCACCAGCAGTGGAGGAGGGTTCCCCTTTCTCCACATCCTCTCCAGCGTGTGTTGTCACTTGAGTTTTTGGTCTTAGCCATTCTGATGTGTATAAGGTGAAATCTCAGGGTCGTTTTGATCTGCATCTCCCTGATGACTAATGATGTTGAGCATTCTATATTCCTCTATTGAGGACTCTCTGTTTAACTTTGAACCCCAATTTTTAATTAGATTATTTGCTCTGTTGGTGTTTAAATTCTTAACTTTTTAATACATTTTGTATATTAGCCCTCTTTCAGATATAGGGCTGGTGAAGATCTTTTCCCAATCTGTAAACTGTTATTTTGTTCTGATGACAGTGTCCTTTGCTTTACAGAAGATTTTCAGTTTCATGAGGTCCCAGTAATTGATTGTTGCTCTTAGAGGCTGTGATGTTGGTGTTCTGCTCAGGAAGTTGTCTCCTGTGCCAACAAGTTCAAGGATCTTCCCCAATTTTTCTTCTATCAGATTTAGTGTGTCTGGTTTTATGTTGATGTCTTTGATCCACTTGTACTTTAGTTTTGTGCAGAGTGATAAATACAGATCTATTTGCATTTTTTACACAAAGACATCCAGTTAGACTACCATCATTTGTTGAAGATGCTTTCTTTTTTCCATTGCATGGTTTAGGCTTCTTTGTCAAATATCAAGTATCCTTAAGTGTGTGGGTTTATTTCTGAATCTTCAGTTCCATTCCACTGATCCACCATTCTATTTCTGTGCCAGTACTATGCCATTTCTTTTACAAGTTTTCCAGCTCTTCTTCCTTGATGTTCTTTGAGCCTTGGTGGTTGTGTAGATCTCTGTATTTTGAACAGTTGTGGCTTTCTGTAATGAACTCCATCTGCTGTAAAAATATATTTCCTTAATTAGGGGGTAATAGCTACATATTTTAAGGAGATAAAGATGACATTCTGAATGCAGTTAAGGATCATGATAGTTCGGGAAGCTGGCAGTGGTAGGTTCCACGAGGTTGCATGATTTCGTCAGTCATGAGTAGAGATGGCTGAGTATGCAGTGCCAGGCAGGAACTCCCTCAGACTGAGAGGGGCTTGAATCCAACTAGGAGGCTGTTGGTTTCTCACAGGATATGAGCGCCACTATTGTGCTTTTCAGATTACTTTGCTGTGCCGGCCATTGTTGGGGTTCCTGCATGTTGCAACTAGATAGAACTATTGATTACCAAGGAACTGTTAGAACTAGGTAGAGCTATCGGGTACAAGTAACTGCTCTTCCTTGGTAACTTGCCCAGTCCCTTCACAGAACATGAGGACTGATGCTCAGGGAAAAGACTTCTGGGTCAGATCCATAGCCGTTCCTCCAAGTCCTGAGGAAGAAGTACATGGTGTCTGCAGCAGCAGAATTTTACCTTTGGTCTCTACAGGGCACTAAGAGCAATGACAACAGTCTGTATTGTTTCTGTGATTTGTTCAGACTCGCCTGACAAACAATGCAGAAGTTGGTTTCTGATGCCTGACAATGGGATTTTTGTTAGGTAGTCGGCGGGGGGGGGGGGCAACAGTGACATGCCGAATGGCACAATTTTAATAAAAGTGCATATGAGTGCATGTAAATTTATGTATAAATATAGATTTTATGTAATTTAAATAATCATAAAATAATATAATTCCTTGTGGCTTTTTCAAATATCCTAAAATATTTTTGGAAATATTTAAAAAAACTGAAAAATAGAAGTTAAATGATTTTCCTCAAATTACTCAGGAAGTAAGTAGACATTAAGAATTAATTCCATAGAATAGAAATAGAGCTCTGGGTGTAACAGAAGTAAGTGAGCCAACCTAAAGAAACACAAAAATAGGCTAGGGTCAGAGGGAAGGGGAGGAGGACCTCCTTTTGCAGTGGACTGGGAGAGGGACACGGGTGGGGAAGAGGGAGAGTGGGATTGGGAGGGGAGGAGGCAGGGAGGTACAGGGGGAATACAAAGTGAATACATCAAAGCAAAGACTCGTGACCAAACCTTCGGCAGAGTACAGGGAATCATAAGAAAGAAGGGGAGTTAGTCTGATGGGGAAAGGATAGGAGCTCCACAAGGACCAAATATATCTGGGCACAGGGTCTTCTGAGACTGACATTCAACCAAGGACCATGTATGGATATAACCTAGAACCTCCACTCAGATGTAGCCTGTGGTAGCTCAGTAACCAATTGGTTTCCCAAAGTGAGGGGAACAAGGACTATTTCTAACAGGAACTCAATGACTGGCTCTTTGGTCTCCCCACCCCCCAAGGGAGGAGCAGTGCTGTTAGGCCACAGAGGAGGGCTTTGCAGCCAGTCCTGAAGATACCTGATAAAACAGGATCAGATGAATGGGGAGGAGGTCCCCCCTATCAGTGGACTTGGAAAGGGGCACGGTGGAGATGAGGGAGGGAGGGAGGGACTGGGAGGGAATGAGGGATAGGGACACGGCTGGGATACAGAATTAATAAAATGTAACTGATAAAAAAAATAAAAATATAAACCTGCATATATTTTTTATGAAAAAAATATATAAAAATAATTTAAAAAAATAATGAGTCTATGATAAGAGTTCAGCTGTTGTCTCCACATCCCATATCCTCACAAAGCATAAACCGGAGCTGAGAATATAGTAGCGTCACTCGCAAACAACACCTACCTCTGAAGCACACACCTGGCCTGGCCTTACATGTCTATTTCACCTGTTATTACAAACCACATTTCTTGGTAGCTCAGTATCCAAGTCGGTTTCCCTAATAATGGGAACAGGAACTATTTCTGACATGAACTCAATGACTGGCTCCTTTACCCCCCCTCCCAAGGGAGGAACAGCCTTGCTAGGCCACAGAGGAGGACATTGCAGCCAGTCCTAAAGATACCTGATAAGCTAGGGTCAGATGGAAGGGGAGGAGGTCCTCCCCTAGCAGTGGATTTGGAAAGGGACAGGGAGGAGATGAGGGAGGGATGGTGGAATTGGAAGGGAATGAGGGCGGCTATGGCTAGAATACAAAGTAAATAACCTGTGATTAATATTAAAAAATAAAAATTAATATATAAATAAAAAAGAAAAAAGGATGAAATTGTGAACTTCACACACACACACACACACAAATGCATTTCTTTGCTTCCAATCCCAATGAAAAAAGACAAATGCCTTCATCTCCCAAGTGCTAGTTATTCTATATCAGAAAGCAACAAGTATGAAAGTATAATCTTCCAGGAAGAATTTGTGTTACATCTCTTAGTTTTAATGTTTTGGGGTGATAATAGAGGCATAAAATAAGTGAGATAGTGATTATTCTAAGGAAGCTATAGAATAGAGACAAATAAATATGAATAAGCAAATAAAAGCAATATAGTGTGTAAAACTAAAGTTATTTCAGTTTGCTTATGTCATTCCATAATCAATGTGCCCCACAATCATCCTTATAACTTACAAATCTGATCTCAGAACTGTCCTGTCTAAACTTTCCCATGAATGCTGAATAAAACCCAAAGAAACCCAAAGTCAGTGATACCACCAAAGTGTCCTCTTAAAAGAAGCAACTTTGCTTGATATCTAATTACATCTTTACATTCTATACATTGTTTTTGTCCATCAGCCCAGCATACTTTATGTAGTAGAACATTGTTTTTATTATCCTGCTACAAGGATGGCAATAAACATCCTGGCTGGTTCCTTCTGTAACTTATTCCTTTTTTTTATATTTTTATTTTATTTTTTTCTTATCAGTTACATTTTATTAACTCTGTTTTCCAGCTGTATCCCGTTCCCTCATTCCCTCACAATCCCACCCTGCCTCCCTCATCTCCACCCTGCCCCTTTCCAAGTCCACTGATAAGGGGGGACCATTTCCCCATAGGTCCTTCTACTGCCATGATTTGAAAAAGCTTCCTTTGGCTACTCCATTTCTATGTACAGCTTTGCTCTCTCATGGTTCTTGTCATGATCTGAACATTTTGTTTATCTGTAACTCTCAGAGTCATTTCTATGAGGGCTGAAATCTTGTCTTTTCTCTTTTCTCTTCACTATTCTGGGACCCAGGAGGCAGGACAGATCCTAGCACATCACAGGTATGTTGATTAATTCTTACTGGAATGAATTAATCCAGCCCACAAAACAGACACAAAAGAAAAGTCTGGAATGCCCCCAAAGAATGCTGGAAATATTTCTGGAAAAGAACATCCCTTGCCTCTTAGGACACTTAGTCAAATTTCAGATGCTTCAGAAGGAAGTATGCTTACATGACTTCAGTGACCTCAAAATCTACATGCCTATATGACAAATTGCAATTTTTATTTAAATGTAATTTGACACTGAGGACAATAAGTCAAAAACAGTTTGGCAATTAGAAGTTTTAGTATATGTTCTCCTTAGCATATGTTCTTTGAACTCTTCTAAAACAGATTGACATTGAACTATTTTATTGTTTGTGTGCATTTGGTCTGTGTGTGTGTGTGTTACTGATGGTGAGGACTAAGCCCAGGGTGTCCTGGTTAGTTTCATGTCAACTTGACACAAACTAAAGCCGTCTGGGAGAAGAGACTCTCAATTTAAAAAACCGCCTCCATAAGTGGGTTCCCAAGTTAGGAGAGGAGGGGATGCCTCGGACAGGAACTCAGTTGCCTGCTCTTTGATCATGTGCCCCTGGAGATGTGGCCTTACCAGGCCACAGAGGAAGAGGAGGCAGGCAGGCCTGGAAAGACTTGATAAACTATGGACAGATGGCAGAAGAGAACTCCCCCTTTCAGTGGCCTAGGGGAAGGGGATGGTGAAGAGAGGGAGGACAGGTAGGACTGAGAGAAGTTGACTTAGTGGGCTTCAATCGGAATACATAATGAATAAATTGTGATTAAAATTAAAATAAAATAAAAAAGATGTGCCTCTAAGAAAGGCTTTTTTAAATCTGTGAATGATGGGAAAGGACCCAGTCCACTGTGGGGTGGACACTTCTGGCCTGGTGGTGCTGGGTTCTTGACCTCTACTCTTGCCTGACGCGTCTAAAACAAAAAGGGGGAACTGTAGAGAGCTGCGGAATGCTATGCCTTAAAGATGGAGCTGGTTTCCGCCTTCCACCTTCCCGATGGTGAGTGCTCTCTGTCACGAACAACTCCACATTTGGCTAAGGCCAAGGATCTGGCTTGCTTCCTTGTATGTGGACCTATCTGCATTGCCCACGTGGCACGCTGGGGTTGGCTACCCAGAGGCTATTTAAGCTGTGGGCTGGCTTTCCCCAGGGTCCGAGGATTGTTCAAGGTTCCTGAATAAACTGCATTGAGAAAAAAAATAAAAATAAAAAATATCTTAAAAATGCAAAAAAAAAAAAAAAAAGAAAAGAAAAAGAAATACCCATACATCCTGGCTAATAGAATGCAGTAATGTGGTAATTTTTGAAATGCACCCTAATTTTTTAAAATGACTTCTTTGCATGTAGGATGGGGAGAGAGGAACAGAGTAAAGAATTAAGAGTAAAAAGGCTGAAATTAATATTTTTCAATATTAATACTAATATAATAGTAATCATAGATGAGGGAGGGGTAAAGTTGAGAGGGGTAGGGGGAGGGGACTACAGTTGGGATACAAAGTGAATAAACTGTAATTAATATAAAAATAAAAATTTAATTAAAAAAAAAAGAAAGAAAGAAAGCAGGCCAAGCAAGCCGTGAGGAGGGAGCCAGTAAGAATCACCCCTCCGTGGCCTCTGCATCAGCTCCTGCCTCCAAATTCCCTTTTGGTTCAAATGTCTTCCTTGGTTACCTTCAGTGGACCGTGGTTGAGGATATATTAGGCAATTTCTCATCCTCAAGGAGCTTTGGTCACGGTGTTTCATCACAGCAATAGTAACACTAACTGAAACATAGGGTTTGGTATGTGCTAAGTATGTGACCTTTGGACATAACCCCGGGTTTCCAGTTATCACCCTGAAAGACATAAACCATAAGACTATTGTCTCAGTTTGCTGTGATCATGAACAAAAGCTATACGCCTCATCTTACCCTGTTGTAATTTCATTTCTATATCAGAACACCATTGTTCCCCGGTAAGTTGCATCTTGTCTCAGATCTCTAAACTATCACTATCATTTTGAGTTTTCATTTTATCATACATTCTGTCAGATATCTTGCCCAACTTTATGTTGGCCACAAACTTTAGTAGCAGAGTTTTTATCATGCTTCAAGCTATCGATTAAACTGGAGACGATTAATCAATGTTTCTTTATTACTTATCCCACTGGTCCAGCCCTATACTGGTCTCTGATATAACCACTGTATCTATTTTTCCACAGTGATAATAAAGGGACAGTTAACATAGTTTCACATACTATCAGTTTAAATCTTTCTAATGAGATTTTCTATTTTTTTTTCCTGGTAGAGGTTTTGTACTTGGATGAAAAGACAAAAGCAGACAATGTTCCCTTAAGACATGTTGCCTTAACATAGATGATGACCTATTTTAGCACTTGGAAAATGTATTACATATGTGTGATGATTAAAAATAAAACAACTGCATTTATACTCAAATATTTCTTTGTAAAAGTTGATCTTTTTCATTTAGATGGTAATTTTGAATCATTCACACATTTTCTCTGCAGACACATAAATACCAATTTTAGTAGTTTAAGGAAAGACAGGAAATGAATTCATTAAGTAATGTGTAGCTAATTAGCATTACTTTTATGAAAATTTGAAATGAATAACTGACTAAGAAAATATAGTTCACCAAAATTATTGATAAATAATGTAATGTCTAAAAAGGAAATTTTCTCACAGAACAATTTTTTTATTTTTATTTATTTAGTTTTAATTTTTAATTTTTAAATAATTTTATACATTCACTTGTATCCCAGCTGTAGCCCACTCCCTCTTTCCCTCTCATTTCTCCCCTCCCTCCCTCCTTCATCTCCTCCCTGCTGCCTTCCGAGTCCACTGAGAGGGGGTGTCCTCCTCTCCTTCCATCTGGTCCTAGTTTATCAGGTATCTTCAGGATGGTTGCAGTGTCCTTATCTGTGGGCTAGCAAGGCTGCAACTCCCTCAGGGGAGAGGGGAAGCTCATGAGTTCATGTCAGAAACAATTCCTATTCCCCTAAAATTATTAGGGAGAGGCTGGCAAGATCGTTCAGCAGGTAGAAGCATTTGAGTGCTTGATCAAACTTGTGTTTGATCCCAGATCCTACAAAATAGCAAGAGAGAGACACACATACCTGGAAACAAACACACATGAGCACGAGCATGTACACGGACACACACACATGACTAAATAAGTAATTAAGATAATGAAATTTTAATTTAAAAATGTTAAAACACAAGTTCCAGATGGACCAACTAAGCAAATTAAGATGTGACCTAATCTAGTCTAGGCCACAATAAAAAGAACATATTCTAACATTTTCTGATATGTAAGATAAATCAATTGGTTTATTTGTAGAAAGGATCATTAACAATAATTGGCAAGCTGGATGTGATTAAAATGTTAACAGAAATTATATGTGCCTATAGAGATAATCCTATAAAAGGGATAGTATAGTGCCAAGCACATCTTTTAAATTTTAAGAGCATTTGTCCCTTGTTTATAGTGTGTCCTAAGAGATGTGTCTGCTTATATGGTCCATGTTTCATGTTTTTATGCTGTTGTACTTAGGGAGAGGCAGGCTGAAGGAGCATGCCATATCAAATACATCTTCCTTGTTATGGCCTGGAATGTTGGATTGTCCTTACATTTTCTGTCAATATAGAGCACATCTCATAACTGCCCATAAAGTCAAAATAAGTGACAGATTGACTATTGCTATGAAGAGAATGACCAATTATAACCATCCTCCGATGGAGATGGAAGAATTGATACTACAACAACAACAACAAAAATAACAAAATAACAAAATCTACCACTTAAAAACCTGACACTTAAAAATGCATACAATTACATCACATGTGTGAACATGAAGACACTGTAGCCAGAGGCTTCTGAGAGTTACTGCCAAGTGGCATTTGTTCTAGGCTTCAAAGACATGCAGCAGCAGAAAAACCATCAATAACATTCATCTTAAAAAACGATCAAGTTTTTTTGCCTCTGAAAAATCATTTGACAGAAACTCAACACTTGCTTTTTACCTTTACAAGCATAAACCTCAATAAAACAAGAACTGATCGATAGTTCCTCACAGCGATGCAGCAAATGATGAAACTCTCTGGGAACTAAAAGTGATGCCATTCAAAGGCAGTTCTCCAATAATATGGCAATGTAACCTTCTACCCAAGATTAGTCAGTGCATGAATATAAATGAAAGCTAGATACATTTTTAAGTAAAAGGAAAGATAGACTGTCATTACCTGTAGCTATAATTATTAAGCCCCTGAAAACTTAAGAAAAGAAGTTATAAGCCAGGCACAGTGGCTCATAGCTAACCCTAGCACTCAGGCTGAGACAAGAGAATTTCCTACTAATACAAAGCTATATCAGACCACAGAGTGGGAGTCTGTTTCAAAATTCTACACAGAAATATATTTGTATATACTTATATATGTCTTATGTTTGTAAATGATATGTATACATGTATCCTCTATAAAAACAGAGAATTTATTTGGTAATGGTGTATTTAATTTCAATGGTGTATTTAATTCAATCTCAATAACAGAGAGCATTCATATCCAATTAATACAAATAACAAAATAAGAAAATCTGTCAATAAAGCAAATGCTAAAATTATAATAGAAAAATAATGCAATAATTGCTATGAAAGAACATAATAAGAAATGCATAAAATCTCCACATGGAAAACTGGAAGTTCACAAGCAGATTTAAGCAAATGATAAAGTTTTTCATGTTTCTTTTTAGGAAAATTTAAGCTCACAATAGCCATAGTTTTTCTTGAGTTTATAAATTTTATATAATCGCAATAAAAAGCACTCTCATGTTCTAGTGAAAATGTGTAATTTGAATTTACATAAAAAAGAATGAAAAAGCAAATGTGGTAAGAAAAATCTTAATAAAGGGGAGCAATCATGCAGGAGCCTTATTAGATACCAAAACTTGCCAGAAAGGCTCAACATTCAAAACAGTATGAAGGTTGACACCAGAAGTATGAACAGACTTTTAAAAAGCTAAAAATTTAGACAAGGTAAATTTTACTCCAAGTTATACTCATGTTTGTATACTCATGTTTGAGATGTAATTGAGCATTGCTGAAATTTTTTATATCATTTGGGGGAAAAAAAGGATAAACCTCAAATAGATCAAAGATAAAATAATATTAAAAAACATAAAATAGGTAAAGAACAGATAAACAAATTAACATTAAAACTTAAAAAAAAAAAGAAGAGGCAGGCAGTGCATTGTGCATTCCAGGGATTTTATGAACTGGAAAGAGCCTTTAGGTAAACAGGCACACAGACGAAAAAGGTCAGGTACAAGTACAAAAAAAAAAAAAAAAAAAAAAAAAAAAAAAAAAAAAAAAACAGAAGTAGAGAGAGATCAACAGGAGAAATTTTAATAATGACAGTCTGCCACTTCTATCTTCATATTCTCTCACAGAGAAAAAAAAAATCAGTAGTTTAAATTAGGCCAAAATTAGGTTCTAAAGAAAGTGAAACCTGCCTAGCGAAGGTTCTCTGTCTAACAGGACCTCATTGGTATTTCCACACTAGAATATATTCTTCTTAATGCTATATTCATGGGCAACACACCTTTGAAAAGTGGCACTACTTCTTGCATTATTTTCTGGCTTCTGCCATTTAGAAGCACAGTCTTCCTTGAATCCAGAAGAGAATCGTGGCATACATTGACCAATACAATTAACATAAAACTATAATTGTTTAAGTTCTTAAATTCCTGCTTTCATGTTTCATGGAATGCTTCTGTCATCGGGTCAGAAAGACCAGGCTTCAGAATATTTGAGGCTCCAAAAGTTGAGACTATGCATCTCAGCCAAGCAGTCAAGTGAACTCATATACTGGAGGGAACCCAGATGAGATCACGAGACTAAGACAGAGGTGAGTAATCGCTGTTAGCTGTCGCTGAATTTGAGGATGTTTATATCAAAAAGTGAATTTTACTACCACTCAGTAAGTCAGTTTCCTGAACTCCCAATAAAGTTTAAATTTGCCAACACAAAGCTTGCCCACAAATTCACCAGTTACTGTAATTGTGCGTACAATTATGAATACAGAGCAATATTTTCTAACTTCCTGTTTTAAATTATAATTATACTCTTCCACAGCCTCCTATACCCACTCCTGCTTTCATGGAGATAAGGATTTCCATGTTTTTTATTCATGGCTGTAAATTGAGCACCTTAAGTACCTGTAATAAAATGGGTATTCAATAAACATTTAAGCCAATTTGTGGATAAAATTGTGAAATGCAAGTACTAAACTATCAAAAACAGGAAATTCAGCTTTCTGAAAAATATAGACCATTTCAGTTCTATAAGGATGAATTATAATCATTGCATCTTTACAGGATTCAACAGGAAATAAAAGTAAATATGTAAATACTATATGCTGGTTTTATACGTTACTTAAACTCTGAATAAATTATGAAAAGTAATTATAAATGATATTAGCTTCAACAACATATTAGCCAGGTCCTTATTCATAAATATTTGGAGAAGGAAGTCGGGGAGAACTGGTGCTGTGATAACCTTACTGTGCCCAGGTGGGGGAAACATGTCCAAATCCAAAGAACAGGGAGTGCGCTATTTAAGAAGGTCCTGAATATAAAAAGCAGCAGGCAGGCTGGAAAATAAAAACATTAATTATCTCAATCAGGGAGGTCAATGGAGACTACATGGGAACACCAGAATTAGATGTAAGGCTACTGAGTAAGTTTCTAGACTTGCCAAAGACAGCTTGATAAGTGGCTAGTAAAGAATTACACACATATATACCACAGGCAAACCAAGGAGACCAACACCAGAAGGCCTGCTAACGCTCTCATGCCCGCCCATTCCTTCAGATGATTCATGGCTGCAGCAATCCATGATGATAATCCTGTGGCTAGTCCTACAGTGTGATGCAACCATGATCATTCAGGCCTTTACAGCCATTGAAGCAGGACATTCGCCCCAAGCATGGTTGGATACCATAAAAAGCTAAAATGTTACGCTCAGGATGGGAGGCTAAGCACTGCACTCAGGGTCAGCCGCTTTGGACCCAGAGAAGAGCATGTCTGATTGCATGCGGGTTGATGCCCCAGGTCCCGCCTCTGAGAAAAAGGTATCAGACGGGTCTGATGCTCTTTGGGTGGATGACACCTAAATGAACATTGGTACAAAGTCCCAATTTATTTCTAATATCAGAGATCAGACCTCTACTCTTGCCTGATGCATCTAAAACAAAAAGGGGGAACTGTAGAGAGCTGCGGAATGCTGTGCCTTAAAGATGGAGCTGGTTTCCGCCTTCCACCTTCCCGATGGTGAGTGCTCTCTGTCACGAACAATTCCACATTTGGCTAAGGCTGAGGATCTGGCTTGCTTCCATGTATGTGGACCTATCTGCATTGCCCACGTGGCACGCCTGGGTTGGCTACCCAGAGGCTATTTAAGCTGTGGGCTGGCTTTCCCCAGGGTCAGATGATTGTTCAAGGTTCCTGAATAAACTGCATTGAAAAAAAAAAAAGAATTAAAAAATAAACTAAACTTTTATACTGTAAAAAAAAAAAAAAAAGAAAAAGAAATAAATAAGTGCTTGTTAAAAAAACAAAAAGAATTACATACATAATAAGAAAGAGTGCAACATGCTGTTACTACCGTCACAGACAGCTATCAGAAGAACCAAACAGAAATGATTCTGAGAGTTTGTCAGAATGGACCTAGAGAGACAGAAAAGGACCAACTCCATTATGTATTTACGTTAATGTACGCACCACTTTCTTATTTTTATAAAGAATGTTAACAAAATTAATAAATGGAAACCAGTTGTGTGAAAAAATAAAAACAATATAATATTTATATTCGGAAAAGTGCAAAATTGTGGGACCATTGACTTTTGTAATAATTCATTGTGAATAATAAATCAGAATAAAGTAAAACTGAGTAAGTGATTTGCAAGCTAATAAAATTAAGTGGTGTTCAGTAATTAAGAAAATTAGAGAGTGTCACTCCACATCTGGCTAAAATTTATGGTGTTTGCTTGTGATAAGTCTGAGAAAATGCAGCAAGTCTCACACACAAAAAAATTCTAGCATCTTCTTAATTTTTTTTTCACTGTGGTCTTTCTCCAGTTCTGAGCATGTGCTTCTTAAAATATTTCACTTCAACTTTCTACAAACAGAAATTCAATCTCTTTGGAGACTATGAATTGGAGGTCAGGCAACAATCAGATCAATTTACTCCCAACTTTGAAGTACAAAAGATTTTTCTGGAAATTTAGAGGTAAAGTAATTTCTTCTACTGGATCTTATGATGTTCAATTGTCTTATGAACTTTAGAAGAGTCTGTGATCTTATTGTCCCTTCCTAAAGATTTCTCACTGACTTTACATTTAAGAGAAAGGACTTATATCCTGAAATTCTGCCAAGCTATGAATCTATTCAGCTTTTCCACAGGAAAAAAAATTTCAGTCTTTGAAAAAAAAATCACAGTAATTTTATTGAAATGAGAAAGGAATGGGAAATGAATATGAAGAGAGAAAAGAGAAAAATTGTTTTATCGCTAGTAAATCCAAAGACATTATCTAACATTAAAGAAATGATAAAACCGATGTTCTACTAAATGCAAACTGGTACCCAGGATTGGATCCTGGAACATGGACGTGAGTTGGGTGCTGGGGGAGATGATGTACTGGTGAAGTCATAATTTTAGTTAATAAACAAGCAAACTTGTTAAACTTGTTATTAAAGTGAAGTCAACTTCTCAATTTTGAAATTTAAGCTATGCTTATACAAAATGTTAGCAGCAGAGTAAATCAGGTAACGAGTATGTGGAAACTGAAGTGTCCTTTCCAATACCTGAGATGGAAGGAGTGAGGCTGGAATCACTCCTTGGATAAGGACTCCAAAAGGAGAATGTTTAGTGACTTGCCTACTGAAAGAAGCAGACGACACAAAGCCTCTCAGTTTAGCCAAGGTGTGCATCTATCTTCTTTACATGTACAGTAAGAACTAGAAAAAGCAATTAGATATAGTATATGCTTATAAATATATATTATCTATAGTATAAAGTGTATATAATATAAAATATTATATAATATGAGATATTATATAACATAAAATATTATATATAATATATTCATATATTCCTAAAGATGACAAAGATCATGAATCTATTTATTTTTCTATACTATAACCTTGATATTGAGAAAATGACAGGCATCCAAAAATTTTTACTTGGCAAGTATTGGGTTAATGGGAGTCAGCTAGCAAACCTAGCTAAATTAAATACTTTCTTGTTGATTTTTGCCTTTGTGTTCACGGTATGTGAAAAAAAAAAAGTTGCATATTTAAGTTACTAGGAGTGGCCTCTCTAAATGGAATTGGCAGTTTCTGATTCATGTGGTCATGTTATGAGGACAAATATATTTCTTTTTTAATTAATTAATTAATTAATTAGATTTAGTTATTCTCTTCACATCTCAATCTTAGCCCCATCCCTCATCCTCTTATCACCCTCTAGTGCCCCTCAAGAAAGAGGAGTCCTCCTCTCCACAATCACATCCCAGCACATCTGGTCACATCAGGACTGTGTACTTTCTCTTTCACAGTGTTCTGGCAAGGCAGCACCTCCGGGAGTAAGTGATGAAACAGCAGGCAACAGAGACCATGCCAGAAACAGACACATCCCCTTTGTAGGGAATCCACATGGAGGCTAAGCTGCCCACTGGGTTTCTTTTGTTTATTTATTACAATTTATTTGCTTTGTATACCAGCTGTAGCCCCTCCCTATTCCTCTCCCAATCCTACACTACCTCCCTCTTCTCCTCCCATGCCCTTCTCTCAGTCCACTGATAGAGGAGGTCCTCCTTCCCTTCCCTCTGACCCTTGCCTATCAGGTCTCATCAGGACTGGCATGTTCCCCCCTCAGGCAGAGATGATCAAAGAGCCAGCCACTGAGTTCATGTCAGAGACAGCCCCTGTGCCCCTTGGGAACCCACTTGGAGACTGAGCTGCCATGGGCTACATATGTGCAGGGGTTCTAGGTTATCTCCATGCATGGTTCTTGGTTGGAGTATCAGTCTCAGAAAAGACCCTGTGCCCAATTTTGTTGTTGTTGTTGTTGTTGTTCTGTTGTTCTCCTTGTAGAGCTCCTGTCCCTTCCACGTCTTTCATCGCCCCAACCCCCTTCTTTCATGAGTTTCCTGGCACCCTGCCCAAATTTTGGCTCTGAGTCTCAGCATCACAAAATTTGCAGGCAAATGGGAACTAGAAAAGATCATCCTGAATGAGGTATCCCAGAAACAGAAAGACACACATAGTATATACTCATTTACAAGTGGATATTAGACACACAATATAGGATAAATATACTAAGATCTGTACACCTAAAGAAACTAACCAAAAAGGAGGACCCTGGGTAAGATGATCATCCTCATTCAGAAAGGCAAATGAGATAGACATCAGAAGAGGGAGAAAAGGGGGAAGAGGAAAGGCCACCAAGAAGGCTTCTGAAAGACTCTATCCAGCAGTGTATCTAAGCCCATTGGGCTTCTATGTGTAGAGAGTCTAGTCTAGTCCATGCACGGTCCTTGGCTGGTGCTTCAGTATCTGCAAGCCCCTCTGGGCCCAGGTTAGTTGGAACTGTTGGTCTTCTTGTGGAGCAACTGTCCCCTCCAAGTCCTTCTATCCTTGTCCTTCCTCCTCCCCATTGTTTGGCTGTGACTCTCAGTTTCTTAGTCCATCAATTGCTTGGCAGAGCCTCTCAGAGGACAGCCATACTGGGCTTCCATCTGCAAACACTGTAGAGCATCACGAATAGTATCAGGTATTGGCTATCTCTCATAGAGTGGGTCTCAGGTTGGGCTAGACATGGGTTGCGCATTTCCTCAATCTCTGCTTTATCTTTATTCCTGTAAATCCTGTAAGTAGGGTAGATTCTGGGTAGAAGTTTTTGTGGGTGAGTTCTCCTAACTCCACCCGGAGTCCTGTTTGGTTAGAGGGTGGTCTTTCCAGTCTCCATGACCCCCAGCACAGGGGTCTCAGCTAGAGTCACTCCAATATCTCCCTAGAGGTCCAAACCTGTTGCAGGTTTCCAGCTTATCTAAGAGCTGACCTACCCCATGGTTTCTCCACAATTATTAATTAATCTCTATCAATACTAGGTGACTTTATCAAAGCTGTTAGTGATAGCAATAAACTTTGTTGCAGGTAAAAATTTCTCTGCAGTTCTTTAGTTTCTTTTTTCTCCCTGGACAGTAAGTATCCAGAACAGTCTATTTGGTTGTGATGTTGACTGTCCCCCAAAACATACCCTACAAAGGAAGGATGTGGAAGCTTTAAGAAGTAGAACTCAGTGGACAGTCTACAGGGCACTTGTGAATGTTCTCTTGAAGGAAGTCACTGGATCTCAGCCCTTTCTTACACGTGCTTCTGTGATCCATTTTTTCCAACATCTGTTCTTTACCATTGCCACCAGTCACCTCACCAGAAACTTGAAAGCATTGTTACTACCCAATCATGGACAGGAAGGAACCTGTTCAAATGTACAACAGAACAAGATGATTTTGCTATAGTGACAGGAAACTAATGAAGAGTCTGTGTGTCTTTAAAATAAAATCTCCCCCAGGAAATAAAGAAATAAAAGGTTTTTAATTATTAAAGTATTTGGCTTTGTAGTATACTAATATTTTATTACTTTAGGTTGAGTATTAACACATCTCTAAAAAATATGTATTCTTGTCATTACCAAAATTAAAATATCTGTCACTTGATTACTTTTGCTAGAAAACCAACTTTGGATTCTAGAGAATAATTTCTCTCTTATTATTAGACATATGAATACTTAAACATGCAACATTTAATTTAATATATACCTTTAGAAAAATAACAAAAAATATGTAGTTTTGCAACCATTGTAATGGTTTAATTATTCAGGTTTTTTAACAGTAGAATATATTTCAGCGAGATATTATTAAATAGTTTAAAGGAGTCTCATTTGGAAGGGAGACTTTCATCTTATAATTAAGTTTCCAGTTACCCAAATGTTAAATTAATAAAATGTTCATATCTTTGTCATATAATTAATCATGTAACTGATATTATAAAGTTCAGCATCTAATGCATTTATTTTTAAGTGATTTATTTTCTAATTGTACCATGAATTTATGATTACATACAATAAATTAAAACCATACATTTCTCACTGTAGAATGAGTATTCTCTTCAATTATTGGGTTTCTTTGTAGCAAATCCTTCATTATAACATTTATCTCCACTCTTTGTTTTACCTTATTGTTGTCTTTCAAAGTGATGCTTCAAGTGATATGAATGAATGTGCTGCTGTTGTTGGGTACTTCCAACCTTTGAAGCAAAAATATAACCAACACAGAGTTGTTGTTGTTGTTTTTTTTAACTCATTTTATAAGCATCTCTTTCCTTTTATCTGAGTAAAATGATATACTTTTCACATACAGTCTGCATCTCATAAAATACTTTCAGGCCATCATTTATATGCCACCTTTTTTTTTTTTTCCTATCTGTTTGGTTTTTTTATCAAGTAACAGAGTTGTTTTTATTTTTGGCCGCATCTTTGTCCACCAAAAACAATGCCTAAATACAATCAACTCCTAGTCTTTTGTAAATACAGTACAATAGTATAGCTCTACTCTCCCTCCCTAGGTAGCACATTTATATGCTTCACAGTTCAAAATGCAGAAACCACAGCAGAGTACATCCCATTTTCAGAAATCTGAAA
The DNA here is from genome assembly GCF_030254825.1 of Meriones unguiculatus. Classification (NCBI taxonomy): domain Eukaryota; kingdom Metazoa; phylum Chordata; class Mammalia; order Rodentia; family Muridae; genus Meriones; species Meriones unguiculatus. The sequence goes on along the minus strand of NC_083350.1, from coordinate 108,420,925 downwards.
TTGTGTAATGTGGAGCCTAGGGACATGTACTGATCGCCATGGAGAAAAATGAGCGTGTCTAGATTGCCTAAGGAGTTAAGTGACTTCAGCATTGATAAAAGCCAAACGGCATAATCAAATGCAGGCTGCTTCCTTAAATAAGAATATGCTTCCCCTTTCAAATAAGAAGCCAAGGCTTAATACCAAATGCAGAATGTTTGTAAAGTACCTTGAAGAGCACAGTGGAGAAGGAGACTTCTGTGTGGATGACACTGTATTGGTTTGCTACGGCTGCCATAAAAATTATAACAAGTTGTAAGCCATACAATGCAGATATTTATTGTCATACTTCTAGAAGATAGAATTCTAAAATTAATATGTCTTCAGGCAAAATTTCCTCAAAGACCATTGAAAAGTCTGGTTCTCTCCCTATGTCAGTTTCTGGGTGTTGCCTGCAACCTGAGCTTTGTCCCTCCAACTTTTTCCACCAGTTGTATGATCATCTTCATTATAACTGTTTCTATTTCTCTGTATCTCTGTGTCAACTCCTAAGAGGACATTAATCATAAGACTTAGAGTTCATGTTAACCCAGTAAGACTCCGTCCCAATTTATATTTTCAATTTTACCCGTGAACATGTTATTTCCAAAGGACAGCATTGCTGACAGAGTTAAGACTTAAACATACCTACTTAGATGCTTTGAAGGACAGCAATATTACAAAGCTGTTACCAGAGAAATTGCAGCAAAGAAGACGGAAATGTAGCTAGCTATAAGACTTGTTCTCTTAAGAACATTCTCTACATGTTCGGTTTAATATGGCCATTTAAAGAAGAACTGCAAAGACCTGTTGAGCCACACATCTCTACACTGCACTGCGGCCAGGAGCCACCATTTAGAAGAGTTATACCACAAACAAGCCCTGAATGGCAGCAAATAAAGCTTTTGCCTCCATTTCTTTAATAGGTGTTCACGAACTAATATGAGAGAATTAGACTGAAAAATACTGCAGTGACGTTTCTAACAGGACAGTATTAATTCCATCCTGCTGCTGTCTTAGAAGAGCACAGACTTTGTGTTACTAAGCAACCCAGGCAACTATTCTATTTTTCTTTTTATTTATTTATTTCTTTTCTTTTTTCTTCTTTTTGAGAAGCACATGCTTTGATTTTGATGAAGGATGCCCAATTATTTCAATAATAAAAATGTAAATGTTTAAACTACGGGACTGCTCCAGGTGTTCAGTCATTAGTCATCTCTCATTTGGGCCCAAATAATTCAAGCGCATCTTCCCCACCTTATGTGCAACAACTTGTAATGCTAAGAGCTCCAACCTTCAGAGGGGAGAACTGGGAAAGCTTTAACTCAAATGATAGCACAAACTATACACCTTCTGTGGAAGTATACACTAGTGACTTTCTTTTTATTTCACTGTGAAAATGGAAGTACTCAGAAGAGAATTCCTCTAGTGTTTACCGTGAGACCACCATCTGTCCCTGTTTCCCTGTTTCTTCAGCATTCCAGACTATTGCAGGGGATGAATGATTCACGCTCCTCTCTAAAGCCAACTTTTCCACCTGTGTTGTGAATCACACCATGCTTTTATTACTTTGTAGTGGACAATTCTCTCTGTCTGTCTGTCTTTCTCTGTCTCTTTGTCTTCCTCCTTCTCTCCCCCCTCTCTCTGCAAAATTCATTAGAAGTAGACTCTCTGGTAGAATTTACTGTGACAATGGCCACTCTCAGCTGCTCCATCGTAGTATCAAATTCTCCAGTCCAATTACCTAAAATATAGCTCGACAATTGTTTAGACAGATTTGCAGCACAGGAAAAATTCTCATGTTGTATGCTAGTGACACAAAGTCCAGCATACTTTCATTGACAGCCAGGTTGAGCGATTTGCCATAGGGTATCAATTTGCTCCTGCAAGAGGTCAATCCTCTGATTGAACACCATCAAGCTTCCTTTTAGTTGAGCATTAATTCCTTTATGTACAACTAAGGCATGAGCTACATTGGCTAAATGATTATTCAGGGTCTGAGCAGTCTGCCCAGTATGACTCATGGCTAATGCCCTGGTGGTAGCTCCAACAGCCGTCAATGAGATGGTAGTAACAATGGTGGCTGTAGTTCCAAGATCCCTTTTCTGTCTGAAGAGAGTCATAGCGTGAGGGGCATCAATGGGCACAGGCACCCAGTGAGGCATGCGAGTAACCAGGGCATACCTAAATTTACTAGCATTCCAGCATTGGGCAAAAAAGCAAGTATCATTACCACAATTACTTGGCTCTATCTGGCTAATAATGAATAAAAATGGGGGATATAGACAAACAGGTGTGGGCTTATAGGAAATATTATGAGAAGCCTTAACCCCTCGTTGGAACATCCTGCGTCAGTTCTAGAACTAGCAGTGGTGGTGTCCGAGGTCTGAGTAGGTTCAGGAGACCATTGCCCCCAGGGGCGAGACGTGCTCCATGCCAATTGACTAACTCCATGTTTTCCTCCAATTTTGAAGGTCATTTAAGGTTCTTAAATTATTTTTTCCCTTTTTTCTTAAATTTTTCATCAATTACACTTTATTCATTCTGCATCCCCCCATAAGCTCCTCCCTCCTCCCCTCCCAATCCCACAGGATTATCAACATGGATTGCTGCAGCCATGAATCATCTGAAAGAATGGGCGGGCATGGGAGTGTTAGCAGGCCTTCTGGTGTTGGTCTCCTTGGTTTGCCTGTGGTATATATGCAAGATTAGAGTCTCACAACAGTGTGATGCAGCCATGATCATTCAGGCCTTTACAGCCATTGAAGCAGGACATTCGCCCCAAGCATGGTTGGATACCATAAAAAGCTAAAATGTTACGCTCAGGATGGGAGGCTAAGCACTGCACTCAGGGTCAGCCGCTTTGGACCCAGAGAAGAGCATGTCTAATTGCATGCGGGTTGATGCCCCAGGTCCCGCCTCTGAGAAAAAGGTATCAGACGGGTCTGATGCTCTTTGGGTGGATGACACCTAAATGAACATCTGTACAAAGTCCCAATTTATTTCTAATATCAGAGATCAGACCTCTACTCTTGCCTGATGCGTCTAAAACAAAAAGGGGGAACTGTAGAGAGCTGCGGAATGCTATGCCTTAAAGATGGAGCTGGTTTCCGCCTTCCACCTTCTGGATGGTGAGTGCTCTGTCACGAACAACTCCACATTTGGCTAAGGCCGAGGATCTGGCTTGCTTCCATGTATGTGGACCTATCTGCATTGCCCCCGTGGCACGCCTGGGTTGGCTACCCAGAGGCTATTTAAGCTGTGGGCTGGCTTTCCCCGGGGTCTGAGGATTGTTCAATGTTCCTGAATAAACTGCATTGAAAAAAAAAAAAAAAAAAAAAAAGAAGTAGACTCTCATTAAGGAGTCTCCTTCTCCTCTCTTCCTATTTCACTTGAAAGAGGATTTTATTTCCAAAACTCACTGGAAATGCATATTTTCAAAGCCAGAAAAGACTTCTACTATTCCAAGATTACTAACTGATGTTTGTTATCTTTTCTTGCACAGGTAACTGGACTGCTAAAGAGCAGCATCTAGGCTATGGTTCTATCTCAGTATAGTGAAATGAAGAAGTCTGGTAAAATGGCAGAGAATTTACAGCATGGGATGGAATGCAGAATGAAAAGCATGATTCAGCTGACCACTGCACTCCTACAACAGTGCCTGACCACCCAGTTTCTAAAAGGAAGCTCAAGTATAAAGGTGTGAGATGCGCTTAGAGGACTAAATATTCTGCACTTTGGGAACCCCTCTACATAAACTGAGACAACCCAAGAGACAAAAGTTCAAAACACCTTAAGGTTAGGCATTATAAAAGGGTGGTCAGAACAAGAAAAGACAAAAACAAAAACAAACAAAACAATACAGGCACCACCACAGGAGAGAAGAGCTAGATATGGAGACATGAGTAGAAGAAATAGCAGTATAGAATGCACAGTTCTGATTCCTCTGTAGAACTTGATGTCTGGAGAAAACTCTATTGGTAATTGTCAGGCCACAGAGAAAAACAATGCAGCCAATCTTGATGAGATCTTATAGGCTAGGGTCAGATGGAAGGGGAGGAGGACCTCCCCTATCAGTGGATTAGGGGAGGGGCATAGGGGGAGGATAGGGAGGGAGGGTGGGATTGAAAGGAGAAAAGGGAGGGGGCCACAGCTGGGATACAAAGTAAATAAATTGTAATAAACAATTTAAAAAATAATAAAAAAATAATAAATAATTTAAAAATAAATAAAAACTAATTTGGTGGTATTTCAAAATTAAAGAAAAAGAAAATACACAATAGAACCCCTATACAATAGCTAATATTAAAATGCAACAGAAACCATTGGCAAAATCAGTTCAAACAATTCCAGGTTGATATGAATACTTGACTGTTTTTTTTCCAGAAACTTTCAGTGTATGAATTATAAAGCTGGGGAGAGTGGAGAGTAGAGGAGTGGGGCAGAAGGAGAAAGGGCCTGTAAAGAGAAGAGAAACCATGGGCTGGGGCATCTCTGTGATGAACTGGAGACCTAAGACAGGGTAGGCTTCTGGGAAGATATGGGGTGACTCTAGCTGAGACTTCTAGGAGCAAGGGGTCATTGAGAGTGAAGAGGACACCCTCTAACTAGACAGGGCTCCTAGTGGAGACAGGGGAGCAACAATCCACCAACACTATCTTCAACACAAAATTTACCCTGCCTACAAGATGTACAGGGAAGAAGATAGAGCAGAGATTGAGGGAATGTCCAACCAATGCCTGGCCCAATCTGAGAGCCACCGCATGGGAGAGAGACAATTCCTGACACTATTAGCAATACTCTGCTATGCTCACAGACAGGAGCCTACTGTAGTTGTCCTCTGCAAGGCTCCACTCATAAATGGATTGAAACATATGTTGAGATTCACAGCCAAACATTGGGCAAAGTACAGGGAGTCTTGTAGAAAAGTGGGAGGAAGGATAGAAGGTTCTGAAGGGGACAGGGGCTTCACAAAAAAAAAAAAAAAGAGACCAACAGAGCCAACTAACCAGGGCTCAGAGGGCATTGCAAAAACCGAAGCACCCAACCAAGGACCATGCATGTACTAGACCTAGGCTCCCAACACAGATGTAGCCGAAGGATATCATGTGGGTTCCCTAGTAAGGGTGATGGTGGCTGTCTCTGACATGGACTCTATTGCCTGCTGTCTGATCATTTCCCCCTGGTGATTCTGCCATGCCAGACCACAGGGGTAAAGCGTGCACTCAGTCCTGATGTGACTTGATGAGCTGAGGAGGATTGGCCGGGGTGGGGAGGGAGAGGGGTGCGGAGGGAGGCTCTCCTTTCTTAGGAATAAGGGAAGGAGGGTGGGAAGTAAGGATGGGACTGGACGGAGAGGCAGAAGAGGCTATGATTTGAATGTAAAGTGACTACATTAATTAATTAATTAATTAATTAATTAATTAATTAAACAAACCATAAAAATAAGAAAGAAAAAAGAAAAGGAAGGAAGGAAGGAAGGAAGGAAGGAAGGAAGGAAGGAAGGAAGGAAGGAAGGAAGGAAGGAAGGAGGAAAGAAAGAAAGAAAGAAAGAAAGAAAGAAAGAAAGAAAGAAAGAAAGAAAGAAAGAAAGAAAACTTGTTACAGGCAACAGGACAGAAGCCTACCACAGAGGGCCCCTGAAAGACTCTATCCTGCAGGGTATCAAAGCAGATGCTGAGATTTATAGCCAAACTTTCGGCAGAGTGCAGGGAAACATATGAAAGAAGGGGGAGAGAGAGAGACCTACAGGGGACAGGAGCTACACAAGGAGAGCAACAGAGCCAAAGTATCTGGGCTCAGGGGTCTTTTCTGAGACTGATACTCCAACCAAGGACCATTCATGCATGGAGACAACCTAGAACCCCTGCATATATGTAGCCCATGGCAGCTCAATGTCAAAATGGGTTCCCTAGTAATGGGAACAGGGACTGTCTCTGACATGAACTCAGTGGCTGGCTCTTTGACCACCTCCCTGTAACAGGGAGCAGCCTTGCCAGGCCACAGAGGAAGACAATGCAGCCAGTCCTGATGACAACTGATAGACTAGGGACAGATGGAAGGGGAGGAGGACCTCCCTTATCATTTGTTTGGAGGAAGGGCATGGGAGGAGAAGAGGGATGGAGGATGGGAGTGGGAGGGGATGAGGGAAGGGCTACAGCTGGGATACAAAGTGAATAAACTCTAATTATTAAATAAATGAATAAATTTTAAAAACTTGTAAGTATGAGGTGTTCTCAGACTTTACATCAAAGTACACTGTAGTGGGAGTATGCCTACCATAAGCAAACATAAAACAGCAATACCATGATAGTATCCACCCAAAAATGATGTATTTACAACTAATTACCAGAAGAAAATGAGAAAAATGCATAGTGTGTAGCAGAAGACAGAGCATAGGAGTTCAATGCTCGACCCTGTCTTTCATCTCTAAAGAATGTCGTGTGAAGTTGTACCTCATTTAATAATATGAAGCTATAAATAAATTCTCCAGCGAGCCCTTTAAAGATTAAAATGCCCTTCATGATTTTACAGGATATCTTCATCTGGGCGCCACCAAAGCTCATGAGACTTTGGAAGGGAATAACCTACACTGCCGTGAGCACCTGGCAACGTTGGTGCAACGCCTTGAAAAGCCTCTGCCTTCCATCTCCAGCAGGAACTCCTCTCATAGGCGGGATTCAACATGAAGGATTCTTACTTCTGAGACTGTTTGCAGACACTCTGTGCATATCCACTGTCAATACTTGCCATATGACAATTGCTACAGAGAACTTGCTGTCTCAATGGTGAAAAGAATAAGAAGGAAAAACAAGCAAATCCGATTAAAGATTCTGCCTTGGGGAGGAGAAAAATCCTTGGGGAACATTGATTTGCAAGTAAAAAGAAGAGGAAAATAAAGAAAAAGAAATATTAAACCTGAAAACAGATGTGGGTCATTGTTTGCACATAAAAAGAACAACAAAAACAAAACAAAACAAAACAAAAACCCCTTTTTATAATAAAAAAAACCAACATCTTGAAGTTAAATGTCACCAGCAATGTAAATTCTTAGTTTCTTACATACAAGCCAAGTGTCCAGACCTCTCCTTACCATGAATTACATACTGAACTTTATGGCTTTTGCATGGTTCTAATATGCTTTTGATACCCAGTTGCATTTATATTTTAAAATATGTCTGAAGAGAAAGCAGGTAAATTACATTCTTCCATCTCTGAAACTGAATACAGATTTGGTGAAATATCTATTCTACATCAAAACAACTTTAAAATCAGTAACAACTGCCCATTGATAAAGGTACCTTTAGGGCTATGGCAGTACGGTACACACTGTATGGTTGAGAGAAGGGGAGTAAATGAAACAATGGCCTTTCCCACCCCCAATTTTCATTCTGTATTTCATATTCTAGTAGAGGTCCAGAGCCACTGGACCCTGTAAGGTGTCAGTCATTTTGTTGATTCAAAAACACTAAAATATTTTACTTCAAGAACAGCAGTCCCTTAATTAGAACAGCTCTTAGAAATGTGTGTATCTCTCCCATAATGTCTTCATTGAATAGGAAATCACTCCTTTCTAAGTGTTCTCAAGGGATTCCCAAAAGCTAATGTTTTACCAGTGATAAAAAAGTGCCTATACTAATATTTTGAAAATAGGTACTTAATAACACAGATTGTATAAGAGGAGGCTGACACATGATGACGCTGACAGTGAATTATATAAGAGTTACTCCTTCCAGGAAGCCCTGACAAGGCTCCTATGCCATGTGTCATGACAATGAATGTGGCTCTTGGAATATCCTCTAGAAAGTTCTCTGGATTTGTTTTTTGTCATTTGAAGAGAGCAATACAAAAGCTTCAGAGGAACCATGGAAAGGACTTTTCAGCTGCCTTTTTCTTTACCATGTTTAACATGACACTTCATAATTGTGTCAGTAAGCTAAATGGCAGTTGTGGGAATTAAGGAAAAATACCTATAGACTTTTAATAAATGACTAAGACTAAAATAATTCTTCAACATGTTTAAATAAATTGTGATGTGATGAGAGTTTGTATTTTTCCATCGTTTTCATCAATCAATGATGATAATGAATAAATGGGCATCTTATCAGCCATGACCTATTATCCCAGAATTAAAGTCTTCTTGACTACAGAAGCTTATTTCTAGGTTTTTTCCCCCAGTAACCGCAGTAGCAAGATTAAACAGTTTTTTGGGAAATTCTAAAATAGCAGAATAGCAAACTAAGCAAAACTGATAATCTAGAGCACACAATTGTTTCATAATACCCCCAAAATCTCTATTAGATGTTGCAAAACATAGTTCAACCTTTTAATAGTGTCAATTTCTTAAAGTAATATTTCTCTGTGATCTCCTCTGAAATTAAAAACAAAGTCAACCAAACAAACCTTACATGGTGCTGGAAAGATGGGTCAGTGGCTAAGGGCACCACTCTCACAGAGGACTTGAGTTCAGTCCACTGCATCCTCTTTGGGAAGATTACAATCATTTATGAATCCAGTTCCAACGATATCTGAAGCTTTTGGCTGCCATGGGGACCTGCACATACTCACACACAGAGTCATCACATGCATACACATAATTTAAAATGAGATCCCATACATAATGTTTTTAAGACTATAATGTGAACTCCTTAAAGGAAAGATTCATACCATCTCCATCATAAACTGACTTAAGCGTTATTCCTCCATTACTCTTAAATTCAATATTTTTTCTAGTTTTGAGGACACAGGCAGAATGCAAACTCTCTGACAAAATGTAGCATGAATGACCCCTAGTCCTGTTTCTGATAGAGTCTTGTTACCCACTGAAACCCACTGAAAGACAGACCTCTACTGTCTAATTTCTTGGTGTTCTTATCTTCCAAGTTCCCACTAGAATGACACGTTCAGCTCTGTTTCTAACATTCATGGGATTTTTCTTGACCAGTGTTCCAAATTCTCCTACAGAAGAGTTCAAAGGCATAAAAGTACTCATTAAAATGGCTTGATTTAAAAGCCTCTAAACTTGTCGGTAAAATGGAGCATGTAGTAGGAAGTCATTTGTCGTTACATTTGTACTGTTGAAAGGTAAGTGGATAATAAATATAGCAGGAAAAAAGACAGAAGTTATACTATGAAGTATTTTCAACTGTCAAGTAGAAACAAAGTGGCCAGCAAAAGGCAGGAGAGAAACACATGGGAAACTGATAATGAATGTTGTTCTGGAAGTGTATAGACTCACTAAGAAAGATTTACAAAAGTAACTGACATAATCAAATTGGTATTAGAGAAGGAGATGTAACTAAAAGGAAGGGAATGAATTTGAGCAGGGTCAAACTTATTACAGAGAGGTGAGTTAGAGTATGCAGCAATTATTCAACCTTCCTGATGGACACCTGTTACATTAGCCTTCTTTCACTGCACAGAAATATTGTCACAATTCTAATCGAATTAAATACCATTAAATACTACCATAAAGCAATAAATACCATTCATTCCATTTTTTGTTGGTTTAGAGTCTAAGATGACTTAGTCACTTCCAAGCCATTCTTGGCTCCCCAAAACTATCAAATTCCTTTGCAAGTTCAGGAATTTTAGGTCACTGTGTAAATTATCATGCAATAAATATGACTATCTAGTCCCTCAATGTACAGACATAGATGACAGAAGAAAATTCTATACTTTATATAGCGAGTAAGAAGATATTTTTAATTACGAGAGAGAGAGAGAGAGAGAGAGAGAGAAAGAAAGAAAGAAAGAAAGAAAGAAAGAAAGAAAGAAAGAAAGAAAGAAAGAAAAAGATAAAACCAAAATGACCTCATTTCCCAGAAGCACTAACAGGATACATTAGTCACAGTCTTGGCACTTGAGCCACACTAGAGCCCTGGAGGTTCACTTGCAAGTGGTTAAATCCAAGCATATTATTTCAACATGTCACAGTTATTTGGTATTTTAGGAAACAGATCACCAATTAGACTTAAGCAACCTAGCCAAAACCTGAAGAAGTTCTTCCAAATTATTTCCACCTTGACACATTGTTGTATGTCCTCACTTTCTCCTTTCCTATATATTTCCCAAGTGTGTTATTATTCAGTGAGATCAAACATTCCCTTCTATTCATTCACAGACACCTCAGAAGCTACTGCGATGTCCTAGGAAGTTAATAGGAATAAAGTGCAAATCGTTCATTATTTTCTCAGTTCTCAAAGTTCAAATTATCAAGTGTTGATCCCACATTAGATTGTAACATATCCCTCAAAAGTCATTCAGGTCAAGTGACATTTTAAATTAAATTTTGCAGGTTATTGTTAATGTATAAGAATGCAAATTGTTTTTTTTTCCATTGACATACACACTTCTTGAGGATGGAAATTTGAATTTTAAATGCATGCTTGATCACAAATGTGTTGCATCAAACATGCAAAACAAATTGGCCCACAAGAACACCACCCAGCAGGTGAGTTCAAAGTAGAGGCAGAGTGCTGCCTACCAGCATGTTGGCTCTACACAGAGCAGCTGCCACACAGCTTCCTGCTCACTTTCCTTATTAGAGCTGTTATTTTCTCCAACTCGCTGCTCCTTCAGGCAAGACACATGGACCAGAAAAAACAAGCACTGCTTTTAGTCAAAAGTATACACTTGGCTACAGAAAAACAATGGACATAGCTAACAAAATTATAACAATGGCTTCTATTGCTAACTATAACATCAATAATCATAGAATTATAATGACATATAAAAATAACTATTTCCCTGGAAAAGGGGAGGCAGTAAGTAATGGTATATTGAACAATTATATATTACCCTTGCTTTTTTTCATCCTCATTCTACAAAAAAATTAGAGCTCAGAAATATTCAAATATTTTTTAAAGTTTCTCACTCATAAGGGTCAGAAACAGAAGGTATTTTCTTTAAAGTTCTTAAAAGTACACAGGTGACCAGTTTTGTCCTTATAATATGAAAAAAATCAAAACAATAATCTGAATGAACTGTTTGAAATAAAGGGAAATTATTTGAAGGAAGCTGCATTTCAGACTTGGCTGCTAATGTCTGACTAATATTGTCCTAGGGAGATGGCAATGGAAATTACTCTCATCATATAGCTGCAGCATCTCATCCGAGAGCACTGGAAGGTGGGGTGTGTGCTCTGTAGCTATCTAGACTTTTCATATTCCTATAGTGATTTTTCTCTGCTAAATATCAGAGGTGATTATATTTCTCAGACTTTCAGATAATTTTGCTCTATTTATTTCATAACACCTTGCTTCCCTTTATTTTCACCCCTTGTACAGAGCATGATTTGCCTCCTCGTTGTCTCTGGAACAAAGAACATTGGCCAATGAAACTGGTGACCTCTGATGCAACATTAAAAGCTATAACACTAAGCTTCCCTCTGACCCGCCCCTTGCTTATCTTGAATTCTGGACACATAATCATGCCATTGCAAATATTGCCTGTGGGAAAGGAGAAAGCAGAGCCATTTGTGTGCTACACCAACTGACACACCAGATGACAGCTAACTGCATAACATTTAGGCCGATACAATAAACAGAAACCACATTGAGGCTTCCAGGCCCAGAGAATTACAAGCATATGGTTCACTATGCCTTTCTTAATCAAAGGAGCTTAGATTATTTTAGGTATTTTTATGTATCACATTCTACCCAGAGGATTACAGTGGTATAGAGCACAGATAAACACAAGACTCTCTACAATGCTTGGGAAACGGGCACATTGCTATGTAAAACTACTGCAACTTTAATTTTTCTTTCCACTCACTAATTAGTACCAGCATGCTTAAATAACTTGCAATAATACAGATTGTTTATGAAGGCAGTACCTTCCACATATCTACAGAACTCTGCTAATTTATCTCTCTCTATGTCACTCCTGGTTAGACAAAAGACTCACAGAACACTTGGCAAGTATTTTACTTATTATCATTTCTTTGGACTTGTCATTTCAGTGCCATCCACGAAACTTAGCAGAACTTCATTACAGGGATCTGCAAACCAATATTCTCAAATATAAACTGTGGCCTGGCCAAAATGTAGACAATATGGAAGACCGGACACTAGAGGTTAAACGGGTGGAACCAAGAAAGATTATCTAGTTCTCTCCTGTCCTTCCCTGGTTTTTGGTGAGTTTCCCAGCTTCTGGGGCCATCATGTCGACAAGATTCTTCACTCTAGCAGAGGCAGTCCGATTTTACAAGAGGAGGCTGAGAAGCTGGAGACACCGAAGGAGGCATGCTCCTTTCCCAGTCTCCCTATGCATCGCTTCTGAGATGATCATCTGCTTTATTCTCTTGGTCAGCCAATCACCCTCTCAATTCTCAAAGAAGATAGTAAATGTGTCCCATTCTCGTCTTTTTTAGCACCCTTAGAATTTTCTTCATTAGTTTCTTTCTTTTTTTATAATTAAGACACTAATTTATATATTTTTGTTTTCCAGATGGGTTAACTTTACACACTTTAAGCTAAATAAATCAGTAACGAAGCAGAATATATTACGTTTTATTTGGTTTTGTTTTGTTTATCAAAAGTGCCACAAAAGTTTATTTTTATGTTTATATTTTTCTTTTTTAATAATTTTTGTTTTTTTATATTAATCACAGGTTATTTACTTTGCATCACAGCCGTAGCGCCCTCCCTCACTCCCTCCCAATCTCACCCTTCCTCTCTCTCTCCCCACTGCCCCTTTCCAAGTCCACTGCTAGGTGAGATCCTCCTCTCCTTCCAGCTACCTTAGCCTATCAGGTATCTTCAGGACTGGCTGCAGTGTCCTCCTCTGTGGCCTAGCAAGGCTGCTCCTCCCTGAGGGGGGTTGAGGGGAGGTGAGAGAGCCAGACATTAAGTTCATGTCAGAAATAGTTTTAACACTATCTGTCCCCCACTAAAGATTTCTTTGTGTTAAGGAATTGCTCTCCTCATCTCTCCAGGCTCTGCTGCTACTTTGGAAGATGGTGGTGCCTCTAAAAGGAGAGGTATCTTACAATTTGTCACCATATATATATATATATATATATATATATATATATATATATATATGATATATATAATGACAAATATATATTATATATGTGTATGTATTATTAAACTGTTTAGTGTGTGGATCTTATATAATGGTTCAAAGCTTATAAATCCTAAATGTTTGAGGCTTTTATACAATTATTTGTTTCTTTAGAACATCATCCTGGGGGCAAATCAATATTCTATTAAAATCATGTATACATATACATACACACATATAAATGTATATTTATATATGTATATAGACATTTGAATGGAATGTCTGTACTCCAGCATCTTCCTCTTTCACTCTCCTTCCTGACCACCACAAGGTGAGCAACTTTATCAACTATGTATTCTTATCATACTGCTCATAGTTGCCAAAGCCAAGGTGCAGTGACCAGAAAGCAGACTGCACATTGAACTTTCCAGAGCCATGAGTCCAAACAAACCTTTTCTAAGTCTATTACCTCACGTGTTTGTCATAAGGATGCACTAACAATCTTCTTCAAAATTATGTCTGCACTCCTGCTCTGAGTTCAGACATGCCCGTCCTGAAGAACACACCGTCTTCAGAGAGCTTGAGGAATTTTATGAGAAACATGTATGAATAAAATCTACCAGGCTCCAAACATTACAAAGAATTTCAAGTTTCAACGAACTAGCCTAGAGCAGATGTGAGGTGTAAGCTATGGCTGAAGAGCTGCAGAACTAATTTCTCAGAGAGCCTTAATTGTGAACATTCAGGCCTTGTCATTAGATGGTGTTATAGTCCCGCCTTCACTAACTAAAGGGTTTTAAGGAAGGACTGTGATTTTTCTGTAGAGCTAACATATTTTCAAAGATGAATATCATAAGCTTGCCTAGGATGGGTTGCTTCTGGTTTGGACAGTGCTCAAAATGTTTGAATTGAGGAAAAAGGAATTGGTAGGGTTTGGGTGTAGTTCTTGATTTGTGTGTTACAGGCAACAGATTGAAAAAATTTAAAAAGGCTCCTCCTATAAAGTACAAAGAGAAGATTGTTCAAATAGTGACTAAATAACAGCTCTAATTCAAGGTGTCAGCAGGGAAGAAAATGTAAGTGTCAGCGAGAATGGTAAATTAAACTTCTGCAAAGGGAAAAGAAAAAAAACGTGGCCCAATAAACAACAACAACAAAAAAAAAAAACCCAAGAAACTCGTGAGAATTATATGAAGATCGCTGCAGTGTGGCCTTCTTAAAACGCCATTCTCCTGCGTGTGCCTGCTGCCATCATTAATATTGCAGGCTAAGAACAGATGCTGGGCCACCCTGAGAAGCCAGCAAAAGGTTGAAGGAAACTGAAGGGGTGGGGAATACAATAAAAGTTCAGAAGTGCTGGACTCATGAGGCTGTTTATTCTGTAGCAGTTTCATCCCAGAGCAAGCTGATCGCTTTTCTAATGCCTTAAATCAAGCAGCAGGTATCCGCAGCCTCAGAATAAGAAATCTTAGGCATTCGCCAACTTCTAGACTTGAAACATTGCAGACATGGAAGTGGAAGATTTCTCAGGGTGATTTCTCTCCCAGCATTTTCTTTTCTCTACCTTTATAACAGAAAAAAAATCTTGTCAGAAATCAAAATTCTGGTTCTGTTATATCCTATTGTGAATTTCACTGCCATCCTTCTGATGAAAAAAAAAATCAAGCCAGCTTTTATATTCTTGGTGTGCATTTCAGTGCAAACACATGTAAGAATTTCAGTTGTATTTACACTCTCTAAACCCTTCTTTATTGTTTTATTTTTATGAATAGAAGTATAAAATAGAGATTCAAGGTAAAAACTTAAAAGGATTATGGTCCTTTTATTTCTCTTGATAAATAGTAAATTTTAAGTGTTGTTGGCATTTCTTCAGGAGAAGTTTCCAGAAGAAAGTGCCCTGAACTCCAGATTTACACAGTCATAAAATTTCAGTATGAGAAGGAAGTATAAGGGTCACCTCGAGAAAAGAACAGAAAATATCCTTCCATAAAGAGTCAGGTAGTGAATACCATTGGCTTTAAGGGCCATACTCTTATTCTCACTACTAACTCCACCAGGGCAGTTTGAAAGAGCTGTATATAATATTGAAGTATGGCTGTTTTCCAATAAATTTTTACTTATAACTATAGGTAGTCTGGCAAGATTTGACCCAGTCTCTCCAGCCATGTTGGAAAGAAATAAAATGTAAAGAATTGTTAATGTAAGCACTAAAGGAAGAATCTGTTATTATTAATAATAATAAGGAATTATTCCTTATAATAATTAGGAATTATTAGGGTAATAAGGAATATAGATAAGGATAAGGAATTTAGAGGCTCCTCAAAAATTAAAAAAAAATTACTAAAAAGTCCCACCTTTCTACAACTGATTAAGTACTCAAGGTAAATGATATCAATATGCCTATGAGACATGTGTCCCATGTGGCTGACAGTGTTATTCAGAATAACCAAGATATGGAATTAAGTTTCCAGTAATGGATATATGGATAAAGAAATATGACTTTATGGAGAAAAGGAGTACTATTCACCCATTAAACCTCAAGCATATTTATTATGGCATTAAAGATCAAGAAAATAAATTTCCAATGATAGGGCAAAGATTTCCCTAGTATGTCAGATTTTTTTTGTATCCCACTGTATTTATTTATAGCTCTGCTGATATTAGAATTGATTCAAGATTTCCCCTAACATAGCATTAAAAGGTAGATTACCAAACAACATGACAAAACAGAATAAAAAGGGAATCCACAGGAGAAATTAGATAGGGAAGGGGGGTTGAGAGAAGTAAAGGGAAGGGAAACTGTGATCAAGATGTATGAGAGAAGAATCTATTTTCAATAAAAAAGAAAAGAAAAAGACAAAACAAAGTAGGTTACCACCCACTTGAGGTACTTCTGCCTCACCTCACCACATGCCTACCCTCTCTCCAAAGATCCAGGAGGACTTTCTAAAACTGGGGAGTGTTGAATCACACTTTCCTCCCTAGTCTGGGCGATGACACAGTATCTCTTTGTCTGCGGCCACCTTCATTGAGATCTGGCCTCCCCATCACACTCTTTACAGTATTTGGTTCCAGTCTGACTGGCTCATGCTTTCCCCGGGTCTGTCAGTATCTTTCTGAGCAATCTGAACAAAACTCTCTCTCTCTCTCTCTCTCTCTCTCTCTCTCTCTCTCTCTCTCTCTCTCTCTCAGCTGGCAAATATCCTAGATATCTGAGACTTCTATGCAATTGTTTGTTTCGTTGGAGCCTCATCCTGGGGCAAATCAGAATTCTAACAGGTGATTGTGCCTACTGGTTATAATGGACTGTAGATTCAGGAAGTTGAGATCTGGTGTCTAGCCCTCTTACACGGTATGTGCCTATTTTGTTGCATGTGCTAAAGGATTGCTGAAACAGTGTCTGCCGTATTGAACATTATGTTAGGATTCAATGAATTAATGCACTTGAAAAGCTTAAAATAATGCCTGGTAAATACAAGCTGAGCTGCACATTGATAGTGGTTAACACTGAAATGTGAGCCTTCTTGCCTGTCGGTGTCCTAGGAAAACCTCAGAATCATTGTTCTAAGACCCAAAATGATGAAACCCAATTAGCCAGAGCCAGTTAAAGATTTCAACACCAGGATTACCACTCCAAAATATATTAATGTGCATGAGAAACATACTGGAAGGAAAGATAGAATTATGTGAGGAGCCATCTCTGAACTGTAAGATTGTGAGTCATTTTAATTTTATTCTTCACATATTTTTAAATTTAAATAAGCAAGATAACTTTAGCTTATTTAAAATAATAAGCAAAACTTATATTTCAATTTAAATGAGAATTCAAATGAGGAAAACCATTATTATATACTATATACATTGTGTATAGTATAGGAGTTAAAAATCATAGTAAGAATTAATAGGAATTATCAATTCCTACTACAATTTTCTAGTCTATGTACTATATACAGTGTATATATAATATATAGTATGCTATATACTATATACTAAATACATTGTAATATACCATATAAATATAAGAATTCAGTTTATTTTATTAAGAGATTTTAAGGTTTTCTTAGGTTATATATTTTTTTAAAATGCAGAGGTTCATTTACATTCAATACATCGGAGAGAAAGCAAACAAAATTCCTGTTTCTGAAGGAACATCATAGACCACTGGTTGATTTGTGCCTGCTATTGAGAGAAAGCCCACAAATGTTGACTGCTTGTGCTAAAAAGATTTCAATGTCACAAAAGTTCATTGTAGATTTGTTATGATCATGGCATTGGCCTAGACATGTCATTATGCTAAAAATATTAGGGTAAAAAATTTGAAGATAGTCTCAAGTGTACTTATGCCTTTGTCCCTGTCCAATATTATCATTATTGTTACCATTCTTGCTTTCCACATTTTTTTTAATTGACTGGGATGTTGTGTTGTAAGGTAAATCTTTCCGAGAATACAAAGGCTCTTAAATCTAAAAGAAAGTCTTCATTTGTAGGCCACCTGGCTACACAGGGAACTTGGCCAAATCATGTAATCACAAGCCTTGCCATTCTTCACTTTACAGGCACAAAAACCATATCCTGATTGACACACTTCAATTAGTGAGAACTGTTAGCCATAAGTGGAGCTACAAAAGTCAAATGGCAGGGCTAGTGCTTTTACTGACTTTCACAGAACTACGGACTTTGATGGATTAGATCTTTGTTCTCATTTTGGCAGGTGTTGGGTTCTACATGCTTGGCTCTTAGGTCAGAATGGTGCTGAATGCTTTTAACATGGTCTCAGTTGTGATAATATTTGGGGACCTATTACAGCTATAAATTCTCTCTCTCTCTCTCTCTCTCTCTCTCTCTCTCATACACACACACACAGTTTGTTAAAGTTGTTGGAAAGATTGTGAAAACTTGGTTCTGTTCCCACACTTTACTGTTCAGCTTCAGCGTTCAGGGAACCCATCAATTATCCTCAGCAATGAGATGGTAAGTATGAAAAGAAGTACAGCAGAGTGCGTTAAGTATAATGATATTGTCTTTTCCTACTATAATTTTTTAAACTCTTCAAAGAACTTGTCTTTCTTGTGTTTCCACTTCATTTTTTCTCAGTAAGCTCTAGGTACCATGATGCTGGACTTTACAGCTGGGAATCTGTGGAAGGACCAATAGTTTTTTACTTGCTTGACTAACCTTCATACTACCTTTCTTTAAATTCATGCTACCAAAAGAAGTCAAAAAATCTCAAACAAGGTGGTTTAAGTGTAGCCAGAAGAGAAACTTCATTGACAGTAGAAACAAATCAAGTTAGAGAACACAATTTTGTACACAGAAACGCAAAGCTTAGGTAGGTCTTGATCTCATCCAGTCATCCCATTTGTTCTAATTACTCACTTGATTTGTGAACTCAGCAGTCTCAACTTGTCTTTAAGATGATGACACATGCTTGCAATCCCAGCATTAGCTATGGAAGGGGAGACAGGAGGATCCCTGGATCTTGCTGGAAGGCAAAGTCTAAACGAATCAGTCAGTCCCAGGTCACAGTGTGAGTCCTTGTCTCAACAAAACAAATAAAAAGGAAAGCAAATGGAATGACCCCTGAGATGGACCCTGGCATCAACACGTACATCCAATGCAAGTGCCTGCTAATATAAGAGCAGAGTGAACGTTGGTGGGAGGATGAGAGGAGGAGGAATATATTCATATTCTTCATGAGCAAAGAAAAAGGATCTGAAGCCCCAGGTAGTTTAAATCCAATGTCAGTGCAAACTGAATAAAAAACTATTTATAGGTTCAAAGGAGAGATTTTATATCTCTGGAACATCCTTGTACTGCTTAACTATCTCTAATGTCACTAAATATGGAGAGTCTATGATGACTGAGACCCGAGGTCTGAAAGGCATAGCTCCCTGAGGGATATCAGTTCAGGCATGTTTATTCTGGGTTGAAAGTGCAAATGGATGATTTTAGTTCTCATCACTGTATGAGGCACCAGCAAATCACTCTTAGATGCCTCCTTTGTTCTGGACCAGTGAAGTACATCTGACTCTGGAGGAAGGTCTTGGAGAAATGTACATGAGGTCCCAAACTCCTCCTTGTTTTATATAATTCTTTTGATGGCCTCATTCTCGTGATCAGGTAGCAAACATAAAAACAAGGTGAGATCTCTGTCCTACCAACACACTTTTGTAATCCACTCTTACATGTGAATGCAGAAATATTTCATAGTATATTTTACAGAAATTGTAGAAATAACAAACAAATTATTTCTTCTTTTCTATGTGAAGGATACTCTGAATAGACAAATGTCTTGACAGTGTCTGTAATCATGGCTGAGTCCTATCTTTTTAAAATTTATTTAGTTATTCACTTTATATCCAAATTGTAGCACCCTCCCTCTCTCCTCCCAGTCCTACCCCCTCTCCCTTTCTCTCTTTTTTTCTCCCCCCCATTCTCTCTCCTCTTCCCCTCAGAAAAGAAAAGCTTTCCCTCCCACTAACCTATCCCAGAACATCAAGTCACAGAAGGACTGAGCATATCTTCTTCCATGGTGGCCTGGCAAAGGCAGCCCCACCAGGAGGAAGTGATTGAAAGCATGCAACAGAGTCCTGGTGGGGTCCCACATGGAGACTAAGCTATCCATGAGTACATATGTGTAGGGAGCCTAGGTCCAGTACACGCATAGTCCTTAGCGTTTCAGTCTCCACTTCCTTCCCTACCCTCTCCCCACCCCCTGTGGACCCTGGTCAGTTGACTCTGTTGGTCTTCTTAGTGCAAGGGGTTGGCACTGTCCTATGCAGCAGGTCTCAAGTTGGGCCAGGCATTGGTTAGACATCCCTTCCATCTCTGCTCTATCTTTCTCTCTGGACATCTTGTAGGTAGGCAGGGTAAATTTTGAGTCAAAGTTTCTGTGGGTGAGTTGGTGTTTCCCTGCCTCCACTGGGAGTCCTGTCTAGTTTGAGGGTTGCCTCTTCAGTCTCCATCTTTACAAGAGGCACTATCCTAATTAGTGCAGCTGAGAGTAACAACAGGAAAACCCTCAAAATTCAATGGTTGATGAATGAGAAGCATATTTGTTTTTCTTGAAAGAATCCCTAAAAGATGAAGATTGGGGAGCAAGTTTTACATAATTAATTAAGGGCTCAGAATTAGAAAGGCCTTGCCCTGGAATTGTGTCTTCCATTTCATCAGGAGACTGATTCTGTCAGCCACAAAAAGAAAGGGAACATGAAGGAGCGGCTTAGCATAGTGTATGTGCCAGCCCTAGGAGTACATCCATCACTCTGGTGATGGCCTAGAGCTTGGTCACATGTCCTCACCTAACTGCAAAGGAAGCTATTAAATGTAGTTTAGCTTTATGTTGGAGAAAAAGAGAGAATGGATTTCCAAGGGCAGCTAAAAGTCTTTGCCATGGGCCCTAAAAATGGATTGCACATTTTTCTCAAGTTATAAGACAAATAATGAAACCATTAGAGAGGTCAGGCGAAGGGTTTCGACAAGTTTCTTTTACTTCTGTGCAAGATAGTATTAAGGCACAGACAAATGTTCCCTTCATTGACTTAGTCCTCTGCTGACTTAGCCTTCATCTGATTAAGAGGCTGATGAGGGTAAGCTCACCTCCACTCATATATATATATACACATTAGTGGTCATAGTCCACCCGTATTACCTGGCAGGTTCCTCCAAACTGAAGGTGTATTCTTTGTCCTTCCAGTGTCCAGCTCAGTCTTTTATAAATTGGTTGATTACTGCTGATAAGATTTAAGAACAACCTCTTTTTTAATGCTCAGAGCACTTAAAGGCAATGAGATATTTTTCCCTTTCTCTAAAGGAAAAGATAGAAACTACCAGTTAGCAGACATAAATTCTAAACACAGAAAGATGAGAAACTTAAAAAGAACATTTCTCATTACTGTTTTCTCCCTTTGTCATAACATGTAAAAATTATTCCTTCAGTGGGAACAGTATTGCAGCAGTAGCAAGTGTCTTGTTTTATTGCTGTTGCTGTGACAAACGCCCTGACAAAGAATAGTAGTTTTAAGGAGAAAGATTTTATTTGGCTTTCAAGTCCAGTTCCTCCAGTGAGGAAAAAAATCGAAGCTAGAACTCACGTATCTAGTCGCATCACATCTGCGGTCAAGAGTGGAGAGAGATGACTGCGCCGCGCGCCTGCGGCTTCTTCAGTTTCAGCTTCATCTAGCTTCTCTTGCCCCTGCCTGGTTCAGGGTACAGCCCGTGAGCTGGTGCCTGTGCGCAGTGGACTGGGTCGCCCTACATCAGTTAACAACCAGGGCAATCCCCACAGACATCCACAAGGGCAACTTGATTTAAATACTTTTTCAGTTGGCACTCTATTCTCAGGTTATCCTTGGTTGTGGCGAGTTGGCATTTAATTCTTTTTTTATGTATGTATCTTTTGTTTTCTTCCTTCCATCTTTCCTTCCTTCCATCCTTCCATCTTTCCTTCCTTCCATCCTTCCTTCCTTCCTTCCTTTCCTTTTTCTTTCTTCCTTCCTTCCTTCCTTCCTTCCTTCCTTCCTTCCTTCCTTCCTTTCTTTCTTTCTTTCTTCCTTCCTTTCTTTCTTTCTTTTCTTTTTCTTTCTTCCTTTCTTACTTTCTTTCTTACAATTTATTCACTTTGTATTCCCATTGCAGCCCCTCTCTCGTCTCCTCCCAGTCCTACCCACATTCCCTCTTCTCCCCATATACGCTTGCCTTAGTCTCCCAATGCGGGGAGGACTTCCTTCCCTTCTATATGACCCTAGCTTATCAGGTCTCATCAAAGCTGACTGCATCATCTTCCTCTGTGGCCTGACAAGGCTGCACCCCACTGGCAGAGGTAATCAAAGAGCTGGCCACTGAGTTCACATCAGAGACAGCCCCTGTACCCCTTCCTAGGGAACCCACTTGGAAACAGCAGCCTTGGGCAATTCTAATCAGCACAGGAGCTGGAGAGATGGTTCAGTGGCTCAGAGCCCATGCTGCTCTTGCAGATGCAAGTTTGGTTGCCACCATCATGACTGGTGGTTGACAACCACAAGTGACCCATGCTTCAAGGGATCTGGTCCCCTCTTCTGGCGTCCACGTTCACTGTATTCATAGTCAAAAACCTACACACAAATACACATATATGCAGACATTTTTTTTTAAATCTTAAACAATAAGCAGCACTATGACTATTTTTCAATGTTAAAAGTCGAGAAAAGGTAAAGACCCAAAGCTTCTCCACTGATGTGGAAGTTTTCCAAGGACCCTTTTGTCTAACAATTTCCTCTGAAGTGAAGTCATAAGACTAAGGAATTAAATGAAACTAACAAAGTCTGGAATCACTGACTCTTAAAGGATTCACGGAGCCTCTCTCAAAGATTACAAAGGCAATGTATCAGTTAAGTTTCTGTGCTGAAGGCTCTAAGAGCAACAATCAATAAATGGGACCTCATGAAACTGAAAAGTTTCTGTAAAGCAAAGGATACCGTCATCAAAACAAAACGACTGCCTACAGATTGGGAAAGAATCTTCACTAACCCTTTATCTGACAGAGGACTAATATCCAGTATATACAAAGAACTAAAGAAGCTGAAAAGCAGCAATCCAAGTAATCCAATTAAAAAATGGGGAACAGAGCTAAACAGAGAATTCTCGACAGAGGAATATCGAATGGCAGAAAAACACTTAAAGAAATGCTCATCCTCATTAGCCATCAGGGAAATGCAAATCAAAACGACCCTGAGATATCACCTTACACCCATCAGAATGGCCAAGATGAAAAACTCAAGCGATAACACATGCTGGAGAGGTTGTGGAGAAAGGGGAACCCTGCTCCACTGCTGGTGGGAATGTAAACTGGTACAACCACTCTGGAAAGCTATCTGGCGCTTTCTAAGACAAATAGGAATAGTGCTTCCTCCAGACCCAGCTATACCACTGCTAGGTATATACCCAAAGTTTGTTCAAGTACACAAAAAGGACACTTGCTCAACCATGTTTATAGCAGCTCTATTTGTAATAGCCAGAACCTGGAAACAACCCAGATGTCCATCAACGGTGGAATGGGTACAGAAATTGTGGTATTTTTATACAATGGAATACTACTCAGCAATCAAAAAGGAGGAAATCATGAAATTTGCAGGCAAATGGTGGGATCTAGAAAAGATCATTCTGAGTGAAATATCCCAGAAGGAGAAAGACAAACATGGGATATACTCACTTATATAGACCTCTAAGATAAACATAATGAAATCTATACACCTAAAAAAGATAATCAATTGAGCGGACATGGGGTAAGATGATCAATCCTCATTTAGAAAGACAGATGGGATGTGCATTGAACGTATGACAGGAGTCTACTGAGCGCATCTGAAAGACTCTAACTAGCAGTGTTTTCAAAGCAAAGACTCATGACCAAACCTTTGGCAGAGTACAGGGAATCATAAGAAAGAAGGGGAGTTAGTCTGATGGGGAAAGGATAGGAGCTGCACAAAGGACCAAATATATCTGGGCACAGGGTCTTTTCTGAGACTGACATTCAACCAAGGACCATGTATGGATATAACCTAGAACCTCCACTCAGATGTAGCCTGTGGTAGCTCAGTAACCAATTGGTTTCCCAAAGTGAGGGGAACAGGGACTATTTCTAACAGGAACTCGATGACTGGCTCTTTGGTCTCCCCACCCCCGAAGGGAGGAGCAGTCCTGTTAGGCCACAGAGGAGGGCTTTGCAGCCAGTCCTGAAGATACCTGATAAAACAGGATCAGATGAATGGGGAGGAGGTCCCCCCAATCAGTGGACTTGGAAAGGGGCACGGTGGAGATGAGGGAGGGAGGGAGGGAGGGACTGGGAGGGAATGAGGGATCGGGACACGGCTGGGATACAGAGTTAATAAAATGTAACTGATAAAAAAAAATAAAAAAAAAGTTTCTGTGCTGAGATAAAACATCACCATTCATACAAACTACAAAATAATAATAATAATTTATTTAGGCTTACAGCTCCAGGGGTTAAGGGCCCATCACGTCACCAAGAGGCACAACTGGAGCAGAAAACTGAGTTCACATCTTGAACAAGGGTGAAGCACAGAGGAAGAAGCAGTCGTACGTGACGCAAGGATTTTAATATCAAAGTCTACCCATCGTGGTATACTTCTTTAAACAAGGTTCATCATCTAAACCTGCCAAACACCACCAGCAACTGGGGACCAAGTGCTCAAATGTCTGTTATGATAGGGTTGGTATTTCCTATCAAACGACTGGAAGGAGTAAATAATTTGTGGGGAGAGGAGACACTCCAGCACGTAGGCTGTTCAAGGATTTCCAAGGGTGCAGCTTTTATGAGTCATCGCCCATGCTGCTTTTTTTGGTGCTGCAGCTACCTTTGAGCCAGCGATGATGTTCTTTCTGTAAGTGAACGCTCATTATTATTCTGTAAACTATCCCAACAAACTCACTGGTTCATTAAGCTAGACTTGGGTGAAATCATTTCTTTCGGCTGTTGAGGGGTCCTATCTGGAGCGAATAGATGTCTGTTAATGTCTCTCCAGAAAAAGACACACAACAGGCCACTAGGGTCATGTCCTGAAGTGTCTATCATAGCTCTAGATGGCTCCCTTTATACTATAATCTGTTAGTGTGGTTATGTAATGTGAGGCTTTCACATACCTCCTAAACTTCCAAAGAGCAGGGACCAGTTTGTTTTGACCTACTATTTAATTCCCAGTCCACAGAACTTGGCTGGGTAACAGAAACCCATTACATTTAGTAAGAAAATAGAAAGAAAAAAGAAATAATGGAGTTAAAATTTTATTACAAGCACATGTGCCTTTGTACTCCAGGTACTGTTGTGAGAGTTTTATCCATAGATGAAAAGGTTTGGATGGAGGAAAGGGAGGGGGAAGTGATATAATTCTATTATACTCTCAAAATTAAAGGGCAACAGAAACACATTTACAGCCCTCACTATTTGACTGAGGAAATGACACAGTAAATTCTATACAAGATAATGTCATTTTGTGAGTACCATGTTTGTAAACATTGTCAAAAAGCATTCCTTCAATTTCCGGCCAACTGGTGAACAGAGGATGACAGTGAAGTAAAAAATTAAAAAGTAGTCTCTCAGCCTCTCTGTGTCTCTTTCTACAATGCCCCTGCTGTTCACGTGTGTGTGTACGTGTGTGTATGTATGCGCGCACACACACGTCTTTCGATGCTTGTGTATATGTATTGCTTTATCCTATAATTCAATATCTCTACCAAACAGCATCCTTCAACTCTAAATGAAAGGTTTGTTAGCTCCTCATATATTTTATTTATATTTTCTAATAACAAAATATACTCACGGTTTTGTACAATCTTGTGTTCTTGTCCTCACTATAAAATGTAACTATCCCTTTTTCTGACACGCCCACACTTCTACTCGTTCTGCTTCCATTTTGCACTTGCTTTCTTCCCGACCCTATTTCTTTTCTCATTTTGTCTCTCACATCCTCGTCTATTCCCTGATGGAAAAAAGATTCTCACCCTATCTCAAGCATTCATGACTTGCTGGGATTTCCAGCTACAGCTGAATTTAGTAAGACCATGGGCAACAGTGTCACCTTTTTTGAAGAGGAGCATTCACCAAAGCTGTATCCTAGCCCTAGAGTTTAGATTTGCACTGGGGAACCTAGGCTGATCTCTTCTCTAATATAATGCAATTCATTGCTGCTAGCATGATTTCTGCCAAGGCATCAGGAGGAAAGCATGCCTTGGAGTGTCCCCTGGTTTATCCGTCTTTATACTTTTATTTTCAGATAGTGTAGAAGCCCCCAAGCTACATTATAGCTCCTCCGAATCCTTATGAAAACAAAATGTTCTTTTCTTTCTATAAAGTCTCTTAGATAAAAAGGTTATGCCTTGTGTATTTTCATTTCTGAAGACTCCTACTGCTAACATCAGTGAGGTAGAAATAAATGTGTCCAAACAAAATGTCTTACTGGAAAGGCTTTCTAGATTTGTGTGCTGTTTTTGTAACAGTGCTGACCTCTAGCGTTCAGAACACGGATATTTTCTTCAATCATGGCAACTTAAAATGAAATAAAATAAAAACTGGGACTCTCCAAAGAATGATGATATGAGTTAGGAACAGCAGAGCAACTGGAATATTCATGTAATTGTACGGTATGGCTGTGCTCAAAGAGGCAAAAGGGGAAGTTTTTAAGCAAAAATAAGAATCACATTAAACCTTTTGAAACAACAACACTGAGCATGATGATTAGTGAAAAGAGTGGAAAACAGTCTGAGGTTGAACAGATGGTTACAGACAAATGTTATAGACAGGTTGTGGCAAAAAGCATCGTGGAGGTCTCTCTTTAAATTTATAAGCCTGAAAGAGTCTTTTGTGATTATTCCTGTCAGGAAACCATATGCAAGAACAATTTCTTCCTTTGTATTCTCTTCCTTCTCTTGTTGTCAGGACTGATGTAGGCAACTCTGTTTTGATCCTGGTAGTTTTTGCCGTTCACATTTCAATATTATTGCCAACCTATCTTTGTGTGTTTTGCTCTCCTTTCCTCCCTCCTTCCTTTCCTCCCTCCTTCCTTCCCTTCCTCCTTCCTTCTTTCCCTCCTTCTTCCCTCCCTCTTTCTATTGTCTGCCTGCCCTGTCTGTGTGTATGTGTGTGTGTGTGTGTGTGTGTGTGTGTGCGTGTTCATGTGCACATGCATCAACTTCAGATGTTTTTCCTCAGATACTATTCAAGTTCACATTGTTTCTTGAGCCAGGGATTTTCTTCTCCCAGCATGGAACCATGGAGTAGGATAGTCCTGACAGGCCAGAAAGCCTTAACCATCCACTTCTCTCCTTCCCACCGGAATTACAAGCTTGTACTACCACATCAAGATTTTGTTGTTTTTGTTTGTTTGTTTGTTTGACTTTTAGGATTTTAGTGTTTCCTTGGGTTCAAACTCAGGTCCTTATGCTTTCATGGAAAGCACTAGGCTGTCTCCTCAGCCATGGTTTGAAGGACTTAAAACTGAAAACAGCTCTAAACCAATTCTATATTTTTCCAACAGTCTCTACTCTTTTTCTCTGCTCAGACTAAAACCCTTGTAATTAATCTTGAAGTCTTTCCTTCTCAATAATTCCACGAGGAAGTCAGTGGACTATATATAATCCTAAATGCACCAGAACTCAGCCATTTCTCAATCGTGCTACCACACTCTTGATCTGCACACCCTGTTTCTGGTTTTCAGCTTAGCTGGTCTTTCTGAGCCACAGTTCCCCTCCCACTTAGAGTGTGTTAGGCTCAGCAGTCACTCTAGTTCCTCAGAAATATGAAGTACATAGTAGCCTTCCTCCATGCAGACCTTTCAAATGCCTTCCATCCTCTCTCAGAAGACTAAGTAACTTCTAGAACTCGCCAGTCCATTTCATGCTCACCTGAGTCCATGTCACAGCCTACCTCACTCAGTCAGCACGACCTCTGATTGCCTTCTCAAGCAAACACACTGCCCAAGAAGGCCTCTACATTCCCAGGAGCATCTCTGATTTCGAGCAGATTTTGAACTGTCTCTGGCCTCTAACCTCCATTTTCTTAGAGTACTTACTTTAGAAAATTTGCCATTGTAAATGCTTTCCCGGCCCCTTTTAGATGTAAACGCTTCCGTGCCCAATTTACAAATCAAGGAAGGCTTTTTCAGTGACCCAGGAATAATCTCCTAGATGTACACTTTAAGGGAAATGGCAGCACACTTCTCCCAGTTTCTAGAAGAGGAGGAGCCTAACTTCCTCTTCCCCAGTTGTAACACTGCCTGAGGTAGGGAAGGCAGAGCTGTTTGTTTGTTTGTTTGTTTGTTTGTCAGAATAGCAGGTTCAGGGGGTCCTGCAATCCCTCACCCCAGATCTTCAAATGTGGTGGATGTAAATAAGTTTTTGATTGACCCTAAGTGTAAGATATGGGACTGATTCAGATTATCCACAGCAGCAAACTATCTGCCTCATGTGGGCTCTGAAAGGGGGATTTTTCCATCTGCAGATAGTTTAAATATGAGGGCTCTATAGATGGAATAAATGCCAGAGCCCAGAGAATGTTGGGGAGCTCTAAGAAAAGAGAATGCTGCTGGTGCTTCCCCCCACACACACCTGCTGCTACTGGTTGCTACAGTTGGATGAGAAGTTGGAGATATCCTAAAACAAAGATTGGGCTTGCCCTAAGGAACCCAACCACCTTAACCAGCAGGAATTAGCCTAAGAGAAATATGTCCCCTCTCCCCACTAACCTCCCTTCTTTCCTACCTGGTATTGGGGTATTAGAAGGAATTGGGGTAGAGAAGGGAGAAAGAGATAAAAGAAACATAAAGGAGAGTTTAAAAGTAACAGCATCCCTTTTGAATCTCAAGCCCTTTGTGGAGTTGAGTACAGCCTCTGTGTCATATTACTTACAAGAATCTTCCCCTCCTATAACCTTGTCCACAGGAATTTTTCTTTGACAATGCAAATGCTTCTGTTCCTTCAGTCTGTGTATATGAAATTTCCTCTTTCTTGTCATGGCTACCTCTAGTTGTCCCTAGGTGAATGAGGTGGTGAACGAGGAGGTGAAAGAGCCCAGTGAGCAAGCTTGTTTCCTACAAATGACTTTGTTCAAAGTCTCACTCACTCTATCAGTGAGTTCCCCTCTTTACATAAAATGGCAAACTGCTGCACCTCTACCCTCTTCTCCCTTATCGTTTTATCCTTCCCGGCTAAACTGAGCATTTTCTAACCTTACCATGCATTCTTCATTTTATAAGTTGCCTCAGCCATATTGTTTGTACCACAGCAACAGAAATGTGACTGACACATAAGTTGGTACCAGAATTGGCTTGGGATCCTTCTTCTAGGCCTGCAACTCATAGATTTGTTGGGTTTGTTGTTGTTGTTGTTGTTGTTGTTGTTGTTGTTGTTGTTTTATTGATGGCAGATGCTTTATTGGTGGGATGTTTACATTGGAAGAATCACAGTTTCAGCAAAACAAAAATTAATATTGAATTATGAAAATCTTTCTTTTGAAAAATGTTCAGAATTGATAAAATACATAGGATTTCTTCTTTTTTAATTAAACTTTTTAATTATTAATTACAGTTTATTTACTTTGTATCACAGCTCCTTCATTCCCTCCCTTCATTCACCTCCTCATTCCCTCCCAATCCTACTCTCCCTCTCTCATCTCCTCCCTGCCCCTCTCTAAGTCCACTTATAGGGGAGGTCCTCCTCCCTTTCCATCTGACTCTAACTTATCAGATCTCATCAGGACTGGCTGCAATGTCCTCCTCTGTGGCCCAACTAGGCTGCTCCTCCCACAGAGGGTAGGAAGGTCAAAGAGCCAGCCACTGAGTTCAGGCCAGAGACAGTCCTTGTTCCCCTTACTAGGGTACCCACTTGGATACTGAGCTGCCATGGGCTATGTCCCAGCAGGGGTTCTAGGTTATATCCATGCATATCTTTGGTTGGAGAATCAGTCTCAGACAACCCTTGTGCCCAGGTATATTTGGTCTTTATGGAGCTCCTGTCCTCTCAAGGTCTTACTAACTCCCTCTTCTTTCATATGATTCTCTTCACTCTGCCCAAAGTTTGGCCATTAGTCTCAGCATCTGCTTTGATACACTGCTAAGTAGAGTCTTTCAGAGGCCGTCTATGGTAGGCTTCTGTCCTGTTTCTTGTTTTCTCCTACTTTTAATGTCCATCCCATTTGTCTTTCTAAGTAAGGATTGATCATCTTACCCTGGTCTTCCTTCTTGTTTATCTTCTTTCTTTTTTTTATTAATTACACTTTATTAATTTTGTTCAATCCCCACCTGAAAGGCAAAGAGGATGACATCAGAAGAAGAAGAAAATAGGAAACAACCTAGAAACCTGCTACAGAGGGCCTCTGAAAGCCAGAAGAAGAAATCAGAAAACAAACTAGGAACATACCACAGAGGGACTCTGAAAGCCTCTGCCCTGCAGACTATCAAAGCAGATGCTGAGCCTGATGGCCAACTGTTGGGAAGAGTGAATGGAATTTTATGTAAGAAGTGGGAAATAGTAAGAGCTGGAGAGGACAGGAACTCCACAAGGAGAGCAACAGAACAAGAAAATTTGAACACAGGGAACTTCCCAGAGACTCATACTCCAACCAAGGACTATTCATGGAGATAACCTAGAACCCCTGCACAGATGTAGCCCATGGCAGGTCAGTGTCCAAGTGGGTTACCTAGTAATGGGAAGAGGGACTGCCTCTGACATAATCTGATTGGCCTGCTCTTTGATCACCTCCCCCTGAGGGGGAACAGCTCTACCAGGCCACAGAAGAGGACAATGCAGCCACTTTTGACGAGAACTGATAGACTAAGATCAGAAAGGAGAGGAGAACCTCCCCTGTCAGTGGACTTGGGGAGGCGCATGCATGCAGAAACGGGAGTGAGGATGGGATCGGGAGGGGAGGAGGAGGGGCGTATGGGGGGATACAAGATTTGTTGGTTTATTGTGACATCTTCAATTCCTCCATACCCCTTTCATTTTTGTTGTCGTATTCTTTGGGTGCTTTAATTTTTCTACTGTGTCTTCAAGTCATGGTAATCCATCTTCTACTCAATTCATTCTACTGGTAAGCCCATTCCCAGAGTTTTCCAATTAACATGCTAAATTTTTAAAGTCCATCTCCATTTCTACCTTGAGTTTTCTTCAGTATTTCTTCATTTACTGAAGTTACTATTCAAATCCTGGATTGTGCTTGTTTCATTCAGCCCTAATTTTACGTTTTCTTGGTCTTTGACCAGGAATTTATTCTTATCCTCTTTAAGTTCATCCAGCTTTTTACTCATGCACTTTTTAAACTGCTTCAATTGATGGATATTATTTACAATTGTTTTTAAATTATGTGCCTAGATTTTCATCTAGGTAATTCTCATTGGCAACCAATTTCTATAGCACTTTTGGGAGAAAATATTGTTTCTGATTTTGCAATGGGACTTGGGTGTGTTCTTTTATTTTATTGATTCTGTGTGTTTAATATGAAATTCTAGCCTGCCTTTGTTGAAGTTTGGCCCTGTTTTTCCTGTTGTCCAAAGTCGGTTAATTTCAGATCATATGGAAAGAGTATACAGATCAGCCCCTTCAAATGATCAGTACTGAGTTTTTAATGGGGTCCGGTGAGCCCAATCCTGTGGTACCTGAAAAGGTACACCAATGTAGCTCTCAGCTGAGTCTAGGGTCAGGAACAAGGCAGACTCCACAAGAAAGCCCTCAAATGAGTGGGCCTCCCAGCTGTGCCTGGGCATGGTTGTGATGGGTGAGAGACTGGGGCAGAATCAGCTGAGAGAACAAGCACATGTGGGTGACTGCTGGCTGAGTATAGGCATGGGGGGGCATGGCTTATAGGAGACTCTATAGCAGCGCATGCTAAAAACTAGAATAGGTGAATAGATTTTAAAACTGGTTTTGTCTTAGACTTAGAAATGGAGCTTAAAAAAAGAAAAAGCCACATAAGGAAACCCACACCTATATTTCAGCACCTCAAGGCCAGTTCAAGGGTGACCTACTCTACACTGAGAACCTCTAGCCACCCAGGGATATAATGTAAGCCCTTCTTTCCAAAGAAGTAAATAACAATAATGGAAATATTGAGTGCTCTTTTGGTTTCCTTAAATGACCAAATACTTAAGTTGATCACCATCCACTGCTTCCCATGCATTCCTGATTCTATCACTCTGCTGAAGAAATTCCAAAAAGAAATTTTAGTAGACGGACTTGTAAGTAAGAGGTAGTTCCTGTCATAAAATATACTGTTCAAGTAGGAAAGGAAACCATTGCAAATTAGAAATCAGCAAGTGATTGATGTAGGGTAACAATAAAAATGAATAACTAAAGAACTAATGACACTTATTTTATCTGGGAACTTAAGCTTCTTGTCAACCGGCTAATGTGGGAAAAGATGCACTTTGAAGAGCAAATTTTTCTGTGCTGTTCAAAAGATTCCTGACTCTCTGGATCCTATTCCCAACCAGACCTGATCTTCAGCTTTAAATTTCTATTTTTCCTTGCTGTGATCAGAG
Organism: Meriones unguiculatus; assembly: GCF_030254825.1. NCBI lineage: Eukaryota > Metazoa > Chordata > Mammalia > Rodentia > Muridae > Meriones > Meriones unguiculatus. The sequence continues at coordinate 108,388,874 of NC_083350.1, read as the reverse complement.
TTCAGCCTGTTTTCTCTCCTCTATTGCAAAGCCTCATCACAGTAGTCTCTGTCCCTACTGAAGGTGTCTTGCCTGAGTAACTCTTGCTTTACTGTTTCAACAGTATCAGAATTATTTTTTAACATCTTATCATACAGACATGTCTATAAAATAATACTGTGTTTGTTTCACTTTCACTGTGACCAAAATATCTGACAGAAACAACATGAGAGGAAGTATTCGTTTTGTTCATTATTTCAAAGATTTCTTTCTATTGCAGATGCAAAGCCACGGGGTAGCAGAAATGTTCATCTCATTACAACCAGGAAGCAGTGTAGAGACAGAAAAGGACTAGGTTAAAAAATATATCCTTCAAAGAAATACTCCCCAGTGACCAACTTCAACCATGTGTCACAGTTTCAGCACCTCCAAAGAGTCTACTCATGTTGGAACCCATCCGCAAAGAATATTTGCAATCTGATTGTCTCTGGCAATGTCTGCATAGGCACCCCAACAGGGGCTTTTTAATCTCCAAGTTCACAACCCAATCATTGAAAACCATATACTGTACTGCAGAGCAACACAGTGTGGTTAACAATCTTGTAGCTAGCTTCTAAAATGTTGCAATGTTATTTTCCCTTAACATAGATCTCTTCAAAATTACTTATCATAATAGTAATGAAACATGGAATCTGTAGTGTGATTACCAAGTGGCAGGTATAATTTCAACAGTTTTGCATGGGTAACTGTAAATTTATTACTGTAAATTACCTCCTGTAATTGTCCTCTCAGAGGCTTATTGCTTTTCTCTGCTAACCTAGGCCTGTCCTGGAAGCTTCTAGTCTCCATACAGTCTTATCTAGGCGTAGAGTGTTTCAGCCTCTGAGACTTACTGCTGAATAAGATTACTCTTTTTAGTTCTTTCTGAATGCTAGTGGGCTACTTTAAGTCAGCTGTTCTGGCTCAAACTCCTCTCCAGTCTGTCTGATTCAAACTGGCTTCTCTCGGCTTCTGACTGAATTGTTCTACTTGACCTCATACTAACTTTGGCAATATGTTCTAATCTTCTGGATTCTTCTCATTCTCTGGTTCCTTGTGTCTTTACCTGTGTCTAGCTTGTTCTCTGTCTGCAACCTGTCTTTGTACAACTGTCCCAGTAAAACTGCTCCATTCTCTCTCTCTCTGTGTGTGTGTGTGTGTATGTTTCTGTCTCTCTGTCTCTGTCTCTCTATCTCTGTCTGTGTGTGTGTGTGTGCCTTGCTCACTTAAGTTGCCTTTCTTTCCTCTCTGTTCTTGTGAGAGTTGGGCATAATCTATCTCTGATTCATTTTGTCAAATCATCCTCTGATTTGCCACCTTGTCTGCCCCTCGTCTAGACATCACTTTTAAACATGGGTTCTTCCTTCAACAACCTTATCTTCATTGTTAGGGATGAAAGGTGTGTACTAAGTGCATGTCTATATTCCAGCCAAAGCACACACACACCTAGAAGGCCTTTGGATATGATAAGAGCAGCCATGTTGCTGGATTAAAATTCCTCTACAGGTAATCATATTTATTCCTCTCAACTCTATGAGGTCATATTATTAAACAGGCTATTCTTTTCCAAAGTTCATATCACCACTTAGTGGTAGCATTATAATAATTTTGAACATCACAATAAATGACTGCATAAATTATCACAATCATTATTACCAAAACCCAACAATCAGTAATATATGAAAGGTATAATTATATGATTTTCTGTGACAAAATTCTGAAATTTGGACTTGTCTACAAAGAGAAACATCAATATCTACTCATAGCTGTTCAGTACATTTCTGATGTTAAAAATATGGCTGGTTTATGACTCTCCCTTACAACTAATAGTAAACTCAGTCATGTCTTGAGAGCAACTCCATAGCACTTTGAAGAGAAACTGCTGTCAACTACAGAGCCTCTTATACTTTGAAAGAACTGTATTAATTTAGGATCATGCAACTGAACATTGCAAAACATCAAAGTGAAATTGTGAACTCCTAGAACTGACACCATTCTGAAATGACAAAATTATATTCAGTAAAAAGATTCTAGATGACTAAGTCTCTCAAATCAAAAAGACTAAAGGATCAAAGGCAGCACTGATTAGCTGCTGACCCAAGCAAGTTAGTTAACAATTGTCAACTGTAATTAGCTCCTAAAATGGATGGGTAAAATTGAGATATATTTAAAGACTATTACAAGAGGGAGGTTTAGAATACACACACACACACACACACACACACACACACGTGTGTATATATATATATCTCACTTAAATTATTTCTCCCACTGAATAAGCACTCTAGACAAGTTTGCTAATACTATTGACATTGGCAGTCAATGAGGGAACATGATATAGTACATTTAAATCAAATAAGACTGTTGCTCCACACTCTGCCTCCTATTAGAGCATTGGCTATTATAGCATTACCAAATTTATTATAGTTCAGGTTTAGAAATATGAAGGCATGTTAATTACCTGATATAGTTGTGTGATGTGATTAATGTAATTCTTCTCAGGAAGAACTTTTTAATTTTCTGATGAGCTGTAATCTGCTCATTGTAGCTGAGTTTCCCTTCTATTTAATACTTTCTCTTAGGCCTTGAATGTTTGGCATCACACATCCTACGCAAGTGTACACACCACTGAGCTGTATCCCAGCCCTTGATTTTCCATTTGATTCAACAAGAATCAATAAGAACTAAACATTAAGAGTCTTTCCCTTTATAAATCTCCTACTATAGTGTAAAAACTGGTGAGAAACATAACACAAATTAAAAAAAAAACTGGCGAGAGACAACATGTTGAATAAAAGTTGGTTCATAATTGTCACTCCAAATGAATTAATTTGATCTATTAAAATTGTGTAATTAACCCCCTGCCCAAAAAATAAGCAGACATATTTTGGAGCAAGATATTGCCAGCACAGAAGAATCAGTGATGCGCATTTATTCCTGATTTGGGGATCAGTGACTTCACTTCAGTTTCTTTAAATTAGGAGTGTGCCTCTACCATAAGAATCAACTACCTTCAAGGGCTGGTTTTGCTACAGATAGGTTAAGCATTTACCAGAAAACTAGCACATCCTGGAAGGTAACAAGATCTGAATCTTGAGTTTTTCTGAAAGGAAATAAACACTAACATATCACATTAGGATATTATATACCGCCACAGTGCATTAACAGAGCACATTAAGATATTTTACAAAGGTAAGTTTACAATCATCCAGTTTAGTGTTAGTTTGAAGGTGATTCCAAAGCACACCCCTATATTTAAATAAAATTAGCTTTTTTTCAGTAAGGAGTAAACATAGCTCAGATCACCAGCCAATAAATATTTTTTACTTAATTTAAAACAGACACTTTGGATAAAACCATTTTGTTACTATTAAGAATTACTGAGGATGATGTTAGGCCATTTTATATTCTTTAAACATATTAGCCAAGTATGAAACAGAGGAAAAAAAGAATTTTCTGGGTGTCAAAATAAAGCAAATTTTAAATTATTTCCCCATGGAAAATCACATGAAAACCGTTTACTTGGCTACATGTAGAGTTACAGTGCCAGGGGCTAGAATTCTCTAGGGCTGCATGCCTACAGAGCATAAATTATTAAGTCAGAATTCTAAAAAGAAAAAATGAAAATGCATTTGGAATTCTGCCGCATGTGTTTTATTGTTTAACTTCTAGTAGTGTGCCCCACTGAATTATTTTTCTCTTACTATGCTTTAGAAATGCTTTCACTAAACTACTAGAAATGGATTTCTTCTGAATAAGAATGCAAGAAAGCAAAACACACATTTGCAGTTACCAGAGGATCTTATAGGAAAAAAAAAAATGAGTGTGAGAATTAACCATCTGTTGCTTAAAATCTTGAGATTACTTCTAACCCACGCTCCATCATAAATCCATAGTTCTTATATTTAATTGCTGTTTAATATCATGTGAATTAAATATTAGAGTGAGTCTGAAAAAGCAAAGTCACACTGGTCTATTATTAATCATTGTGTGGTGACAAGTCATCCACTATTTTTCATTAATGGGTACCATTTATTAAAAACCATATGACACAACTCTTTTTTTTTTTCAGAGAAGTAAGAGAGTTTACAGACAAATATGAGTGATCATGGCTCTGAGAAGAAATCTTTAGGTTTCCCCAAATTCCACATTCCAATGTGAAAGCAATTTCATGAAGTTTTTTTTTATAGTAATAGAACAAAGAAAAAGTCATAAATCAAGACAGTTTTCAAATACATTGGTGGAAACATTAATTAGTTACAGCAAAGCAGGGAAGTCCATTAGAGGCCTCAGGTGTTCTCTAACATTTCTTAACCTCTTGGTGGACTAAACTGGGTTTTGTTAACGTAGTCGAAAAAGTTTGTTAGTATCCATATGTTAGGTCCGACCCAGGGTTGAGCAAGCAATGGCTTTTCATAGGGCTAAAGGTTGTTCAAGATAAATTGTTATTAGACTCTGGAGTTATAACATCCCAACCCAGTCAATCACCTCTCACAGAGACAGCTTTTTTTTCAAGAAGTTCCTCATGTCTGCCAAGTATCACTTTTTGTTCAGAGGAGTTTGGGTAAGGGTATTAGATATCATCATGTCCAATATAGCTGGTATCACTGATTCTGGTATACATGATGTTGAGTAGTGGGCATCACTAAGAAGAAAGAAATAGCTAGCAAAGCCATTAAGAAAGAAACTCCTACCAAAATATCTGAACACAGGGGTCTTTCCTGAGACTGATATTCCAACCAAGGACTATGCTTGGAGATAACCTAAGACCCCTGCGTAGATGTAGCCCATGGCAGTTCAGTATCCAAGTGGGTTCCATTGTAATAGGAACAGGGACTGTCTCTGACATGAACTGATTGGCCTGCTCTTTAATTACCTCCCCCTGAGGGGGAAGCAGCATTACCAGGCCACAAAAGAACACAATACAGCCACTCCTGATGAGACCTAATTGACTAGGATCAGAAGTCCTCCCCTATCAATGGACTTGGGGAGGGGCATGCATGCAGAGGGTAGATGAAGGGAGGGATTGGGACAGGAGGAGGGTGGGAACCACAGGGGGAATACAATGTGAATAAAGTGCAATTAATAAAGAAAAGAAAAGAAAGAAACTCCTGAGAGCTTTGTTCATTTCCTCTATATTTGCTTTCATCTGTGTGGCAATTTCTTTGAGAGATTTGTTTGTTTCCTCTTTGTGTGTCTCAATAACTGGATTAGCATATCTTTGAAATCATTTTCCTGTGTTACTGATGAATTGGAGTATCCATTGATTTTGGAGGTTGCTGGTGAAGCCATAATGACCTGATTTTTGTTGGATGTGTTTTTTCGCCCACCTCTGGACATTTGGTTATCTGTAACCTTCACTGTTTGTTCCTAGATTCTGCAGTTCAGACTGGTACCGTCTTTCCCTGGCTGGAGAATTCTTCAAGAAGATGAGAGAGGTCCAGTGGTTTCAGTGTGTGCGCTAGTGTTTTAGCTGTACCTGTGGGAGGAAAGTCCGAGGGCACAGAAGGACAAATGCAGACAAGCCTGTGCACGTGCGTGTGCATCGAAGTGTGCCCTGAGGGACAGGGTGCTAGAGAATGTAGAGGCCTTCAGTGTGAGGGAGGGATGCTTTGCAGGCACTGAAGGGGTAGTAGGCGCTAAAGGTATCGAAAGCACTGGTGATGATTGTGGGTGCAAATTCCCTGAGTACGTCAGTGGCCTACAGACTGCTGGTATTCCTCTCTAATTGAGCTCCAGGAGTTATTTGCCTAAACTCCACTGGTAGATCCACAGAGCAGGGGCTTCAGTGTCCCCAGAAACCCTCTGTTTCCCACAGTGGATGCGTGGGTGGGAGGGATCTAATGTCTGGCTGCTAGCTTAGAAGCACCCTGGACCTGGGGCTCTGCAGGCACTTGAGGGTGCCCTCACTCTCTAGCAGGTCAAATCCTAAAGCACCAGGGTTCCTCCTGTTCTATACTGGCTGTTTTGGACTTGCTGAGTCAAATGTGGCAGGATGAGCTCAGTCAGCTCACAACCCAGATACCCATCAACAGAGGAATGGATACAGAAATTGTGGTACTTTTACACAATGGAATACTAGTCAGCAATTAAAAACAAGAAAATCATGACATTTGCAGGCAAATGGTGGGATCTAGAAAAGATCATCCTGAGCGAGGTATCCCAGAAGCAGAAAGACACACATGATCTTATAAGCGGGTACTAGACCTATAAGATAGGATAAACATACTAAAATCTGTACACATAAAGAGATAAACAAGAAAGAGGACCCTGGGTAAGATGATCAATCCTCACTTAGAAAGACAAACAGGGTGGACATTGGAAGTAGAAAAAACAAGTAACAGGACAGGAGCCTACCATAGAGGGCCTCTGAAAGACTCTACCTAACAGTGTATCAAAGCAGATGCTGAGACTCATAACCAAACCTTTGGCAGAGTGCAGGGAATCATATGAAAGAAGGGGGAGTTAGTATGGCCTGGAGAGGACAGGAGCTCCACAAGGACCAAATATATCAGGGCACAGAGGTCTTCTATAAGACTGTTTCTCTAACCAAGGACCATGTATGGATAGAACCTAGAACCTCTGCTTAGATGTAGCCCATGGTAGTTAGTATCCAAGTGGATTCCCTAGTAAGAGGAACAGGGACTATTTCTGACATGAACTCAATGACTGGCTCTTTGACATCCCTCCTCCCACGAAGGGAGGAGCAGCCTTGCTAGGCCACAGAGGACATTGCAGCCAGTCTTGAAGATACTACTGATAAACTAGGGTCAGATGGAAAGGGAGGAGGACCTCCCCTAGCAGTGGACTTGGAAAGGGGTAGGGAGGAGGAGGCTACAGATGGGATACAAAGTAAATAAACTGTGATTAATATAAAAATAAAAATTATATGAAAAAAGAAACTCCTGGATCATATTCAAATGATTAGCCAACATGATAGGTATCTGACCTTTTAAAATCTCCATCCTCCAAACCTAACAAAATTTATCTTTGAAAATACTAGGACTCATACTTAAAATTAAAATATTCAAGCACATTGACCTAATGGAGAAACATAACAAATAACACTTGCCTTTTCAGCAGCCAACATTAACATTAAAAAAACTATATATTCCCCTTTATTTGCAGTTACTTCTATTCCATGGACAATTTTACTTATGTTTGGAATACTTAAGAAAATTCATTATTTTCAAATTTTAGAGTTGTTTTTTTGTTCTTGTTGTTGTTCAGTTTGATCTCATGTGGGGTGCCTCTAGCTATAGCTACAGGAAGTGAGTAGGGACAATCCATCAGATATTTTTCACAAAAGTTTACCATTTATCAAAACCACCAGTTACAACACTTGATGTTTCACATATTATTTCTAATATGCAATACATTCTTATCAGAAAATTATTTTGCATAGCAATGAAATTGTTATTTAGAAAGAAGAAGTATTAGATCCAAGGTCAAAGAGCTAGCAAATAAAAAACCAAGGGGCCTCAAATAAGCCTTTCTGGCTGCAAGCTGCATGAGTTTACTGACTTTATTGGCGATTACCCAGCCAGACCACTAAGCTCCCTTAACTTGCTGCAAAGCCATGCTTTCCCTGGGGAGAACATAAGCATCATTTTGGAAAGAGACTCAGTTATCTGCACACACACACACAAACACACACACTGTGGAGGAAAGCAGCTCAAAACAGATGGGACTGGAACGAAGAGTTCTCCCTGTCTCCTAGGATGGTCTGTTTTATTCACCTCACAAATGGCACAAATTCTCCTTTTGCCTTTGTGCCAGGAGCAAACTAAATACTGTTTCTTTTATTTATTTTTTTCCAGGCAATAGAGACACCAACTTGTGACAAGATAATTACAAATCCAAAGAAACTGCAGACCTAGAACTTGCATTTCCAGGTCAAATCATAGCCGGTGGCAAAAATTATTTTCAAAGGGAAGGTTGTGTGCAGTGAGCTTTCTTTAAAGATAGCATCAATACATATAAAGACTAGAGTTAAAAACAAATTAGCTGGGCCCCCTGAGCGAACATAAGAAAATCTGGGCAAAGTAAAATGTTAACAGTTGTATTGTGATAAATTATGTATGTCCAGGAACATAGAATTAAAGAGAAAGAGAGAGAGAGAGAGAGAGAGAGAGAGAGAGAGAGAGTAATGAAAGCAACATCTTCAAAAGATATCTCAGAGACCAGTGCTAATATTTTCCCCTTTTTCGTTTTTTATTTTTAGTACCATCAGTTCCTTTATTATTATTAATTATAATTTATTCACTTTGTATCCCTACTGTGACCCCCTCCCTCATCTCCTTCCAATCCCACCTTCCCTCCCTCTTCTTCTCCTATGCCCCTCCCCTAGTCCACTGATAGGGGAGGACCTCCTCCCCTTCTATATCTAACCCTAGCTATCAGGACTCATCAGGACTGCCTGCATTGTCTTCCTCTGTGGTCTGGAAAGGCTAAGCCCCTCAGGGGGAGGTGATCAGAGTTCCTGACACAGAGTTCATATCAGAGACAATCCCTGCTCACTTTACTAGGGAACCCACTTGGAGACTGAGTCTATGGGCTACATATGAGCCAGGTTTTTAGGTCCTCTCCATGCATAGTCTTTGGTTGGGGTATCAGTCTCTGCAGGGTCACCGTGGCCCAGTTGTATATTTTGGCTCTATGTTTCCTTTTGGAGCTCCTGTCCCCTTCAGGTCTTATTTTCAAATGTGCTTTTATTTATTTGGTACGTTTATTTTACCAGGTTCTGTGTGGATTTAAAAGTAGAGCATGGTCATTGTATAAAACACAATGTTTCTGGCAAGTGTTTGTATTTCATGCTTTTTTCCCCTAAATGTAGTAATAATATATTAAATATTACCCAAAGCAAAAGAAGTGATGTATGTTAGTTTATTTTTCTTTTACTCAGAAAAAGGAAAGCACACTATAAGCTTCAGTTTATCAAAATCTTCTTCAGGGGTCCATTTCTAAATTTGCTCTGATTCAGTTACACATCCAACAAATAGCTTTTATATATTTTCATTTTGCTTGTTACATAAGTACTTGATTCATCTGTAAAGCTCATTTTTCAAGAATCCATTTGTCCTGTTCTTTAACGTGTCTCAAATATTATAGCAGTAACTATACTATCCAGTAACATATTAAAATTTAACTTTAGGTAGTCTGAACATCACTCGTGCCCTTCAGACCAAACCTATATTTTATACTTATTTGTCCCTAATGCCTTAAGCTATTCTGGACACTGAAATTTCATATTCACTTTTGAATAAGTTTGAGGTTTCCTGAGAAGAACCAGAAGACTTTCCATGCTATGGTATTGAAGAGTTCAGTCTAGAGATATTTAGCATCTTCGTTTTGATAAGACATAGACTACACAAATGCATGCGTTATGGACTAGATTGTGATATTTCAACACGTGCGCTGGGCACTGGTCAAATCGGGAACAACTTTCCAGAGTCAGATCTCTCCTTCAGTCATTTGGTCACCTGAAAGAATTTCGGTCAACAGGACTAGAACAAAGTGTCTTTCTTTATCTGATGAGTTAAGGTATGTTTGCCAGCTCTGGTCATTTCTTTACATTGAAATCTTTATGCACCACACTTCTATACTTTCATAACTTACATAATTGTGAGCTCTAATTGTCATTCTAAGCTGCAGGACACTAGAAATTATTTTTTTTTTCTATCTGGATTTTGGTTCCTTCTACCCAAAGTTGGTTCCTTTTACCCACTCTACCTCAAACCCCTATCCCATTAACAACTCCTAGTAGCTGCTATCCTGAATTGAGATCAGTATTTCTTGTTTATCTTCTTTAGGTATAGAGATTTTAATATGTTTATTGTATCTTATAGGTCTAGTACCTACTTATAAATGAGTATATACCATGTGTGTCTTTCTGCTCCTAGGATATTTCACTAGCTAAGGTCAGATGAAAGGGGAGGAGGACCTCCCCTATCAGTGGACTTGGAAGCAGGCAGTGAGGAGATGAGGGAGGGAGGATGGGATTGAGAGGGAAAAGGGGAGGTGGCTACAGCTGAGATATAAGTGAATGACCTGTGATTAAAATAATAATAATTAAAAATATTTGATCATTAGTAAAAAAAAAATAGGTCTAGTGTCCACTTATAAGTGAGTATATACCATGTGTGCCTTTCTGCTTCTGGGATACCTCACTCAGGATGATCTTTTCTAAATCCAACCATTTCCTTGCAAATTTCATGATTTCCTTGTTTTTAATTGTTGAGTAGTATTCCATTGTATAAGTTTACCACAATTTCTCTATCCATTCCTCCATTGAGGGACACTTGGGTTGTTTCTAGCTATTATGGCAGCCCCGAGGGGTTGGTAGCCTTGCCAGGCCACAGAGGAAGACAATGCAACCATTCTTAATGAGACCTAATAAGCTAGGGTCAGATGGAAGAGAAAGAGGGCCTCCCCTATCAGTAGACTTGGAAAGGAGCATGGGAGGAGATGAGAAAGGGAGGGTGGGATTGGGAAAGAATGAGAGAGGGAGCTATAGCTGGGATACCAAGTGAAAAATAAAAAAATAAAAATTTAATTAAAAAAGAGATTCTTTCTGTTCTAGGCTTGTTAAGAGTTAGCTGCATTCCATTAATTTGTTAAGTAGAACTTTGAACATCCATTTCCAAACAAAATAAAAATTTTATTATTTCAACCCTGATATATGGGTTATTTCGAAAATTGTAATATCCATCTATCAATCAGAGTATTTTTAGTCATGTATTGATTTTAACCAAATGAGACTTAAATTTGATTATATGAATGTTGTCTCCTCACCAGCTTCTAGTCATGAAGTTTTTCAGTTGAGCTGTTTCCTTCCATATTTGGCTCATCAATATACTTATCAGCATAGTTTTGTTTGCTTATTTTTTATTTTTAATATTAGTTACAGTTTATTTACTTTGTATCCCAGCTGTAGTCCATTCCCTCATTCCCTCCCAATCCCATCCTCCCTCCTTCATCTCATCCCTGCCCCTTTCCAAGTCCACTGATAGGGGAGGTCCTCCTCCCCTTCCATCTGACCCTAGCTTATCAGGTTTCTTCAGTAATGGCTGCAATGTCTTCCTCTGTGGCCTACCAAGGCTGCTCCTCCCTCAGGGTGGGGGTGGGGGTCAAAGAGCCAGCCATTTAGTTCATGTCAGAAATAGTCCCTGTTCCCCTTACTAGGAACCCACTTGGATACTGAGCTACCACGGGCTACATCAGATCATCTGTAGGTATCTTCATCCCCGATCTCAAGCTGTACTACAGAGCAATAGTAACAAAAACTGCATGGTATTGGCATAGAAACAGAAAGGTAGATCAATGGAACTGGATAGAAGACCCAGAAATAAATCCACACACCCATGAATACTTGATTTTTGACAAAGAAGTCAAAACCATTCAATAGAAAAAAGACAGCATCTTCAACAAATGGTGCTGGTCCAACTGGATGTCTACATGCAGAAAAATGAAACTAGATCCAATTTATCACCCTGCACAAAACTAAAGTCCAAGTAGATAAAAGACCTAAACATAAAACCAGATACACTAAATTGGTTAGAAGAAAAAGTGGGGAAGAGCTAGAACTCAGCAGTTTTCATTTTCATTTCATTTTCAGTTTCATTTTCAGCAGTTTTCATTTCTCTATGTTCTGCTCAAAAAGCAAAATAAATACACTCCTTATTTTTGCAAGTGAGTACAAGGATTACATTATAGCAGAATTAGACTCCATTACCCCACAAATGTTATATAAAATGTTGTCATGTAAAATATTGTTTTAAGTAAAATACTTTGAGAAATGACGCTTTCACCTATACATATTAAATGGCAACTCATAATTAGAAGAGTGTGAAAATCTAAGGTTAACCTAGTAAAAAAATATAAATGCTAGATTGCTTCATTAAAAATAAGCCTTATATTGATTTTATACTTGTTCTTTAAGATGAAAACTAAACATTCAAGTACTTGTTTTGGTCACACTGAAAATTAATAATTTTGAGTAAAATTTGAAAAATTAAATTAAAAAATTTATCACTCAAAATCCATGATTCTAAAATGAAAATAGATTAATAATAATGATAATAAAGCTTACAGGTGAGGCTTCACTTTGTTGTTTTGAGTTTTGTTGTTTTTTTTTTTTTTTTTTTCAATGCAGTTTATTCAGGAACATTGAACAATCCTCGGACCCCGGGGAAAGCCAGCCCACAGCTTAAATAGCCTCTGGGTAGCCAACCCAGGCGTGCCACGGGGGCAATGCAGATAGGTCCACATACATGGAAGCAAGCCAGATCCTCGGCCTTAGCCAAATGTGGAGTTGTTCGTGACAGAGAGCACTCACCATCGGGAAGGTGGAAGGCGGAAACCAGCTCCATCTTTAAGGCATAGCATTCCGCAGCTCTCTACAGTTCCCCCTTTTTGTTTTAGACGCATCAGGCAAGAGTAGAGGTCTGATCTCTGATATTAGAAATAAATTGGGACTTTGTACAGATGTTCATTTGAGATAGGGTTTCAGTGTGTGGCCCTGTCTAATATGGAACACATTCTGTAGACCAGGCTGACCTTCAACTCAGATACCTGCCTACCTCTGTCTCCCAAGTATGAGATTAAAGGCCTGCACCACAACTTGCCTGACCCCTCACTTGTGTCTGTACTTCTAGAATTACCGAGGCCCTTGGACTATATCAATTTACTATTTTTAAAAAGAACTTCCTTTGTTGCTTTATGATGATTTAAACTGTTTTGTTTTTGTTTTTGTGACAGGAAAATGTTTACTTTTCAGTTTTGAATGTAGCTCATCTCAGCAGACAGATTTTGTAGTTGCCAATTAAAAGATACTGTTCAGCAACTTCCCTGCATGATAAACCAGCTTTGTCTCTGTCTCCAGTGCGTCAAAGCAAGCATATTTACATTGAAATTCCTCCACGGTACTCATCTCCAACTGCAACCCTGTGACTTTGCTGAATTTTTGTATGTTTTATGACTTATTGCTGAGAAGCCTACCTGTATCTAGGAAAAGAAAGAAAAATGGAAAGAAATTATTTTCTGTAAAGACTATCACAAAGAGGAGAAATGAAAACACAGTTTCATTCCTCAGTCTGTACAATCTAACTTGCTCACTATTAAAGGATGATTTTAATCGTCAAACTTTGAAATTTTATTTAATGTTTGTGGTAATGTATTGACTGAATCTCAGACATACATAAATAAACAGGCAGCTGTTTGCAATTTGCATTTTATCGGTTTTGAAAGAGCACAATGTTCTTCCTTCGTCTTATTTTCAGAATTTGCATTTTATCGCCGTTGGCTACCCACTATATACTATGGAGTACTTGAGTATCGCATTCTTGGAATTTTCATTTTTGATTGTAAATCAGATGATTGCTGGCGCTTTTCTCTTTTCTCATTTTTCTCTTCTCTCAACCTCCGAGTTTACTTACTCCCATTTCTTCTTGGCTCTAATAATAAAATACACAAGACATTTAATTTTCTTTACATTTTGTCTGGGACATTGTTAATTCATACATATTTTTTAACTACCATGAGATCTAAAGGCAAAAAATAAAAATAAAACCAGGGTTAGTACTTTATTCTGTAAATTTTCAAAATGCTGTTCAAGCTTTCTCGGTTTCTTTTTCATGTTTTTTGACCATTGCATTTTTAGATGGATGGTTGGAGAAAGACTGAACTAATATTGCATTTAGAAGACACCCAGAAAGAATGGAATGAATATCCCATAATATGAAGATAGGCACCCCCATATTCATTCTGGTATATCCCTATCAGGATACACATGGGGCCACAGGGGAAGACTGACAAATGAGAATCTCCCAAGCACCTTTTGCTTGTGCCCCTGATTTTCATAGGCAGCCCTTTTCTCTTCTTTCCATGTACACCCATAGCATCCTGCAATCTTCCCAAAAGAATCCTCTGTCCCGTTTACACTTCTGTGGTCTTGGCTGTGACAGCCACACAGAAACAGGCAAGCGGCAGCTTGTGCTTTCTCTCTTTCCTCTAGCAATCCATCTGTCCACTGGGAAATGTCACAATGGCTGTTTTGAGCCCTAGCAAAGATATGTGTGGGAAAACCACAAGCTCATCTTTCTCTCTTCATTCAGAGGATGACAACAAAAACTAGAAAGGATGAATTTGGAAGCTACCAGTTTCCCAAAAGCATATAAGAAAACAAACTTCAGCTTCATAAAATACTTTAGATTCTCATTTTAGAAAGTATTATGTAATATGTGTATCTTAAATCTAAGTCCTCATTCTTCCTGAAGTAATAGATCTTTGTACTCAAATTCACTTGAATTCAATAATTTCTTAGTCATTCTGTTTCCATAATTCAGTCACATTTAAAGGTTTTTATTGAAGTATTTTTTGTTTTTCCTCCCCCCAGACTCTGTGCTGCTGTTACTAATTTCTGGGATGGGTCAAGGAAAACCATAGCTTACATGTGGCAGCCAAAGAGAGAATACATAATTTTGACAAACCTGATGCAGCTGAGTCTTGAGCCAGGTAACCTGCCTAGGGTTTCAAAGCATTAACATGCACCATAAACCCCTGGTCATGTTGTTAGGATGAGATTCTGCCACAGCAGATACATGTTGAGATTCCACATTTCTAATGAACTCCCAGGGGATGACATAACAGCTGATCCTCAGATTATACTTATGTGAACAAGTGTTTACTCCCTTGGGTGCTGGACTGGTTTTTACTTATATTTCTCTCAGGGGCCATCTTGTTTGAGATTAAAGCTAAGTACCACCCTCACCCCAGAAGAGTTCAACAATAAATGCATCTTTCTGAAGTTCACCCCATCAGCTGTACCCAGACTATGTTGGGAATTCACTCTCTGGTCTCTCTTTCTCAAGACTGTTCTGTCAACCTTCACAGGACTGAGTGATGCCCACCTATATCCCCCAAGGAAATAGAAGCAGTCATCAACAGTCTCCCTTCCAAAAAAAGCCGTGGGCCAGATGGATTCAGTGCAGAATTCTACCAGACCTTTAGAGAAGAGCTAACTCCAATTCTCTTCAAACTATTCCACAAAATAGAAACAGAAGGAACATTACCAAACTCATTCTATGAAGCCAGTTACCTTGATACCTAAACCACACAAAGACCAACAAAAAAAAGATAACTTCAGACCTGTCTCTCTTATGAACATTGATGCAAAAAAAACTCAATAAAATACTTGCAAACAGAATCCAAGAACACATCAAAAATATCATCCATCATGACCAAGTAGGCTTCATCCCAGGCATGCAAGAGTGGTTCAACATACAGAAATGCATAAATGTACTCCACCACATAAGCAAACTGAAGGAGACAAACCACGTGATCATCTCCTTAAATGCTGATAAAGCATTTGATAAAGTCCAACGACCATTCATGTATAAAGTCTTGGAGAGATCAGGGATACAAGGCACATACCTAAACATAGTAAAGGCAATATACAGCAAGCCTATAGCCAACATCAAACTCAATGGAGAGAAACTTAAATCAATCCCACTGAAATCAGGGACAAAACAAGGCTGTCCTCTCTCCATATCTCTTCAACATAGTACTTGAAGTCCTAGCTAAAGCAATAAAACAACTAAAGGAGATCAAGGGGATACAAATCGAAAAGGAAGAGGTCAAAGTGTCACTATTTCCAGATGATATGATAGTATACATGAGCGACCCCAAAAATTCTACCAGGGAACTCCTACAGCTGATAAAGACTTTCAGCAAAGTGGCAGGATACAAAAATCAACTCAAAAAAAAAAAATCAGAAGCCCTCCTCTATACCAAAGACAAAAGGGCTGAGAAAGAAATCAGGGAAACAATACCCTTCACAATAGCCACTAATAACAAAAAGTACCTTGGGGTGACTCTAACCATCAAGTGAAAGACCTGTTTAAAAAAAACTTTAAGTCTCTGAAGAAATAAATTGAAGAAGATATCAGAAAATGGAAAGATCTTCCGTGCTCAGATTGGTAGGATTAACATTGTGAAAATGGCCAGCTTACCAAAAGCAATCTATAGATTCAATGCAATTCCCATCAAAATACCAACTCAGTTCTTTACAGACCTTGAAAGAAAGATTCTCAGCTTCATATGGAGAAACATAAAACCCAGAATATCCTAAACGATCCTGTACAACAATAGATTACCAGGAGGTATATCCATCCCTGATCTCAAGCTGTCCTACAGAGCAATAGTAATAAAAACTGCATGATATTGGCATAGAAACAGAAAGGAGGATCAATGGAACTGAATAGAAGACCCAGAAATAAACCCACACACCTATGAATACTCGATATTTGACAAAGAAGCCAAATCCATTCAATGGAAAAAAGACAGCATCTTCAACAAATGGTGCTGGACCAACTGGATGTCTACATGCAGAAAAATGAAATAGATCCATATTTATCACCCTGCACAAAACTAAAGTCCAAGTGGATAAAAAAAACCTCAACATAAAACCAGATACTTCAAATCAGTTAGAAGAAAAAGTGGGGAAGAGCCTAGAACTCATTGGCACAGGAGACAATTTCCTGAACAGAACACCAACAGCACAGGCTCTAAGAGCAACAAACAATAAATGGGACCTCATGAAACTGAAAAGATTCTGTAAAGCAAAAGACACTGCCGTCAGAACAAAACGATAGCCTACAGACTGGGAAAGGATCTTCACCAACCCTATATCTGACAAAGGGTTGATATCCAAAATATATAAAGAACTAAAGAAGTTAAAAAGCAATAAATCAAGTAATCCAATTAAAAAATGGGGTACAGAGCTAAACAGAGAATTCTCTGTAAAGGAATATAGAATGGCAGAGAAACACTTAAAGAAATGCTCAATGTCATTAGACATCAGGGAGATGCAAATCAAAACGACCCTGAGATTTCACCTTACACCCATCAAAATAGCTAAAATCAAAAACTCAAATGACAACACATGCTGGAGAGGTTGTGGAGAAAGGGGAACCCTCCCCCATTGCTGGTGGGAATGTAAACTGGTACAACCACTTTGGAAATCAATCTGGCACTTTCTCTGACAATTAGGAATAGTGCTTCCTCAAGACCCAGCTATACCACTGCTAGGTATATACCCAAAGTTTGCTCAAGTACACAAAAGGGATACTTGCTCAACCATGTTTATAGCAGCTTTATTTGTAATAGCCAGAACCTGGAAACAACCCAGCTGTACCTCAACAGAGGAAAGGATACAGAAATTGTGGTATTTTTACACAGTGGAATACTACTCAGCAATTAAAAAGGAGGAAATCATGAAATTTGCAGGCAAATGGTGGGATCTTGAAAAGATCATTCTGAGTGAGGTATCCCAGAAGGAGAAAGACACACATGGTCCATACTCACTTATATAGACCTATAAGATATGATAAACATAATGAAATCTATACACCTAAAGAAGATAAACAAGAAAGAAGACCTTTCCTTCCCCCAGATACTCCTACAGCAGTTGTTTAAGTGCTTGGTTGGGGAAAAGGAAAGGAGCTCCTGGGGTCCAAAAGTAGCCACCCTGACAGTAGCAGGCAAAGAGTGCATCCTTGACATTCCAAATGCGACTCTCTCAGATGGAGCCATAGCAAGGCTTATAATTTAGAAATGCCCAGTTCCTTCAAGATTTTCATCATATCTTCAGTTTTCCTCTTCCCTTTCTCTCTTCCCTTTCAAATTAAGTTTGGTCACATATCACAATCCAGCCAAAGTTAAGAGAAAATGTGGTCAGTTAAATAATGCTGCATGAATATTCTCTTACAGCAGAATTTGGTTTGTAAGATTAGGGGAAATATGAAGCTGTCTCTACTACATAAATGTATACAGATTTGGGGTACTAACTCACGGCTCAATTCAAACAAGGTTTTAAAAAGTGTCACATAAGCTGTTTACTTGAGAAAAAGCAAAATATCTAGTGTTCATGTGAACCTTCTCGGGTCTCTGGTATAAGACCTTATGGATTTAGAATACTTTAAATTTTCTAAGATATTTATTTAGATACAAGTTCTCTATCTGAATTATTAGTAGTCTGAAGAGTAATTTGTATTGATTGAAACTATTTTCTAAATAAACTAAGACATCAGCCTGTTTAGCAAAAGACCCACCTATGGTCAGGACCCCTACAAATATCTAACCTGAGATTTCCAGTGTTTCTGTTCAGTGTTCAGTGAGCACAGTGTATAACAAGAGGGAGATATAATCACTTGATACCTCCTTAGAGATCGATTTCATGCACTGCTAACTCTTACTAGCCTATATCCATCTATGATAAATGCAGCAAGCATTAAGACATAGAAATCTTACCGCATCAATAGGTAAAGCTGAACACATCAATAGGTAAAGCTGAACACCAGGAAACAAAGGAACATTAACTTCCCACTAGGGAATGACTAACTCCCCAGCCTCATAAGTTCTTAAGTGATCTTGAAATTTTGTATTAATTTTAAATGTTTTAAAATATGTTTCTTTGGGAGAGGGCTACAGCTAAGATACAACGTAAATAAACTGTAATTAATATAAAAAATAAAAATTAAAAAAAATTTGTTTCTTTTTAAAAAAATTTTTTTAATTATTTACTTTATATCCAGATCGAAGTCCCTTCTCATCCGGGTCCCACCCTTCCTTCCTCTACCTTCTATCCTCTTCCCCTAGTCCTCAGAAAGGAGAAGCCCTCCTTTCTTACCAACTGACCACAGTCTATCAGGTCTCACCAGGACAGCTTGCATCCTCTATCTCTGTGACCTGGCAATGCCACCTATCCATAGGGAAGTGATCAAAGAGCAGACAACAAAGTCCATGTCAGAAACATCACTGGTTCCCCTTACTAGGAGAACTACATGGAGACTGAGCTGCCTATGGGCTACATCTCAGCAGGGGGCCTAAGTCATGTCCATGCATAGTCCTTGGTTGGTGCACGAGTTTCTGTACTCCCCATTTCCTCCCCGACTCTGGGCCCAGTAAAATCTGTTCTTGACAGAAGAACTTGTTAATTTTCAGGACTACATGGCACATTGAAGTTACCAGTGAATATTTACCTGGATATATCTTTTCAGTTTTTGAATAAGTTTTGGAAAAAGGAATTCTTCTTCTCCAGGCTGAACCATTATATGATGTTGACATATGTTTATCTGAGAAAATAAATAAGGAGACTGCTGCAAATATTGCTAAATGGAACAAGTATAGTCCAAAGACATTTCAAAGCTATAAACACCTCAGCAGTAAAAACTACACCTGTGTTTCCTCTACCATTTGATAAGTGGGACAACCAGAACACAAGCCCAGTTAAGTGATCAGTAAGCGTGGTTACAAATCTCTTAAAATACTGTTCATTTTCTCAAATAAGTTTTTATTCCATGAGGCTAATCTAGAAGACAGAACAGTTTATGGATACACTATTCCACTACCTTTTTTCTGTGACTTAAGATAATCTTTTACTAATATTTGGAGAGACTATGAAGTTGAAGAAGAGCACAGAGGGGCTTTGTGGGAAGACTTGGAGGGAGGAAGTGAAGGGAGAAATGATACAATTATATTATATTATCTCAATAAATAAAAATTAGCATTTCAGATAAGAAATAAACTACTTTGTAAGTATTTTTAATTTTATTTTAAAAACAATAAAGGGTTACATTTTCTTTTATAAATTATGCCTCCTGAAAACAATGACCATTGAAATAGTGGGCTTGATGCCCCAACAATCAGAATCGGTACTCACAGACACAGACACAGACACAGATACAGACACAGACACACACACACACACACACACACAGAAGTACACACACACAGAGAAGTACATACACACATAAACCCACATTTATAGACTAAGTCATCTATAAAGACATGCTTTTCCTGACTCACTAACATTGTTATATTTGTGTTCTCGGGTTATTACGACTCATCTATAGTTCTCCGAGTGTAGCATAATAATGCGAAGAATTTTCTTTTCGTGTTATTTTTGTGCATTGATATTTGCATGAACGAGGCACAGCAGTATCCAGTATAGTTGCTGGCGCATTCAGTCCACACATCTAGACACTGACAGCACACTGTGCTAGTTAGCATTGTAGTTTTCATAACCATCACAGTAGTACAGCTAAAATAGTACATAGAATAGCACAGTAATAAAATTACAACAGTTTCTTCTTACTGCATACTGGTTTGCTTACATATGCCTGTATGCCATTGTATCCTGAAGCAAATAAATAAAATGAAATAAGTACTTAAGTTGTCAAAGACAGACATAGAACCTTTTCCTATGTTTCCAAAAGTTCCTGACAATTGGAACTCATAAAACATTGTGAATACAAAGCTACAACGTGAATTATGGAGAACTGAATGGCATTTTGTTAAGTCGAGAGAACTGAAACCCGACTTCAAAAGCACAAAATTCATCTAAAGCAGGAAGAAAAAAAAAAGACTCTCCCCTGTGGCCTTGTACTTCCTGACATATGCCATGCCTTTGCCTATTATATGATGAAATGATTTAGAAGGGCATGGTGGGAGAGATGAGAGGTTGTCAGAAATATTGCAGTTAACCCTCACACTAACCCTTTCAGAAAGTAATCATGATGTCCTCAAGAAAAGCCTGGGTGGTAGTCTGACAGTAATAATTGAGCAGTGCACTTGGTGGAACAAGAAAATGTCAACCACGTAAAAATGATCCTCCCTAGTGAAATGAAACTACACAGGGCGAACAAAGTGCAGGGCATGGAGGCAAAGCTCCAGGGAGGCGTGGTGTCAACTCATCAGCACCCAGCATGTCCTTTACATCATGTGCACGACTGCTCATGGATGCAATCCTCCGGCTGGCATTGAAGAAGCTTCAATGATGGTAGTCCAGGAAGAGCAGCCAGAGGGAGGAAGTGAAGACTGGCTTTCCATAGTGGAAAACCTACACTAACGCAAAGTGCAGTCAAGACTGAACTACGCCAATAAAGAGCCTCACCTGGACAGAGGTGGAGTTTGGGTTCCTTGTTGACATCAGCTTTGTTGTGGGACCCACCACTCGTGGGCCTGCTTCGGGGAGGGGCATTCAGAGTCACAGTTCTTACTGCGTCTCTTTGAACATGCACATAGGAGGTGTTCTCAGCATTTCGGTTTCTATTGTGATGATGGTAACTCATCTTATGTTTGGAATTTGGGGCGTGTGCTGCTGCAAAACAAAGGAGTAGAGATGGGGGACAAAACAAGCTGGATTCACATTCATAAAAATAGGCTGCACAAAAGCATGCAGGAAAAAAAAATAGAAGACAATCCTAGCTAACGCATGACTCAATCCAGGAGAATTGGGTAACCTTTAAAGTAGACTTTAAGTTCTATGACAATGAATTGCTCCATGGAGTGGGAAATATTTGACATTTAATGTCTGTGAAAAATTAGAATTAGAAATACCAAACACTTGGATACCCTACCTCTCCGCATTCCAGAGCCAGGAAAGTTCTTTGGTTCATCATAAATCCATTTTCTTTTCTTCACACCTTTAAAATGAGGCTTCCTCACTGGCTGGACATCATTCACTTGGAGAAGATAAAAATTTGTAGTTTTTAAGAGATACTTTAATCTGAAAATTACTGAGGTGATAATTACATATCTGTGCATTCTCACATCAAGCAAAAGCATGTCACTCTAAAACTAGTTTTTAGAACAAAGAGAGAGTGGTTTTTAAGTGTCGAAGATTCCCCCTTGGAAATACAATAATGATAAAAAAAAAAAAAAAAACTTTGGTAAGTTACTTTCCTTTTAAAAAAAATCTTATTGTTCTCTCAAAGGAACGTGTGAACTCTTTAAAAGAACAGAAAAGTGCACTCCAATCATAATTACAAATCGCAGCATAATGCTATTTTAAGGTTGTAATTGTTATCCTCAAAATAAATCTTTTTGTACATTTTAAGCTCAAACTACTATTTCTTAATGCATTAGATTAATACATAAAGCACTTTTTTTGAATTTCACTTTATCCCTTTTTACAGTGTTACGGGGTTAGATGTACAGATAGTTTGGTTGAGTGAGACTGAATATTAGAAACTGTAAGTTTCCAGTCATATTCATCTCGCATTTTACAAGCATATATTCATGTCACAATTTCTACATGCATTTTTGGTTTTTCAAAACTTTCTAAGAAATATCTTTCAGAGATTTTTAAACCAATTTCATTCTGTTATCTACAAATGACTGCAAGGAAAATGACCATCAGGGTACAGATTACAGTTGCCCTCCACTAGTAAACTGATGCATCTATCTTTGCCTTAGCTTTAAGCTTAAGCTTTAAGCCCTCAGAATCTTTGCCCTCTCTCCACACATCATGTCCCATCTCCATCCCAAACTTCCCTATGAAAGATGTAAACATCTAAAGTTTTAACAAGTACCATTAACACTAGTTTCCTGGGGGAGTTTATTGTGGATCTCCTTCAGGGCCTCAGAACCAAGAACATTACAGGAATTCAGAAAATGAAACAAGTAAGAGGTGGAATGTGGTGGTTGGAATAGGAATGGACCGCACTGACTCCTCTGTTTGAATGCTTGGCCCATGGGGGGTGCCCTTATTAGGAGGTGTGGCCTTGTGGTAGTAGGTGTGGCCTTTTTGGAGGAAGTGTGTTACAGTTAGGGAGGGTGCTAAGGTCTTCTATGTTCAAGCCCCATCCAGTGTGGAGTCCATTCGTCTTCTGCTGCCTACCAATCAAGATTTAGAGCTCTGGGCTTCATCTCCAGTACCATGTCTGCCTGCCCAATGTCATGCTTCTCGCCATGATCATAATGGACTAAACCTCTGAAACTGTAAACCAGCCCCAATTAATTATTTTCCTTTGTAAGAATTGCCTTAGTCACGGTGTCTCTTCACACCAATGGAAATATTGGTGTGGAAACCCTAACTATGACGGGAAAGAAGAGAAAGAACCAAGCAGAAATCATCAAAGAAGTACCTGAAAGCACCATTGCCAAGAACAAGCCAAACCAAGAAAAATGGCCCACAACACTCACAAAGCTGCCAATATGTTCCATAACGGGCAAAATCCAACGTGCTGTGCTAGCAACTTCCTGCAGGGGCGGTTTACTATTACATTAATGTGCACCTTAAATGAGTGGATTCCTATGACCTGTACCGCAGTCTGTACTCTGGAGTTAAAAATTTTATTCATTTGCTCCTTAAAACTGCAGACTTTTCAAACCGGACTTTTTCCTTTCTCTTTCCTTTTCGAACTCTATTCCAAATAAGAAAAGCATACCCCTAATAAGACAAATGCAAGTGATAGTACTACTGTCTTACTTGAAGAGGGGTTCTCTCTGCAATTCATGCTGATATTCTCAGTAGCATTCAGTACATGTGTTGTAGGAACTAGGCGAGAAGTTAGGGGGTGCTTTGGATGAAGACTGTTTTTGCTTTCTTCTAAGGCAAATTGAAAGAATAAAATGCCAATATTAGTAAAAGAAACACTTCAAATGGGTTCACATTCTGTGTGTGTGTGTGTGTGTGTGTGTGTGGCATTTTCTAGAAGGCAAATTTTCTAATTGCCACACTATCTCTCAAGTACCAATGAAACAAACAAACAGAAACTAAACTATAGCTATCATTTCAACGCAAAATGGAGTAGTTATGTGCCAAATTTTTTAACATCTCTTAGAAAACCTTAAATAAATTGCATGCCTTGCAATATCAAGACACTCATTTGCTCTGTGCTTGGCAGAGGGACTATGCAATAAATTTTCCACAATCATGAGGATGTTCTAAATCTATGTTCTTTCACACAGTAGCCAGTAGCCACCTTTAATTAACTGACTATTTGGTGTGGGGGCTGGTGCAGTTGAAAAGCTGAATTTACAGCTTTATTAATTGCAGTTAAATGCAGACATCATGCATAGCCAGCCACTGGCCCTCAAAATAACTTAGCTGGGTTTTTTGTTTGTGTGTTTGTTTGTTTGTTTGTTTCCATGAATTTCATTGATGAAATAGGGATAAAAAATTAATTCCAAGTAGGAGACAGATTTACATATGAATTTCCATTCAATAACTTGACACAAATGTCTTTTCTACACTTCTACCAGAACACTCCAGCTGCAGACTGTTACAGTAGCACAAAGCTCTAGAGCAGATGATTTAGCTCTAGAGCACTGATTCTCAACCTGTGCTTCAAGACCCCCTTACGGGATGGAATGACCCTTCCACAGGAGTTGCATATCCAATGTTTACATTATGATTCATAACAGTAGCAAGATTACAGCTATGAAGTAGCAATGAAAGCAATTCATGGCTGGGGCCACCATGATATGAGGAGCTGCATTAAAGGGTCGCAGCCTTTGGAAGGTTGAGAACCAGCAATCTGGAGTTTTCACAGGTTGTTAGCAATTATTGTATAATGGGTATACCCTCACAAGAATGAATCTCTCCAGTGTTCATGAAGTGTTTCTAAGTAAATTCAGTCATTATGTTTTAAGTAGCAGAAAGGAAACTTGAAAGGTCCTGGTATTGCATTTAAGAAGGACAATAACTTTAGAGCTGGAAGACTCCTCTTTGTAATGTCATTTTGCAACAGACAGACTGTTCAGACTAGAACACAAGCTATCAAAGTTAAAACAATTAAGCACACAAGTAGTCCAGAGCCTTAGGGCTCTGGAGTCCTGTTCAGTACTTTTTGATATATTACCTTTCGGTTACATTTGGTTTTCATAACAGCTAAGACATATGCTTGACTTACCTACCGAAAATACAAATGGGTCAATTTTATAACAAGATTCAATTACCTTTGGCATTTGAACATTTTGAGGTAGTTTCTTTCTCTTCAGCTAATGCTTCACTTTCATCCACTCCAAGAAATATGATCCTCTGTGGAGCATAGCAGTCACCTCCTAGAATAAAATTTTACAGTCAGAGGCAGCAATAGCAAAAAGAGGCATATGAGTACCTTCCAATACAGGAATGATCTTTTTACAATATCTCTCATGTCTACGTTTGCTTAAACATGTCTCAGATTGTGCTATCCCTATACCACTACATATTCTACCAGAGATGCTCATGTTAATGCATGTGTATTAAAGTGTGTGTGTGTCTGTATATGCCCATGCTACACTTCACATGTAAAGATCAACATGTAAAGGGACAACATCAACTCTTGGTTTACATCATGATTTCTTGCTTGCTGCTACATTTGTCTCCAGCTCCCATCTTGCTTTAGAGACACTGAGATCAGGGACATGTGATATTGTTTATGAAGGTCCTGTGGATCCTCATTCTTACCTGCCAAACTATTTACCTACTGAGCCATCTCTTGAGCCCCTAGATAACCTCTCTTGGAAAATATTCAGTTGAGGATGTAGCTCAGAGGAGGACTTGCCTAGCGTGCACAAGGCTCTAGATCAATCTGAATCCTCACTGTGACAAAAGTAAGCCTTAAAAACATAGTTATGGAATAGCCTGTGGGAAAATCACACAAGATGTCTTCAGTGGTACAATAGTGGCATTTATATCTTGGGGATGATGAATCATCTAATTGATCCTAAGACATGTTTATAGAAGGGTATTCACTCCTGGTTGAATCATCTAATTGATCTTTTTTTTATTTTTTTTTATTTTTTTTATCAGTTACATTTTATTAACTCTGTATCCCAGCCATGTCCCGATCCCTCATTCCCTCCCAGTCCCTCCCTCCCTCCCTCATCTCCACCGTGCCCCTTTCCAAGTCCACTGATAGGGGGGACCTCCTCCCCATTCATCTGATCCTGTTTTATCAGGTATCTTCAGGACTGGCTGCAAAGCCCTCCTCTAAGACATGTTCATAGAAGGGTATTCACTCCTGGTCCTGAAAACCTAGCCAACCACCTGTGACTGGTGAAGCCATGGAACCAACTCCTTCTGTTTTTCTAAACCAGTATAGTTCCTAGCTGCATTCTAAAGACATATAATCATATTCAAATTAGTATGGCTCTCATCCTCGTCAAAGAAGCATCTCTTTACAGCAAACAGTGACCATTACCGAAGGCTACACTGGTCAGAATGCTCTGAGAACAACTGATGGTTGGTGCCCAGCCCCGGATACATCTCAAGCATAACCCCTACACCTAAGGCTCAAGGAACATCATGGGAAAGGGATGTAAACAATCAGAGGACGAACACATTTGCTGGCAGTATTTTCTATGTAAGGCAGTGAAAGTGCACGCAGGAAACATCAACAACATGGTTGCCTAAATAAGACCTGCACAATTGGCACATCAATACAGATGGTGGAAATCTCACATGGTTCCACCCCTCAAGGAAGTGCTATAGGTGGTTAATGGCTGCTGAGAGAGAAAGAGAGAGAGAGAGAGAGAGAGAGAGAGTCAGTATTCTGTAGAGATAAGACAATGATAGGTTATCTAACCCCAAGAGGTTGGCCCTACACAGGTATACATATGAACAACAGGACGGGAACTCTTCAGGTTGTATTTATACATCCATTCATGCATGCATACACGAAACATACATACATATATATATGTATGCATGCGTGCATACATACAAGCATGGTGTGTGTGTATAAACAATAATAATAAAAAATAAGTCATGAATTTGAATGGTAAGGGGATACAGTTGGATGGAGAGTGGGAGGATGGAAAATACAGTACTCACATAAAATTTTCAAAAATGTCTAAATAAAAATCACTAGTGGAATAAAAATTTAAGTAATAGTGATATAATAATAGCTGACACTTATAAAGCAGTTTTCTATGTGTCAGAACCTCTTTTGAGTATTTTAAATGACTTATCAAATTTTATTATCTCCATATAGTCATCCTCCTACTACAACTCTGACTACTATAATAAGCACACTTTTACTATAGTTTGCCACTAAAAACACATTACTGAATAATTTTGAAACATAATGAGAAAAATTTCAACTCTCACTAATTATTTTACATAAAGTTTTTGTCCACCTGAAGAAAAATAAATCTTACAAATCATTTGTGTTTTGAACCTAAATGTAAAGCAAAAAATAACTGTCTCTGTTTGCTATCTACTTAGAGTTGGGTCCTGTTGCCAACACACTGACTTTCAGAATCAGGAAATTTAGTAATCATGCCTCTATTCACCCGGTCATTACATGAATGTAAGTATGCAATCACATATTCTTCAGGTGTTTGTTGCTGAACATTTACCAGTCATTCTATTGATCATTTATGTACAGTAATTACTCCCTCTTCTGGCCTCATGAAGTTTATGTAAAACAAATGTTAAACATTGTAAAAGGAATTCTAATTTCTGCTTCATGAGCCATTCATTCATTGTGCTGAGATTTGGGCTGGCCTCATCTGTGCATGTCTTGTGCATGCAGTCTCTCTCTCTCTCTCTCTCTCTCTCTCTCTCTCTCTCTCTCTCTCTCTCTGTGTGTGTGTGTGTGTTTGTGTGTGTTCACACATGCACAATGGTGCTGTCACATCAGGCAAATACTGTTTTGCTATAGACATCCACTACTTCTGCCTTTCTCAATCTTTCTGCCTGATTTTACATGATGCTCACTGAGCCTTGGGTTGAGGGCAAGTACACAGATGTCACATTCAGAGCTGAGCACGCTACCATTTCTTATTTTTTCTCCCTGTCAATCATGTTTGAGTCTCTTATTAATGACCATCTACACATACACACACACATACACACACACACACACACACACACATCTCCATCTACTGAAACACACACACACACACACACACCAAAATAGCTGAGGAACTATTAGAAAGTGTTAGTTGCTGAGGAAGAGGGAGTCAGTTTTCTTCAGAAAGACTACCCATGCTCCAAAAGATAGACCGACAGCTGTGCATATATAAGGAGACTAAGTGAATTCAGTGCATTTTTAGAAAGGGCACATGAAGCCAAAGGAGGAACAAGTGATGCAGGCAAATGGAAAGGAACTGGAAATGAGTAAATGGGTTATCTTTGATCAAGACACATTATATGCATGTATGGGACCCTCAAACAATAAAAAGAATATCATCCAAAAAAAAAAAAAATGGCCTCAGAGTCCTGAGCACTAGGCAGAGATCTCAGCAGCCGCGTGCTGCTTAGGAGGAAAAATCTGGAGTGTAAGAGATCTTAATGACTCGCCCAAATAAACTCTCAGTTGAGGTATCCAGGAAGAAGAGCTGAATTTAAAGAGATGGATATACTGTATAAAGAATAAGAAAGCCAAGCTGCAGAACAAGCATACAATGCAGTAGAGCTGGCGCTGGTAGCATGGGTCCTGGAGAGCTGACCCCATGGCATGGCCACAGGGAGCGCTGGCCCCTCCCCTGACCTGGGCAAAATGGAAGAGCTGGTCCTGGTGGGGTAGGCACAGGAGAGCTAGTGAACCAACTCAGGCCCAGATCCAGGGCTTTGAAGGGGCTCACTTCAACACGCCATCTGTGAACTACTGGAGCATGTAAAGGGTGTGTGGTCCTTCAGGACCAAAGCTGCAGGATCTCCATGACACAGGGCAACAACAGTATATCTGAGAGGAGTCCCAGTGAGGAGCCAGTATTGATAGTGTAGCAGAAACCAGAGGCCTGGAGCCAGACCAATGACTCCCACCATTAACATTTGCAAGTAAAGCTGTTTGGGCAAGGGAGTTTATACTGTGGGACACACTGTGACAAACTGCAGCTTCCCTGGCGAGATGTTTATACATAACTGTTTTGTTTGGGGGAGGGGTTTCAAGGGAGAAGGGTGTATAGGTAGGGAAGGGGTACATGAATGAGATTGGGGTACATGGTGTGAAAATCACAAAGAATCAAAAAAAGTTAAGGAAAGAAAAGAGCACAAGGGAGTTGAGGACACCCACAAGCTAGAAATGATGCTCTTTGTCTCCAGCAGTTTTCACAAACACCATACAGAGCGGCAGGAATTTGAATTCTCAGCTTCCCACGTTACTCACTGAGACATGTCAAGGTTATAGGCTCAGCAGTCACATTTGTATGCTCGTTCAGAGATGAGCACAGGATGGGACTTCCAGGGGACAACACGGTGTAGTGCCGTCACTTTAATGCAAGGGAAGCTGCAAGGGATCTGAATCCTAATAGTGGCGCCTTTCTAGGCACAGCCTCAGCAGAGACAATGCCCTGAATGGTTTCCTCTCTAAAAATATAAGCAGTTTAATACTTGCTCATTCAGAGTTCATGCCATATTTACAGTTGTTGGAATCCTTTCTCTTTTTCTCTTCTCCTCTCTACCCCTTTTCTCTGTGTTCAGAAAGAAATGCATGCATATAGAGAAAATTGCTTTAAATAGGTACATGCAAAGGCATATGTGTACTGTCTTCTTATACATATTGATGTACACGTTTGAAAATTACGCAGCTAGTGCAACTTTCAACAACGTGACTATGTCTCATATAACTCATCTTAAATACTAAAATAAGATACCCAAACTAAAGGTGTCTAAAATGTATGTTTCCACTCAAATAACATTTAAAAATGCAAAAGTAAACTGGTGGAAGATATCAGAGTGTTGGTTATCAATGAGAGGGCACTTTTGCCTTAGCTAGGAAGAACCCTCTCTTAGTGAGTGATGATAAAAGGATAATTTTAATAGTTTGAGATATAACAGAACTGCTTGAAAAAAAGAAGACATCAAGTTATCCAATAAGTTCATGAAGATATGGATACATAGAGGGGTATAGATGTGGAATTTTCCCAAGCTATATACCTCAGAGTATCATGATTCATTAAATTCAAAGCTTAAGAACACATTAAAAACAATAAAACTAAAACATGATTTACATGTTTAAATTGAATATGGACCCACTTGATGTAATTATAAAATTCACCATTTTCCTCTAAGTTATTCTATTAACTCTTACAAAATTAAATTATCAACTTAATATGTGCTGCTCTCTCATATGCAGGCACCCTGGTTTCTAATTGAACAAACACCAACACGCACACATTCCTCCTCTCAGTCTTTTCCTTTTCCATATCAGGAAAAGGTGTCCACATCTCCAGAGCTGAGCATTTCTATCAGAGGATAGATGTTTTTCCCATAGGCTAATGGGCAGTAGACTTAAAATATTTAAGCTGGGATGAACAACAAGAATGTATGTCTTGGTGTAAATGACACATCGACGCCAATATTACTGCCTCAGCTCCGTCCAAGTGTGTGTTAACCACCTCTCTGTACTTGCTCCCGTGTTAGTATATTATTGTATGTGCTTAATATCCGAATTAGTTATAGCCTGGAGCCGGGCATGCATACATCCAGACCAGCTCTCTCATAACAGTGTAGAAGCTAGAATGCCCCATCTTGCACATGGAGTGTAAATTTTCTTAAGGCATTGGGTAGAGATACCAGCCTTTCATGACACCTTACTTTTTGATGTGTCTCCAAACCTTGCATCAAATGGGAAATAGAAAAAAAATAAGGATGAAACTTTAGTGCTGGAAATAACATCTTTGGAATCATCTAGCGCACCTCCATTTTCAAAAGCAGCAATGTCAGTCCTTGGTTTCCTATCCAATGATGTTTTCGCCTCTCCCGTCCTCTCATACAGGCTAAACTTTGTTGGAACTGTAAGACCATCCCCTAGAAATGGAAAGAAGTAAAAGGTCACTCCAGCAACCATTATACTATGAATAAGATTGTGATAGAATTCATGGTTGACAGGTAAGTAACTGAAACACTGATACGTTCACTCTTTGCATAATGACTTGATGAGCAATATATAAGCATATTGATTTCAAACTAATTTTGTAATTGACAAAAACAGTTTTTTCTTCTATTTGGATTGTTAACTAATCGGCAATTTGAGTTTTAAACAATCTTACACTACTGTGTGCGTCTAATAGGTTCAGTTCATTTGGTGTTGTGCTGTAAAGAATTTGCAGTATTTCTTTTGTTTCTATCTCTTCATGATTAATTTTTCAAACAATATTGCAATCATTATTGTACACAAAATTCTACTGATACTTAATAATTAAATTATTTTCATCTTTTTCTTTATTTGTATCCAGATAAATCTACTTTGAAAGTCAGCTATTGACTTTAGGATGAAAAGAGACATGGCAGCCTACAGCAGTGTGAGCTTCTGAATAGAATGATTTACCAAGAGAGGATAAATTCACTTTGTGACTCTCAGCAGCATAGTTGGTGAAATTTGTGGAGAAGACCCATAAACAGGATACATAACAATGTATCATAGGAAATTTCCTGACTTTGATACTTTTGCTACAGTTTTATAAGAACAAAGAGTATCATGTCCGTTCAGAAAACAGTAAGCGTCCTGTTCTTAATTACTCTAATGGTAAGTAAAAACCCAGATGTAGCAAAATATTAACAGTTGCCGTTAGTACACATCAGGGAATCTTAACCCGTAGGTTGCCACTCCTTTGGGATTCAATGTCCCTTTCACGGGGCTTGCCTAAGACCACCAGAAAACATAGATATTTACATTATGATTCATAACCGTAGCAAAATCACAGGTAGGAAGTCTCGACAAAATATTTCTATGGTCGGGGTCACCACACGTGGAACTATACTAAAGGGCCACAGCATTAGGAAGGTTGAGAACCTGGAGTACAAGAGTTAACTTTTTGAAGGTGATACCAGGCAGTTTTTACATGTGTACAGATATATGCATTATTTGCTTGATAATCTCACATTTTAAATCCTGATTGGTAACTTTGTCTTTTGTTTTTGTTTGCTTGCTTTAAGGGTTCTCCAGTGTGCTTCACCTTCCCATGGTCTATTGCTGCCACCTTCTGCCAGCCATTTGAAACAGCCTGCCACACACAGAGGCAGGGAGGTACAGGTGCCCTGTTCTATATCCTTCTAGTCATCCTCAGCTTTTCTCTCCTCTTTGCTCTGTTCTCTCTGCTAGCCCCTCTTTCTGGTTTCCTTCCCTCTTTCTTTCTGTCTTCCAGAGGTGCAGGGAGCAATTAAATTCACTTCTCCTGCTACAGTATGTACACATAAGCTCACTCTAAAGATGGGAAACCTAAATAAACTTACAGAGCCCATGGACCCTTCTTCAAGTGCCTGCTTCTCTATACACAATACAGAGGCTCTTTCTCTTGCATTTAAGGACAAGATGCTGACCAGAAACACTAAGACCTTCTTAAAGAAAATGCACCATGAAGGACAGAGCCTGGGACTTGTCCATCAAAATGGTCTTAAAATTGTCTGATACACAAAAGGCATTCATTTAACAGACAGACTGGTATTCTGGCATTGACATCATTTGGCCACCTCACTTTTGTCTACCCTGATCTGGGTTACCCTTTCCATTCAACATAAAACATTGAGTTCTATTTTACAGAAAGATTTACCGCTGAGACAGAAAGGCAAATTATTTACAGATTTCCTGTATGGTGTGTGAGAGTTACCTGTACCTGCG
The DNA here is from genome assembly GCF_030254825.1 of Meriones unguiculatus. Classification (NCBI taxonomy): domain Eukaryota; kingdom Metazoa; phylum Chordata; class Mammalia; order Rodentia; family Muridae; genus Meriones; species Meriones unguiculatus. The sequence continues at coordinate 108,356,517 of NC_083350.1, read as the reverse complement.
AAGCCTGTGCACTTGGTAGCTCCTCTGGAGAAAGATCATTACACTAATAGCAACCTTTCAGAGGAAATTTGGGTCATCCAGTAAAAAGCTTTTTCTCACTCTCAAACTAGATGTATTATTTAGCATTTAATCCTGCTCTAGGATACACTGCCCTGAATAATTCAGATTGTACTCACTAAGCATCTCCTACAGGTCACTGCGAACATTGCCATCTCGTTTCTTACCTTCTTGTAATTCACTGCCATTTTCCAAAGGCTTTTCTAACTCTTTTTCCACTGTAGGAACTATGCTTTTTGATGAGATGTCTGGTGGCGCATGGAATCTATAGTATTCACCTAAACTCCCGTGAGAAAAGAATGGTTAGCGTGTGGATCATATCAACCATTGGCAATTCCACAAATGTTTCCTTTCTTACCAGATTTATAACACATCTCCTTTATTGCTCTTTTCTCTTCAATTTCTTCAGGGGTCTTTGTCCATAAACTAGAAGCATCTATAGGATATATTTTTTAAAAATTAAATTGTCCCAAATCCAAATAATCTGAAAATTTATAAATCAGAAAGAAAAATCCCAAATATTGTTTTCATGGATAGATTGTTCTTCATCTAATGTTTGAAGTTTTTTTTAAGTACACTTAACAAGCTATGGGTAGATGGCAATGGACTCTGGGGTAGAGGACTCCCCTTTTAGTGGACTAGGGGAAGGGGATGGGGGAAGAAGGAGGGAGGAAATGGAATAGGGGGTTTCAATCAGGATACATAATGAATAAATTGTGAAGAAAAAATAATTTGGAGAAAAAATTACAAACTTTTATTTCAAAATGTTTCCATATTTAGTATTTGAAAGAGTCATTGAAGAGAAATGATATATTTTATGTTCTGTGTCCCAAAATGAGAAGCTGAAAGCACAGACTCCCTGAGATGGTGTGTGGAAGAGCATGTGGGCATGAGAGAGGTAGAAAATATACCTGGCCAAAAAAAAAAAAAAAAAAGAGTGAAGAGTTCTGTGCATTCTTAAGTACAGAAGTTATGGCAGTTGGTACCCACAAAAGATACATTCCAGGGCAGGAAAAAAAGCAAATTTGTTTTTCGAGGTGTTTAAATGGAGTTTATCTGACTGGCTCCACTGTGTGTGGTGATACGGGAAGCAACGGAAAGACCATGATGCAGAACATATGGATCTTACTCCTGTGCCTACTTCTCCAAGGAATGTTGGGGATGGTGTAGACGAAAATACTTCATAAATTAGCAGCTACTCTCTGCATCCTTAAAACTTGAAGGAGTAAATGTTACAAGAAATAGATGTGTGTACATCAGTACAGCACACAAGAGACAAAAGTACACAGCAGTTGTCTCTTTGAGGCTATCTGTAACCTCTGTAAGTACATGCACATTTTTAAACATAAGACATGTCTCCCAGCCACCACACCACAGAACCTTCCAGTCCAATATATAGACCTTCAACAAAATCTGGTCTATGTACTGCATCCTACGCCTCTGATAGTTGAGGAATACGTGGAAAATACTGTGGGTTTTTACATGTGTAATGCAATCCATGAAAAAAATGTACTAACCATTTTGTTCCTCTTCTTCCTCTTCCTCTTCTTCAAAGTTAGTTTTTAAAACTAATGGATGATGAATGGGTCGTGATACATTCTCCATGGGCTTCAGAGGCTCCTGACTCTGGGTTGGGGGTGGGTTTCCTTCCTGACTTTCTTTCTGTAAGGTGGTGTCTACAAAGAGAACACAAAGCTTTAGTCTATTCAGCCATTATTACAAATTTCATTCTGTGACCACCCATTCTTTTTGTTGATATTTTCTTATCTTTCTTGGTTTAAAAAGGCAGAAATGATCTCATGTCTTCTGGAGGTGATAGAACTGCTGTGCTCATGAACTCACAGTAGCTGTGGTTTCCTGAATAAGATGTGTTCAAAATCAAGCCAGTCACCATTCTATTATGGCATGGGTCAGAGTTCACAAGGCCACTTCCCTAACTGAGAAGCTATTGACAATTAATAGTTTTCAGAGGAGGAAAAATTACTAATTTACTTTTATAAGTGTGGGTCTCGGTAGATTGATCACCTTCCACAGTGAATGGCCACATACCCATGAGTATATGGACAATAGAAATTGGTCTTGATAGGTTATTTAAAAAGCAAACAGTGAGTAGAAAGGTGAGGAGTGGCTCTGAGAGGAATTAGAAATATTGGGTGATAAATATGATCAAGATGCATTTTATGAAAGTCTTAAAGAGTTAAAAATATATTTAAAAGAAAACAAAATATTGCAAACAACACAAAACAAAAGAAAGGGCTGGAGATTGCTCAGTGGTTACGAGCACTTGACTGCTCTTGCAGAGGACCTGGCTTCAATTCCCAGCACCCACATGGCCATATATCATTTACATGTCATCATGCAATTGGGCCCTGATTTGGGATGATCAAATTTACAGTAGTGTGAAGAGACGATCATCAAGCAGAAACTGTACTTTGAGCTCTGGATTTCAATGTTTTCTCAAGATGATAATATCCTTTAGATAGTGAATATGATGCTGAGCAGTGGCTGTGAGCACAGATATGAATCAGCAATGTAATAAAGAAGTAAAGGTCTCTATATACTGTATTGCTAAATCAGAGAGCTCTGATAGGTCGGGTGTATTAAATGCATTTTTCAGCTTATGATAGGCTAACTGGGATGTAACCCCAGGGTAACTGAAGAAATAGTAAGTGCAAATTGATGACAAGTATTGCTTTTAATTACAAAGTAGATCTGTGAGATGATAGTGGCTTTAATATCATGTGGTTTTGTTTTGAGACATACATCCCCATGTGTATGTATCAAGTTCACTACACACTGAGGTTGACCTTGAACTTCTCATCTGCCTTCCACCTCCTCCCAAATGCTAGGATTATAGGTATATGAAAGGAGATGAGATAGCAAGCATTCTACCAACTGAGATACATCCCAAGCCTTATACATTTTAACAATTACAAAAAATAACACTACAAGGCAGTGTTTACAATGGGATAGTAGATATGTCCAAAAGAACAAACGACCCGGTTCCTATAGGCTGGAGATGGAATTGAGTTTGCTAATCAGCTCACTTTAAAATTGGCAGAGTCCATGCTAGAATAAACTGAAATTAAATGCATGAGAGAGTGTGGTGGAAATTAACACTAATTGTGAACATGATTGCTTCTTCCATTTCTGAACTTCTGTCAAACAATCAATGACTTGATCACAAAAAATCTCTTGATCACACTTCTGTAATTCTGCAAGTCTGAAAACTGCAAATATTCTGATTTTTTGTTTTAAGTTCCATTTTAAATTGATTCTCTTGTCACATTTTTTACAATAAACAGCCAAGAATAACTGTAATGTAACTTGAGCACTTTGCCAAATAGCCTGTTTGCCACCTGAAGTTCACCCTTCCGTGGTCTTAATGAGGTCTTTGTGATGTTTCTTATTTGTGTCTCAGACTACACCAGATTGTCCTTAACCAGATGCTTCTTTCACACAAGTGACCCTGGCCACTTACGTGGTTTCTAAAATTGCCTCCTATAGGTCTTCATTTCTTCTGAGCCTCCCCTAGAAGAACCTTTACTATTTTATGCACAGAAAAACAAGCTTTTTCTCGCATTTAGTTTCAACAGTCTTTTCCCCTTCCACAGCTCATCTTAGCCATCCTGGCTAATTTACAATGGTAATGATAATGGTGGTAATATTGAGCAATAGGTATGAGGCTGATAAATTTTGGAAACAACCCCATGGCATAAACACTGTTGCTGTATCATACACATGAAGCAACTGTGCCCTAGAGAGTTGCCCAAGGTTACTTAGCAAGTGTGTGTGACAGGCTGAGATTTTAACCCAGTTTAAGCTGTAGCCAGTGATCCTTATCTTTGCTAATTCTACTTCCAATGTCTAGGTCTTCTCCTTCTGGAGCAACAGTAGCATATGGAAAGACAGTTCTGAGCCAAGAGCTGTTGAAGGAAAACCTGTGTCTGAGATCAGCCCTTAATCTCTTCCCCAAATTTCCAGTTTTTTTTTTTTTTCTTAAATCAAATCAAATAGGGTTTCTTTTCTAAAAGCCAGCTGTGGGCTGTAGCTGGCTCAGACCAGCATTTGAGGAATAAATGTTCAATTTTGAGGACTATGGATATGTATTACTATGCCCAGCTTAACTGGCACACCCCTGCAAAAAGAACCACACATGACTCATAATAAATCCACTTAGAGCATAGGCATGATATACAATGGTAAATCAGCTAATTGGACTTGTACCTCATCCTGGAAAGAGTACAGCTGGTGATTTAGATAACCTTCTGTGGTTCTATCTCACCTACTTTATATGTGCTATCTGGTAGGTCTCAATTCAGCAAGTGAACTCCCCCACCCCCAATTTCACTTGTTGTCTTTTTAAAGATCTAAGTTTTATCTTATCTTGGCCTGAGAGACATCATTGCATACAGATTATATAATGCTTTGCATTAACTAATATTTTCTTAGCTGTGTCATAACATTTGCACCTTGAATTTATAAGTAGTTATATGTACTTAATGAAAAACAGAAAGGTAGACATTTTCATAAATGTACTGTATGATACTAAGGTAAAAAGATTTAAGATTGTAGTTTTGACTGACATAGCATTTGGTAGACAGATGTTGCTAGAAACATTGTATGATTTATCAAGTCTATCAGGGATCAATTTATACCTTTTATTGTGTTCATTTCTTTCCAAAATGAATAGGTCATATGGTAGTTCAATACATATGTTTTTAAAAGCCTTTGATAGTATGTTTGGGACACAAAAGCTAATATGCTGAAATCTTGGACTTCAGTGTAGTGGCATGATATAGTGGAACTCTTCAGATTTGAAGCCAATAACAGGCAATAAGGTCACGAGGTTGCTACTGTCATGAATGGATTAATGCTCTCTCAGGTCTTCTGCGATTCACTGAGTTCTCAGGAGTGGATTGTTTGAACAAGAGGCTGGCATCTCCCCATGTGCCATTTCCTTCTACTTCTCTGCTACATTGTGTCGTAGCTTGGCATCTTCACAGGATGTCAGTACTGTGTTGTTTAGATCGTCCATCCACAAGAATCACATAACAGAATATCAAACACTCACACATATCTATTTTAGCATAGTATGGAGCCTCTGATACTTTGTAAACACCAAAGCAAAACAGACTAGGGCAACAGATTACTACTTAGAAGTTGCATCCTTTTTCTAGAGTATAGAACTGTCTGAGTAGAGGAAAACTTAACATTTTAAGCATTTTCAGCTTAAAATGAGTAACTAATATCTAAGATTGTCTAGGATATAATTTTAAGTGGTAATAATACCTGTCTGTCATTGTTAAATGTGTAGCATTGGTAAGTGAACAAACAAAAGTTCTTGGTCTCGTGGAGTTTTTATTCTACAAGGAAGCATTAGACAATGAACAATGTGCATAACAAACAAGTTACACTGCATCAGAGAAAGTGGGGGGGGTGTAGCAAACCAGAAACAGAGGAGGGCAAGGCAGACTGGAAGTGTATATAAAGGAGGTGGGACAGCAGCCTACATTTCAATTATGGTGCTAGCATAGACCTCATTAAAGGCAACATTGGAGCAAAGCTTTGAAGAAATAAAGCAGTTTGTCATAAAGATACTGAGAGAAAGGCACTTTGTGCAAAGCTACTAAAATGCTCTATGAGAGGCAGGTAGGGAAACATATGGTTGGGGCAGAATGAGAAGTACCTGAGTGCAGGTCGCTAACAGAGTCCATGATCAAATAACTCCCTGAATCTGAGCTCCTGTTAGGACTCTGACCTCTCTGGGTAAGATGAAAGGACACTGGAGGATTCTGAGTAGAGAATTAAAACCTGATTGATCATAAGACTGTAGGAGCTGTGCTTTGAGTAGACATGAACAGATAAAGCAGTGAAATCGGAAGCTGCTGTAACAATACAGTTATAAGGCAATAATGGTGGCTTGATCCATGTGGAGATCCATGCACAGGTGATGAGGAAGTCTGACTCTCATGTATCTGGATGGTAGAATTACGTTTCTGTATGGATTAGATAGGGGATACGACAGACATGTCAAAGAAGATTCTGATGACCTAAGCAGCTGCAATGATGGGCTTACCATCAAGATGAGTCAGAAACAGCTGTGGATGGAGCAGGTTTGAGAGAGTGTGGATAAAATCATGATGTTAGTCTTAAACCTTTAAGTGTGAAATGTTTGTTAGTCATAAAAGTCAAGACACAAAGTAAGAATTTAGGCATCTCATGGTGGTGGGGAGAAGTACTCCTGAGTTCAGGGAGCTAACAGAGTACATGATCAAATAACTCCCTGAATTTGAGTTCTTGTTAAGTCTGGAGTGGTTATATAAGCTTCCAAATCAATGGTGCATGAATTATTGAAACCACAAGCTCGGGAGAGATAAACTCAGTGATGGAAGACCATATCCTGTACAACCAAGGAGGACTGGAGTTCAGATCCTAGCACCCATGTGACTAGCTGGAGTCCTGTGGTGGCCTGAAACTCTAGTGTTGTGGGATCTGACATCTTCTTTGGGCTTCTACTAGTACACAAGTAGGCACACACTAACACACACATGTATATACACTCACAAATAAATGCACATGAATAATTAAACAAAACAAAATAGAAAAGAATTACTAGTTGGGGAAAAGAAGGGAGACAAAAGCAGTGAGAGGGACAAGACAGTAAAGAAGGGTAACTATGATCAAGATCCATTATGTACATGCATGGCAATATAAACAAACTCGTGTATAATTAACATGTGATGATAATTATTAAAATATAAAAATAAGACTGGATGGTATTACAAGACAGGGAGACAGAAAAAGGAGAGTCAACAACCTTCTCCTTGGATACTACCCATGAGGGGTAGTATCAGAAAGGTCAAGTCTGTGGGGACAGAATAATGACAGTGTGGAGAAATGAAATCTGCTAAGGGATTATATAAAAGGAGGAAGGGGTACCAAATGCGTCCACTTCTTCTAATGGCCCGAGTTACATAAGGACTCAGACTTGACTGTGTATTTAATAATCTGCATACAGTGAACAGAAATATGGAAGAATCATAATTATCAAAAAAGAGGAAGGAAGGAAGGAGGGAGGGAGGAAGGAAGGAAGGAAGGAAGGAAGGAAGGAAGGAACGAGAGACAGCATGAAAACCAAAGAATAAGGGATGGAGGAAGGAGGAAAACTGGGCATTATATTTACAGCAAGAATAAGCAAATTCTTTAAGAGTCACTGCAGTGAGAAGAAAAATAGCATGGAGTGGCTGCTTGTGAGAGAATGGATGGATAAAAACGTTATTTAATAACTAAGAGATAAATGTATATTTTTATGATGCAAGAAATGACTTGACAAGATTAAAAATAATTGTGTAGAAGTCACAGGAAGAGTGACTTTTGACTATTGAGTTAGTGTTCATTTAGTTACCAAGTGGGAAGATAAACTAGATAGAAATGGTAGTTCACTGTGGTAAGTGTAAAGAGGAGGCTAGTACAGATGCAAGGCAGGTGGGTAGAAGGAAATCTACAGAAAGTCTCTACTTGTTCTTTAAGTTCTTCAGGAAGATATGAGGGTCATCAGAGGAGATGTTGGAAGATGGAAAAGAAGGGAAGACAACACAAAATCATGTTCTAGAAGAATGGAGCTGTACCTGGGGGACTATCAGGTTCAGAGCATGACTGAAGCCAGCAGTATGAACTCATCTGAGGTCTGTAATTGTGAACATAAGCCACTCAGCCCAGTAATTTGTTTCTGTAGCCATGTAAAGTTTAACATATGCAGGCACAAAAGAGGTGGGGAATCATGTTCCAATATTACCGGCGGAAGAATAGTTTACTGCAGTGAGTAAATGGTAGCAGATTGGGATTTGTGTGAAAAATGTTGGTTGCCTGGGAAACTCGTGAGAAGATATTGCAGCACTAAGTGAATGGGGACTTAAAAGCATAGAGAGGCTACAGTGATGATAGGGTAACTATGTTCATATTGAAATTACCAATAATTAATAAAGCAGTACTAATATGGTGACAGTGATCTAGGAGTTGCATACTGTTGAAAATAAGATGAAAGGACATAGATGAACACAGGCAAAATCAACACCAAGAGACAAAATAATATAGATGACATCAGATTCATGTTGCATCGTATTAGAAAGAAGTGTCAAATAGTTTGTACTTGGCAGCAAGGACCAGGATAATCTATCATCTCATACTAAGGCTGGTGGGATTTGAGATTTGAGAGAGGGAGAATGGGGCTAACCAGCAGTGAAGAGTCCTATAGGAGGACTAGAGCCCTCAAGGAAAACAACTTCTTACATTAAAGTGTAAAGATGAGAGGAAAATTCAGAGAAGACAGAACTGTGTTGACAAAGGGAAACTGGAGATGAATGAAAACGAACAAAGGACAGGCAACTAACACTTTAGAGTCTCTTATGTTCATTGACATAAAAAAAGCGCCAGTATGAAATTAGCTCTATTCAAAATATAAAGCATGCATGTGAATGAGCCCATGTTGCATAGTGTGGGAAATTCTCTCTTGTCTTCCAGAAGAGCCAAGAAAATTTAAAGAAACTGAGCATTATAGGTCTACCCATCCCCTTAGTATCTTCTCATCTTGTGCTTGAATGTTTAGGGGAAGGGATTGGACCCAGTGCATGGATGTAGATTAAACCCTATCTAAGAGTTAAGGAGGCTGATGCCAATTATCAGGGTAATCCATAACACATGCTGGAAAACTTGAGACTTCCAGAAAGGCCAGATCTATTTAAAAAAATACAAGAACAATCCATCCAACCACAATACAGCACTTATCTCAGAGCTTATTTTAACAGTAGGAAGACCAATAATTGTCATTCACACAGGCATCCCATCCAGCTCTACCCTGAGAGGAGGCAATCATTGTTTTCTGGTAGTCTTAAGAGAGCTAGTGAAATCATTGGCCTTAAAATACCAGATAAAAATAATGTACTGGTAATGTTTTTCACTGGATAAAAATCATACTACTTGTAAACTTGTAAGGCCAAGTCAATCAATTACATCACTTCAGTACTTTCATTCCAATAAGTTACTGCTTAATTTTCATATCTTCATGTCCACCCCTATGCCTAGCATTATGTCTAAGCAACAAGTCTACTACACAATGTTATTATTATTATTGCTAATATTACTTTAATAATAATTATTATTATTATAATTTTAGGTGCAGGCATTGGAAAGCAATGCTGAGGAAGTTACGTTCCCCAGTCTCTGAGGAAGTTAAGTTCCCCAGAGGCTTACAGTCTAGTAAGGAAGAGAAACAATAATAAAAGTATTGCATGTGTGATGTGTATTATGAGGTCAAAAATTTCCCAAAGTATGTAATAAAAGGGCATAAATTGTAACTACCTGCTTATTGAGGTTATACAAAACTAATCTTTCAATTCCCAAGGGACTAATATTATATTCTTCACATATCTAGTATCATTCCATCAGAGAAATGATAAGGATTGTTATGCATCAGGAAAACCTTGAAGACACCAATTTCTCCAGAAAGGTTTCTTTAAATCTGAGGTCTTAGAATCTGTTTGAAGTCTCACCATGAAGCAGCATTAAAATATCACAGCAGAACAGACAAAACTGAGACACACACCCCAGAGCACGTCTTTGCTCTCTGTGCCCATGAGCGATTCCTGCATGTCCCAGTTCACCTTCTGCAAATGTGCCACTAGGCTGCTACTCCAAGACCAGACTATATACGTAGTATTGTATATCATTACAGATATACTCACTGCTACTTGGTGGCAAAAATAATCCATTGATATTTCGTGGTTTGCTGTGGTAAAAGATACAACTGATCTTCACACAACCAAGAGGTTGGGTTTCCCAGAAGCATGAAATGCTGCAGTTTTGCTGGGAAAAGGAAGTGGGGAGAAAAATACAATGTTTAAGTACTCACAATAAGTGCAACTTGTTACAACATAATGCAATGTGACAAGAAGAGCTTTAAATGGTGACTTACTATCTTATGATCATCTGTGGTTCCTACATTTTACAGCATCTAAGCTTTGCTATTTAAAGGATAAAAGTGTTCTTCCTTTTTATTTTCTACAAGTTTAGATTGAGCAAAGTGAAATACACTTAAAAGTTTTTTGGAGAAGGAAGGACTTTTTCTTCCCTATTTTGTTGTAAAACTTTAATTCAAGGATAGAAGGAAGGAAGGTTCTTTTCATGAAAATAATCATTTTACCTGCATTTCCATGTGTCTAAATCTGCAAAGTGGATCTAAACATTTTCTCTCTCTCCATAATGAGCACACAGTGTCACTGCCAAGGGCTTCTTCACAGTGTCGGAATCTGCACTGGGAACCCTAAGAAACAAACAAGACACAATATATTGTTAGTGTTTAATAACCATGTATTAACCATTATGTCTATGAAATTGGAATCATGAAAACATACACTATCAATGCAGAGCTGTAAAGACTAAATTGTAGCTACTCTCTTTAGTGAGAAAATGATAAGAAAAGGTAATGATCAAATAATACAACATACCATAAGTTAACTCGCCACAAGTTACTCTCAAAATGCTGCCCTTTGTATCCAGTTAGCCCACAGAATTCACTGAAAGCAAAGCAGTGAGAGTAGAGACTCCTTTGATTACAATGCAACAATAGGGAGGGTTTATTTCTCTTTCTGGAGAAAGCGTACAAGTATCTACGAAGTGCTAACCCCATTCTGCATGTGAAGATAGTCTCTACTAACCACTACATCAACAGTTTGTCTTCACAAGTCAAGAACATAAAACATGTATGTCATGTGTGATGTGAAAATTAGTTCAGATTTCACAGTATCACACAGTTGAGGTTCTACTTTCTGTGTCGATATCAACACAGCTTGTAGCAAATCCGCAGGAAGTGGTATTTTTATGTAATAACCAAAGTAGATGTAGATTATGTCAATGGTATACTATCACTTGATTTTTGAATTCTACATTCTTTTATGAATGTATCCACAGTTGGATAAACTGTTGCCCACTGTCTTGTATACAGGGAAATGGGAACAATAACAACATTCCATTGTATTCTTCCCTCTGACCTATACTGTCTTCTTCCTATGTTGTTCTTCATTTCTTTCCCTTATAAGAAGGAATTTGTACTCTCAAAGCACAGGCTAATGAGAAGAAAGTTTGAATTCAGGCAAACAAGTGAAGCATAGCTTCACTACTTGTCAACAGCTACTCATCTTTTGTTTGTTTCAACACTTTAAAAATAAAAGCACAGGATATTGTAATATACTGTGAGATGTCAGGTAAAGTATAATTGTTAGTTCTATCTAATCATTTCTTTGGAGATTATTATTCATCAATCACTTGGGGATAGACAGAAACAAAACTCTCTGACATTCTGGAAATAATAAAGTCTGTCATCGAAGATCTCTTTGAAAGGTAACATGACAAAAGTGGGTTTAGTTCTTAAGGCCATCAAGTTGACTCCAGGATTCTAGAAGAGCTGAAAGATGATTAACCAAAGAGAGCATCTTTTTTTTCTTTGTTCATTTGGGACATGAGCAACAAGACAGTTTCTACATTTATTTGGTTTCATGAACATCCGTTTATCACAATTCTATTTTCCCACTTAAGTTTACAAACTTCATGCCTTTGGTTGATTTGTTTGTTACACCCTATCTTCTTTTATGCTGTATTTAATTGTTGTATTCATACTTCTGACAGAAAAAAATGCAATAAGTGTTCATTAATTTCCAATAAGGAATCAGATATTACAATATTGATAGTAGCCTGAATTCTATAATTTTATTATTTATGACTGAAATCACATTCGCTAAATATGATATATTATAAATACCATTATATAGTGTATAGAATTAGGAATTTGAAGTCTGAATAAGAAATAACATATGCCAAAATGGTATATGAAAACTGGTATGAAGCTCACATATATAAAGAATAATTTTATACATATAATTTTAAATACCAGATTTCCTCACATAAATTCAGGATATCAAAAATAGATAGGCTTTTACATCAGAGTTAAGGTATCTTTTTATTGCCATCTCTTCCTTCATTCTACTAAAAAGCTTAAGCATGTGTACTGTAAATTGCACAATATTTACCTTTATGCATGTGGAATTAACAAAGAAATAGCAGTCATTCCCAACTTCTGCCATTTTCAATCTCTTGCTGCTAATCCAATGATTTTTTTTATAAATATGTACAAATTGCAGGAACGCAAATATAAGAACTATCAGTGTGTAAAAGGGGAAAAACTTGTTCTTTTCCACAGTCTTTCAGGCTATCAGTAGTATTCCTTTAAAACTGACCTCCTGTTGACAGTATATTACACAATAGATAATTCTTAAATAAATTTAAATTAGAAGATACCTTCTCTAGCTTTGCAGAAATGTTGAAAGTGGTTACTAGTAATCACACAAACTCAGACTTCCAGAATTTTCCTCATTATTACACAAGCCATTGTTTGCTCATCATAAATGACCTCACATGCAACTGTAGGCTACTTCACCTAGGTGCATATTTTCCTCATCCAATATATATCAAGTATACTAAAACAGTCATAAATTTAACACTGTCTTTTATCTTTCAGTGTTCTAATTAAAGGAGAAACACAAATTCATATTTTCAAAATTGAATTTGGTAAGTATTTCACAAGCAAGTAGCTATTTCTAGATGGGGTTTGGAAAAGGAACTAAGGTAAATATGCTGTCTATATTCTAAGGAAATAGATAATGACTTAATTATGTACCTGGTGCTATACATTGACTTTTGGATAACCATATACACATATCATTACACAGTAATAAATGTACAGGAAAATAAGGGGGAGTACCTATTCATCCAGTGGCTTTAATCCATTTCCATCCATCATAAACGAAGAATTATAGTCATCCAGTTACAGAGGACTCCAGCCTGCTTGAAAACTGGCAGAAATTTTTGAAGAATTTTAAACTCTCTGATTCCCAGAGCGAGACATCTCAGTGAGTTTTTAAGGTCTTCATCCTAGCACCTTTCCTATAAGAACCAGAACCTAGTGGAAATGAGGAATATCCATCCTAGGGCAGCCAGAATTTGGCTGGAGATGACTGAGCACACAGTATCAAAGCAAATTTTTTAAATTGCTGCAAGCTTTTAAATCTCAACTGATCAAGACAGCATGGATTTCTACTTTAAGTAAAATAGGGTCAACTGCCATGAATTTTTTGTATCCATAGTAAAGAGTAATAATCTAGGAAATGAAGCTAAATTTAGAAAAAAAAAGTTAGTTCACTTGTTACTGAAAGCAGGGAGGCAGTGTTAGAAGTAATGGGGCAGATAAAGATTTGGCAAAGCACTCGAAGTCATTGATGAATATGTAAACGTAAGCCTTGCCTTCTGATTTGCCCTTCTCTCTAGCTCTGCGAGAAACACCGCTAAAAAGTATCTTCAGGCAGCTCCAACCTATCTCCTCCCGATGGACTCCCTGATTAAGGGTGAAGTATCACAAGACTGCTTTCAAATACTGTTATCAAACACTATTATTTCTGAATTAAGTGATCTCACACAGGGAAAGAGCTGAAAAAAATGCTTTTACCTTTTGACAGCTGATGAGTAGCCCACATTCCAGTAGACATAGTAAAATCAGTTCAAAATCACAAAGGTATTATTAAAAAAAAAAATCCTTCATTGTGTAACATATTAGACGGGTACCTTCTGTTAGTCTTTAAAATATCCAGAACACTTCATTTTCCTATCACTTATTTTTCCTTTTTACTTTCACCTCACTTTTTTTTTTGACTCCCTGTATGAAAAGCAACAGAAAATTTGTTCGAAGACAGAGCCAAAATTCTGTATTTTCTTGACCAGTATAGATTCACACAGAGAGTTTCTTCTTGGTGTGTACTAGTTTAGTAACACACCAGACCAAAAAAAAAAAAAAAAAAAAAAAAAAAAAAAAAAAAGAAAAACATTCTTTCAGTTTATTATTATCCTGTAGTACCACTCTAAGTACAGTGGCCAGGAGCCCCTCTACAGCTCCGTATGGGAATCAGGTGAAGCTGATGGCTGCCATCCTTTAGAGAAGGGACACAGTTTTCAGCCATAACCTTCTCCTGTGATGTTCTTCTGCTGTGGACTCCTCTGTTTCTGTTGGAAGGCTTTCTCCAGGCATTGAAGAAACCAAAATATTGCTCCTGGTCCTTCCAGAGAGAGGCTTAGAGCAAGTGGAATGTTTTTGGAAGATTATCTTTTCTAAGAAATGGCAGAATGTTGGATCTAGAATATTCTGTGGCAGTTTGGGAAATGACAGTTGAGAGTTTTAAAGGTCATTTAATTGTCTGAGACGCACAAGACAAGCTGCTGCTTTGGATTCCTCTAGAGGCTCAAAGACAGTGCCAACACTTAATTTTAGAATAACAGTAAGTTTCTGGTTTCAGTAAAGAGCCAGAAACACACTGGTACACTCTCACCACCCCAGTCCTTCAGTGGCTTTTGTTTTGTATAAAATGTTTGTTTACCTACAAAAAAAAATAGGCACCAGAAGAGAAAGACTGTAAAACTACCAAGTTTTTCCTTCCTTCCTTCTGAATCTAGCAATCACAAAACTATGAACTTGTTTTTCAGAATATTTTATTCTTTGAGAGTCTCCTGATATATATATAAGTATATATAAGTATACTTATATATATACTTCCAAGTGAAAGTTATTTTTTTCCAAGAGCTGAAGTAAAATGCTAGGCAGTTGGATATGATGATAAAACATTAATAAAAATATAAATTGTAATAATAAAACAATTACAGAAATATAAATTGGTTTCTCCAATTACCTAAGATTTTAAGGTCAAAAATATGTCTACTACTAGAATATGTTTCTTATTCAAGCATTCTTTTTATTATTTCCATCTAATGTTATTTTAGATAGTAAGTGAAGCTATTTCAACTCAAGTCCTTTGATGCATTCCCAGGAAAAATTTGACAGTGTTGTTTGTTGATATTTCTATGGTTTGGATTTGTCTAAATTTAGTCTCACTGGAAAGGACACGGAGAACCAAATTATATACTATGTGGCAATTAATTAAAACAGAAACTAAAACAAAACAAAACAAAAAACAGTTGTTAAGTGTAATTTTTTGTTTCGTTGTTTTAATGTTTTTCCGGGGAATTCGGGTTTTCTATCTGAACATTAGGAAATGTTGGAAAATTCTTCCTGAATTTCTGCGGTTTCCACATTTCTTAAGAGAACAAGCAGGTAGGGGAGTTTCAGTAGGAACGCGCTAAACTGCAGCCTAAAGTGATTCGACTCATCACTTACAACTTGACATTAATTTCCGATAACATCGTAGTTACTTGGTCGCAGTCAAGTACGCAACTTTTTTTTTCTTTTCTTTCCTTTTTTTTTGTTTTTTGTTTTTGTTTTTGTTATCAAAACATAGGGAATCGCACGTGGAGGCGCAGGCTCTGTAGCCTCACAGCTGCACTACAACTCCCGGAATGCACCACGACTAGACGGTCGCTTCCGGTGGTGCGTCCCCGCCCCTGGATGGGGTGGGCCTTGCGGGTGCTGTTTGGATCGTGGGGCTGGACAGTGTAGCGTTCTCCCTGGCCGCTGCTGCACAACTTCCCACGCCCGGACCCGGCGCAGAGGAGACAGGTTGCTCGTGGGCACGATGAGCCGCCTGGGCTCGGTGCAGCGGAAGATGCCGTGCGTGTTTGTGACGGAAGTGAAAGCTGAACCCTCGGCCAAGCGGGAGCATCAGGTACCCGGCGGGGTGAGCTGCCAGACGGCTCCTCCAGCGCGGCTGGGAACCCCGGGAACCCCGCAGGTTTTACCTGGGAGGTTTGGACGAAGTTCCCATGTACCCCGACCTTCAGCTCTTTGGATTTTCTTAGTTTTAAGGAGTGTTGGGGGAGATTCCGTTTTAATTTTTTCCCCCTGATAAGGTGATTCAAACGTGATCTGGCAGGTCTAAAAACCTTTGTCGCACCTGGGTAATGAAGCATCACGGCAATCTAACTTGGACCGACTGTCGATCGAGAGCCTGGTGGGAAGGCATTGTTTACCTGTTGTGTCCCAGGAACCCATGGCAGTGGTGACAGCTAGCCTAACTAGGTCACACAGCTCACACCTCCTGTAATTTCGTGTAAATTCTAACTTTTGGGTTCCCATCCCAAGGTTTCCTAGTCGTCTTGTTTGCACATAGTGAGCCTTTAGTGAAAGCAAGTGTATTACTATATAGGTAGCTTCTGTCTGTGTGGTTCATTGATACTCAGGATCCGCGTGTGCATCTGAAATGAATTCCACTCTTTCAACACTACCACCGTACCACTGACCCCTCTGGTCTTTTCTTTTTTCTTTTTCTTTTTTACCTCATACCAAATAAGAGATTTCCATGTCGGATTTTCATACATAATTTTGGTTGTTACTTCTCCATCTCAACAGGCTTCACCGTCTTCCTGAGCTTGAAACCTCCCGCTCCGAGAATCCTTTACCTTTTTTTTTTTTTGTGCTGTATTATTCCCCCTCCTAAGAGCCTCATTTTTCTTTTCTCATGGGCCTGTTTATTGCCTTTTAGATTAAATGGCTTTTAACACACAGAAGCTCCAATACCTTTTAGTCACACTGCTAGGACTTGACACATGAATTAATATTTGTTGGATACAGTAAGGACCTCGAGTGTCTTTGTACCAGTTTTCCATCAACCTTGATTACCTTTTTACATTTAACATTCTTTTGTATTCCTTTCTACTGCAATCGTTATTACACTTAAAACTTCACGATGTTGTTTTTGTACTTCTTAATGGCTGTACCTGCCACCCAGGAGTGTCGCAGTATTTTTTCTTGTAAAGCCCCAAGACAGTTCTCAGTGTCTGTATTGCTGGCTATTTAGAACAGAGATAATAAATCCAAGTACCATGAAACATTGTCATCCTTGATAGTAGTTGATTTTAATCGTGATTCCCAGCTTTGTATATTTAGGGGAGGAAATAATTTTAAAAGTGCTGTGTACTAGAAGACAAAACAAAATAAAATAAAAAAGAAAACCCTCTGATCTCTTTGCAACTGAAACTATCTTATAGTAATGTTTGCAGCATAGTGTCCAAAAAATTATAATCTAATGTCTTTCATTAGGTGAGGGCAATTTATTTTAAAATCTCAATGTGGAGTTCTTGTTTGTGCAACATCCTGTCATTCCATGAACAAATCAAGAAGACTCATTAATGCTTTTCTTGGGCTATTCTGTTTGACTCACTTCTAGTGTTTTTCAGTAGATCCTAATAAAACTTGATGAGCTTAGCCTTCCCAGTCATTAGCTCTACCAAAAAATTGCATACCACCCAGTTGATCTTCATTGCCTATTTTTTTTTTTTTTCTTGAGTTTGCAGTAATAAAGTGTTTGGTCTCTGGTAAAGGATAAGTTCCTCTGCCCTTCAAAGTCTTGTGTTATCCTTTGACCATGTAACTAGCAAACCATGGTAGAGAATGATCTCCAGGGCAGTACAGTTTACAGTCATCAAAATCTCATTGGGGATAGTAATCCTCCTTGCAGTTTTGCAAATTTAAAGACACACACACACACACACACAAAGATACGCACGCACGTATGCACGCACCTGATATTAGACTAGCATTTTGCCACTGTTTGTTAGCATTATACTTCCTGGTACCCGTGTCATAAATGGACAACAGATTGATCTTAAACTAGTATATCATGGACCTTGGAGATGGCTTAGTTGGTACAGTTTGTGCTACACAGGCATGAGAACTGAGTTCTGATCTTCACCACCTACATGTCTGTAATGTCAGGGTTATAGAGAGCTGAGGTGCAGGAGAGCCCTAGAGCTTACCTTCCCAAACCACTAAGTTCTAAGAGAGAGGCCATCTTAGAAAGTAACGTGGATCATTGAGGACACCCAGTGACCCCTGGTTTCCACATGCACTCAAACAGGCATGAACTAACACATGTTCACACAAACATACATATATGTACCTCACACAAATTAGTAAATCAGTAACAAAATGACTATAGTATCCTAGCATAAACTTTTCTCAGAAGTAAAAATTATAGCTAAAAAGTTGTATAAATCTCAGAAATGGTCTTTTCTTCCATCCCCAATGCTTTACTTTCTTCTTGAGAGTAGCAAAGTCATGAATAAAATTTATAAACAGCTAATTGTGGGTAAATATGGAAGGAACAAGAAGTGAATGTTTGGAAAGCAAACAAAATTGAAAAGAAAGAGTAGGCAAGTGATTGTTGGTAGTTTTTAAGCATGAAAACTGGGAGGGATAGAAATAGAAAGCAAAGTCGGCCCCAGATGCTCAGTATGCATTGTGCAAAGAACAGACCTGGAGTAGCACTGCATCCCTAGGGTGTTTCAGTACAAGGATGGGCCACTTTGGTCGTCAGGGGTGGATTTACCATAAATGTGCTTGGAAGTCTCACAGGGGGTGCAATGACAGTGAGTGTCGATTCTTTAAAGTTGGCCTAATCCTGGAAAAAGCATTTCATAAAAAAGATTCCCGCACTTAGTTGAATGGGTAACCACAGAGATTCTTAGAGGAACAAGATAGTGAGACTTCAGAGAAAACTTAAAAAGTAAAAGACTTTCACAAGACTGCATAGGAATATCTGGTAAATGTGAGGAAAATTATTCTCCAAGAGAAGTTAAATATATAAGACTTGTTTTTATAAAGGCAGTTTTCCTTCTCGGAGATTTTAAACTAAGTACTTGAAAACCACAGTAGATGCAACTTTGTCATACTGTTAATGATAAGAAACTTCTGTTTTTGGCAGATGCTGTATTTTCTCAGAAGACTTGAGCTTTATAATTCAGCCAGATGTCTTTACCATTTTTTTTTCAATTTGGTATTACTTTTATTTAAATTTGTTTAAAATGATCTACAAATGTAAGATATTTTTAGAATAATAGTAGATATAATACCGTGTCCTTAAATTTTATATCCATTTAAAGATAAGCATGCCAATTAGATGATGTGATTCAGGTCTTAAATGGATAATGAACCTGGGGCTAGAGAGATGGCTCAGCACCTCAGAGCTCTTCCTGTTCTTACAGATAACTGGAGGGAGTTCAGTTCTCAGAACCCATGTTAGGTGGCTCACAAGCACCTGTGACTTTAGCTCTAGGGGATCTGCTGCTGCTCTGAACCCCATGGACATCTGCACATATGTGCACATACATGCACAAACATAGACACATGAAAAAATAATGAAACCAATTTTAAAATCCCAAATACATAGAATATATGTTTGATGATAATTTCTAGCGCATTTTTTTTTTCTACTAAGCTAATAACATATCTTTGTTAAAGGTATTTTCTTAGCTAGGTTTTTATTGCTGGGAAAAATAACATCATGATGAAAAGTAACTTGGAAAGGAAAGAGTTAATTTCAGTACTGCTGTCACCTGACAGTCCATCATCAAAGAAAGTCAGGGCAGGAACTCAAAGCCAGAGCTGGAAGCAGGTTGTCGCCAAAAAAGCTGAAAGGGGTTGGAGATCTGAAGAGCACTTTTGCATCAGACATAGAAATGCAGACTTTTGAGTTTGCCCTAGTGTGTTTCATTCTTGCGTTGGTGCAGTATTTTCTTGCAATTCTCTTTGTACTCCCTTTTGAAATGGTAATGTATATTATGTGTCACTGCATGGTTGAAGTATGTAATCTGCTCTTTGATTTTGATTTTACAGGAAGTTACAGTTAAGAGATTGCCATGAGTCTCAGAAGAGACTTCAAACTTGGGCTTTTAAGCAGTATTGAGACTTGATAGCTTGTGGAGACTTTTGAAATAGGATTGGATGCATTTTGTATTATGATATGGTTACAAGCTTATGGGGGCCAGGGAGTCAAATGAGGTGGTTTTTATAAGAATGGCCTCCCCCAGTATGCTCGTGCTTAGTCACTAGAGAGTGGCGGTAATTGAGAAGGATTAGGAAATATGCCTTTGTTAGAGTTGATGTGGCCTTTGCTGGAGGAAATTCGTCACTGGAGGTGGATGTGGAAGTTTCAAAAGGATACACCTGGCCCATTCTCTCTCTCTCGTCTTTCTGTGTCTGTCTGTCTGCCTGTGTGTGTGTGTGTGTATGTGTGTGTTTGTGTATGTCTTTCTCTCCTGGGGATCAGTATGTAACTTTCAACTCCTGCTCCAATGTCCTGAGCTGCGGTATGCTTCTGCCATGCTCCTGACACAATAATAAAGGACTAACCTCTTATGTGATAAACACACACACACAGAGACAGATTCAAAAGGAACGTTGTCAAGACTGATGGACAGTTCCATACTAGAGTTCTTGCGTTTCATATGATATGCCTTTTAAAGAACTATTAGTTTAACCTATAGAAAATATTCTGCTAGTTAAAAACAATGACAAATATATCACATGGAATTTCAGAGCCTAGTTGCTTTTAGAAGCAAGATAAATAGTTTACTGAAGCTACTACCCATTGGTATGGTCAGTTATATTCCTAGAGCATCTTTTAAATATTTTCAGTGTTTTAACTGATCATTTTCTATCAGAAAGACAGAATCCTCTATTTTGTGAATAATAGGCTGGTGAATACAATGACATACATGTGATGACTAGTTTTATATGAATTGGTACAAGCTGGAGTAATCTCCAAAGAGGAAACATCTATGGTGAAATAAGATTGGCCTATGAGAGCCTGAGATAGATCTTCTTGATTGATGATTGCTAAGTGATGCAGGGGAGGGCAGTTCACTATGGTGCCGTCCTTAGGGTGGTGGTCTTGGTCGCTATAAGAAAGCAGACTGAATAATCCATAATGCGCAAACTCGTAAGCAGAATTCCTTTATGTCTTTACCATTTAAAAGCAGAATTAAGGATAAACTGGCTCTGGGAATTAAGATCTCTGTTTGGTGGCTGGCAGGTGTGTGTGTGTGTGTGCATGTGTGTATGTACATACATGCGTGCTTGTGTATCTGATGGCCAGAGGTCTATTTCCTCAATTATGCTCCTTTTTCAAAATTTTTTTTTCATTTATTTGGTGTGTGTGTGTGTGTGTGTGTGTAGGGACACGTGGAAGTCAGAAGACAATTTTTATTTTTATTTTTTAATTTTTTTTTTCAGTCAGTTCTCTCCTTCTACCATCTTTGCCCCAAATCTTAAAAACTTAAGTTAGGCTTGATGGCAGACACCTATGTGCTGAGCCATCTCATTAGCTCCCACCTTGTTTTCAGACAGGGTCTCTCACTGGACCTACAGTTTACTGATTGGTTAGACTGAGTGGCCAGCACATGCCAAGAATCTTATGTATCCACCTCTGCCTTTTGTATGTCATGTCAGGCTTTTAACAATTTTTAAATACGGGTTTTGGGTTTGGGGAATCAGAACTCAAGTCCTTGTGCTTGCACAAGTCCTTTACCTACTTGAGGTATCTGCCTCGTTCCTTGTGATTGGTTTTGTATGTTAGCAACTTAAGTATCAAGCTTAGAGTCTCACACAGGCTTAGGGAAATACTTTTCCACTGAGCTACATCCCTGTGCCGTAAGGTGATTCTTAAATCTGTGATAGGAAGTTTTTATGCAGTTATCTAAGATCAACAGTTGATCAGAGATGACATGTTAAGAAAAGAGAAATGTAATGTTCTATCATGCAGTTGAGGAAATTCATAAGAAGGGTACATTCATGAAGCACTTTGACTTTTTAAATAACTTGTGAAATTTAGAAATTGCTATTTCTGTTTTAAGGGAAGGGATATTGAAAAGACTAGAATTATGCCAAAAGCTTCTTAGTGATATATATCTTTGTGACATCTTTATGATGAGATCATTGATGACTTCTTGTTTATACTTTTATATATTTTAACTTTACATGTTTTCTATGGTAAGCGTGTGGATTTCAGCTTTGCAAGAAAGTCTTTCAAAAACTTAAAATATGAGTCATCTTTATTGCCTCGTTTTCTGAAAATGTGACCTGAGACAGAGGACATCCCTAGACTCCTACTACAACTAAGCATGATTAAAACAAAGCATGATTAAAAAAAAAAAAAAAACAAAAACAAAAAAACCCAAAAAACTTTGTAAATATCTCATTATTGAACAGTAGACTTAATTTTGGAATGTGGCGAATTATGATTGGTGAATACATGTGTTGAACCAGCAGGAAAAACCCTGTGGAATTAAGGAAACGTGTGATCTACTTTACCTGTACTTAGTCCCGAACACACGTGCTGACTTGCATTCTTCAGACACAAGAATGTGCTGACTGTGCGCCTTTCCTCCCCACATAGCAAATCTCCTCAGAAGTTGTTCCTGCCACAGTGGACTCCATGTATCAGTCTTCTATCCTTTTCCTCTTTAGAACTCCTTGCTGTCATACTCCTCTCAAGTGTAAGTTTCACTAAAGCTGGGCACTTCTTTGTCCACCCTTCTCTGTATTATCAGTGTCAAGAACAATGCTTATGGTAGTGCATAATCACAAACAATAGGATTGTTCATTTTGAACCTGTGCTGAGGGTGCAACATAGCATAAGGCAGGGTTCCTGGTTTTGTTGTGGTGGATGAGAAGCATATAAATAGTAAACAGTCTGTGTGGAAGTTAAATTTTACTGAGAACACGCTAAAAAGAGTAGGTGAGCTGGTGTGGTAGGACAGGAGGGGAATCCCAGAACTAGAGGCTATAGGAAAAGATCATGAATTCTAGGTCAGTCTGAACTACAGAATGGGACATAGGCAGGCATTTTTTAAAACGTGCAAATAATTCAGGATACTGCATAGAATAAATTCCTTCAAATTTTCTTGCAGAGTGGAAAGGAGACAGAGCTTCAGAACTAATGAAATTAGGCACAATTCAGGTGAGCCTGTTCAATGAAGACCGAGGCTGTGTATCTCACGCGAGTTTGTTGTTGTTTTTCTCTCTTTTAAGCCATTTAAAGTTTTGGCAACTGAAACTCTAAGTGAAAAGGCGTTAGATGCAGATGTATACAATGCAGTTGCAACAGAAAAAGTGGATGGAACATGTTGCTATGTTACTAACTACAAAGGTAAAATACAACTATCATGTTTACTAAAAGTATTATCTTCATCATGTATACGTCTTGTAACACCTAAGATGGATATTTATCTTAACTCTTGAAAACTTAACTAAAGTAGTTGAATAATAAAAAATTACAGTCATTATATTTACTTTTCTTGGGGGATGAAAGATGTGTGCTTAACTTGATACCCATGAAAGGACAGGTAGCCTGATAAACAGGTCTTACATGGACCCTTATTTGCAGGGTAAGCCTTTCTGTGTCACTGATGAGGAAAGTGAGTCTCAGCCAGGTTCAGAATTTCTCAAAGACCATTCAGTTACTGAATGGCTGAACAGTAATGGAATCTGATTTTGTCCAGCTCTGAACCTTGCTCGCATTGCAGCATCCTAGTGCTATTTCCAGTGTTTTTATTACCATCGACCAGGTCTCTGATCAGTTACATCCTTTAAATAAAAGCCCGCATTGATAATACTAAGGGGAAAAGGTACACTGAAAAGAGAGAACTGTTGTTGGTAATTACTAATGGATGGTGAAATGAACTCTGTTCCCGTCACAAGAATGTAAATGAATGAGCTAGATACATTCCGTGGTGTCGAGGAATGTTCTCAAATGCACTTTAAACTTTTTTCAATTGTGATAAGTAAGATACACATAAAATTTGCTGTCGTAATGTACTTTAAAATGGTGTGTAACTCAGTGCATTAAGGACATTTACATGGTTGTAGTATCACCACCATTCACCTCCTGAATATTACATCTTCTAGAACTAAAACTGCCTGTAGGCACTCCCTCGCCCACTTCCCCTCTCTAGAGCCCATCCCAGGCCTCTTATCCCATTCCACTTTGTCTCTCTTAATTTGACTCTTTGTGGCTGGCTCACTCCTAGTCCATATTGGATGATATCAGATCACATACATTTGTATGATTGCTTAATATATACATATCACATCTTGTTCAGTTCAGGCACTGATGGGCATGTGGGTTGCTCCAACTTTGAAGCCATTGTGGATAACGCAACTAATAATGCTAAATTAGTCTCCTGAAGTACTACCTTCAGGTTTTGGGGTATGAACCTATATGTGGGATTAATGGATCATATGTTAATTCTCATTTAAAAAATTTGAGTACCCATCATTCATTTTCCATAATGGTTACACTAGAAGTTCTTGCTTCTAGATACTCAGTTTTTCCATATTCTTTCTAGGACGACGACTACTATTACTACTACTGTTGTTGTTATTATTGGTGATAGGAGCCATCCTAATGAGATGAGTGAAATGCATTTTTGTATGTTTACAAGTAAAAACAAAAAGTCCATTCAACCAGAAACTGTAATTTTAATATAGTTCTTTATCTTATGTGTATGGATAGCAAGTAATAGTATTGTAATAATAACTAAATTTATGAACCTCTGATCTACATATTTAGTATTTATTGGGCTCTTAGGTTAATATGTGTGATGTGCATGATGAGAAAAATTAAGTGTTTGGAGGTTTTATGTTCAAGAATGCTCACAGAACCAAAGATGAGAAATGGATAAATACATAATAAAATAAGGATATCAGAAGTAAGACTGTCACAGAACAGCAGGTGTGGAGCTGCCAGGGGCAATCGGTATTTTGTTCTGTTTTATAGCCGCAGCAGGATACATTTCTCTCAGAGTAGGAACCACTAATGTGCTCAGGTAACACTTCAGAATCAGGAACTTGGAGTCTTAGTTGGGGAATTTTCTGGTTTTCTTTGTCACACGAGGATCTTCCAAGCTAAGTAGTAAGCAGGGGCAAAAGCAAGCTATCCAGGATTCTCAGTGAAACCTGTGTCACTGTTAGCAATAAGGAGTACTGGCACAGTGCCCTCAGACTCCTCACACCTGGGCTTACAAAGCCACCCCCTTCGTCAGTGTGCCTAAAGACTTGGCCATGTCAGGCGGGTCGGCTTGATGCTGTGTCTGCCAGAATTAACCCCACAGTGCAGTGTAACGTTCAGGGGAGCGTGTGAACACAAACACCTGGTTCTACTCTCACTTGGAGAATTTAGGAAGGGACATGGGATATTCTGATAGGAGGGTCATGCATTTTTCTCACTCCTCATTAAACAGGAAGTGCAGCCTTTCACACACTGGAATCATGACCCAGTGCTGTGCATCTCTGATTGTGTGGTTCCTTTGTCTTTCAGGGCTGTTGGTTTTCTTACAGAGAAGACTCTTTTTTTAAAAAAAAAAAAAACAAAAAACACTGAAATGTCTTTGAAGATGAATTTTGTTTCCTCTTGAATTTTTCTCTTATTGCTACATTTTTAGGTAAGCCCTATCTTTGGGCTCGACTGGATAGAAAACCTAACAAGCAAGCTGAGAAAAGATTTAAAAAATTTCTACATTCCAAAGAAAGGTCAAAAGGTTAGTGGGTTTTTAATTTTTCAGATTAAAAATTTGAAATTTGTGGCTTATTGCTATGGTTCTTCTGTGTTTAACCATCTTGAATTTCCATCCTGACATGTGTATTTTGTGAATAAAAAAAATTGACAGCACCCTGACAGTCAGGTGGGCAGACAGGGATACACAGACACACACAGACATACACACACGAGTACTAAAAAAACCAATCTATTTTATTTAAATATACAGTATTATATGTTATTTGATTTGTATATTTTTCTAAGTCATGTTATGAATGAGAATAATTTTTATTATTGCACTGATCACTATATATTACATATGCATTTATTACCTACCTATACTCACTTTTATCCATATATAGTACTATGTAGCAAGTTCATTAAAACTCATAAATCCCCACAGAATACTGGCTACTTTAAACTTGTGTGTATAAGTTGCAGTATATTGAAGGCTGAATATTTACAGTGTTGGTTCCCTAACTTGGAATGTAGTCATGTGCAGTGATAATAGAGGACCTGTCACACCTGAGAGTGATGTTGTATTTGCTACTTCCACTTCGTCTGCTTCATATTTCACGTCTTAAAGCAACAGCATCAAGTGTTTAACTACTCTTTGTAGAGTTTCTTTGGAACACCGAGGAAGATTTCAAGCCTGTCCCAGAATCCTGGATACCAGCAAAGGAAATAGAAAAACAGAACGGGAAGCCAATACCTGATGAAAACGGACACATTCCTGGTATCATATAGTCTCCCAAATGTGTTTTGTGTTTAGTATAAGAAACAAACAAAAAAAGATCCAATCCAAAATTTGTTTTAATCTAGATCTTCATTTTATTTTTACAGTACAAAATTTCTAAATCAAGTTTATTGACAAGTGTAACAGTTTATATTAAAAATGTAGGAAAGGATGGCCTTTCAGGTTTTAATTTTTCTAAAGAATGAACATAATTTTATGAGATTTTGGTCAGAGTGGCTTGTTTCTTCATTTGTAGCAAGATTTCCATATTGAAGGAGCTTATTCTAGCAATAAAAGTAAATACAGTAACACCAAACAGAAAATCAATAAATTGTTCAGCATGATTGGAACAATAGTGTAAACTGTGGAGCACCTAATGTATCTATTTGTTGTCTTTGACACTGTAAGAGTGCTAGAAAGAAAACTCACTATTATTATTATTATTATTTTTATGTGAAAGAGGTTTATTGCATGGAGATGGAGAGAGAGAGAGAAACATGGTGGGGGGAGGGGAGAGAAAGCAAGAGACTCACTTTATTAAATGAGAAAAGTTTTGACAATACCAGGTAGTTAGAAAAGTTAAAATAAATTAAAAAAATTATTGCTCAGTATAGTGTTCAGTTGCTCCTGAACCAAGATGATTTTTTGAAGAATGTTTAATTCATGTTACTAACCAACAGGATAAACAAACAAATGAATCCTTTGTGATTATCAAGAAAAACAGTAAAATTGTTAACTTTCCCACTGATTTTAAGTGTCTGTATGGTAGAGAGTCTAGAAATTAAGAAATATTTATAACCAAAAAATAAAAAAGTAAAAAGCCTGTATCTTTTAATAGAACCAATGTGATGAGAATCATTTTTTCTTCAATAACAGGTTGGGTGCCAGTAGAAAAGAGCAGCAAGCAATACTGCTGGCACTCATCTGTAGTGGATTATGAATCTGGGATTGCCCTGGTACTAAGGCACCATGCTGATGACCCTGCACTTTTGGAAATTAGTGCTGTGCCTCTGTCAGAGCTTTTAGAACAAACCCTGGAACTGATAGGAACAAATATCAATGGAAACCCATACGGTAAGGGAAGGTGTTTTATAAAGAGATGTCCTACTATCAGATTGAGAAACATAATGTGGAGGTAACAAATGCATTTTGCATTTGTGTCCATTTCCTAGAGCACATCCGTTTCTGAAAATCTTATGTTCATGGAAAAAGTGATACATGGCTAATCATTTTGATTTATTACTGCAAATGCTGGCATTATCCTATTATCCTTCCCTGCGCATGAAAAGTAATTACTGAGCTGCAGCTTTTCTTATAAGTTTAACAATTTTAGGTAAATTAGTTGAGTGAAAATACACTGTTCCTTGTTAGGTCATTAACAAACACAGGGTAGAGTAAAAATTGGCAACAGATACTGTATAAACCATCAGAACATGTACCATAATGAATTGAGTAAATCAGTGGCATTCTGGGGTAAAAACTGAAAGGAGAATCATAAAATAGAATAAAGACACTAAAACTGTAATAACAATTCTAAAGAGATCAAAAGCAGATTGAAGGTGTCAGAAGGTGGCAGCCCAGTCCATAAGAGTTTGGTCCCTAACGCCCCATTAAAAGCCGGGCACAGTGGTGCATGTCTCTAGGCCAGGAGCTAGAGGTGTAGGTAGGAAGCTCTCTGTGCCTCACAGAGAAGACAGTGAATCACGGAGCTTCAAGTACACTGAAACACCCTTTTTCAAAATAGAAGGTGAAAGCAAGTGAATATATTCAGTGTTGTGTATGACAAGCACACACCTATATTCCACAGAACTGTATGTAAACCCAAAGTTCAGTAGGCTTGATTGATGAGTAGTGAGATACAGGATCAAAGATGATATTAGGTAAACTGAATAAAAGCGGAATGTAGCTAATGATATAACACATACTAACAATTTTTTTTTTTGTAAAACATGTTTGCTAGCCAATATTTTAAACTTTATTAACTATATCTTTGAAATGGGCTATCAGTAAAACTTAAGAATAAATAAGGCTGCATCCCATTGAAACTGTTTACAAATAGGTGTCTGTCTGGACTTGGTCTACACGTCAGTGTGCTGGCTCCCCACGTAAATAGTACATGAACATGGAATTTAGAGTTGTTTTTTAAAAGAAGTCCCACACTTGAGTAGAAAAGGACTTAATGTACTGGGATTATTCTGTACAGGAAATCAAAAAACCTTTTTGTTAACATTATTCCTGAATGTTTAGACATTTATACATTTGGGGAAACACATTTTATCAGTCTTTCTGAAAAGAATATAATTGAAAATTTTTAATGGCAAGTTTTATCATTTAGGACTAGGAAGCAAAAAATACCCATTACATTGTCTTACACCACATGGAGCATTCCAAGTCAGAAATCTGCCTACACTGAAACATGATGACCTGCTGTCCTGGTTTGAAGACTGCAGAGAGGGTAAAATTGAAGGGATTGTATGGCATTGCGGTGATGGCTGTTTAATTAAGGTAATGACAGAAACAGCTTAAATTGGATTTTGTTCTTAAAGATGTAACACTCAGATTCTCTGTACAGATTGCATTAAATCTGGCATGCAGTTAGTATAATTCCATTAAATTTCATGTGCCATCATTCTTACAGGCTAAAACAGAGTCAGTTTTATGGAAAGTGTCAGACTGATCCACAGTCGGTGTTGGGTTGGGCATTGGCTAGTCCAGCTGTGCTTCAGAGTTCATTTGCTGACATGTCACCTTCCTTGGGCTTCATGTAGCATATGGAGTTCCCCGAGACATGCGGAGCCTAGTTTAACCCCAAACCAAGTTATTAGAGAATCTGCGTGGCAGTATACACAGAATGAATTATCTTATACTTTGCCCTTTCCCCTGATTCATGTCTGATTATGCAATAAATATGCAATTTATTTTGTTCCGAACTGAATCTTATGACATCGAACTCCACATTATCCACTGAAATTAGAAACCTTTATTCATTGTTTTTAAGTCCACTTCCCATTACTTCATACATCTAGTTATTTAGTTCTTTAAAAGTCTAACCTACTGAATCTCTCTGTTCTTTACACACAACTAGGTAATAATTTTATTTTATGCCAATATTCTTTCTTGAATTATTACTACATTACCTTCTCTAAAACACTCTTCTTTTACTTCTACCTGGATCATGTTCATTCTTCACAAATGACTGACATTATCACTTCCTGCATAATGCTGTTGAGGTATGATAAGATTTGCCATGATACAGTCCTTTTAACTTCCCATAACTGCTTTCCATTACCATTTGTGAAAACATATACTGTCTGATTGTTGTGTGACTATATAGTTCTAGAAAGATATGCACAAATATTGATTTACCAGAAATAAACAACTGAGGCCAAGTTGAAGTTAGTGTTGGGGTTACTTATAGGAATATGGGTAGGGAACTTCTTACAAGGAGACCCAAAGGCTACAGGATCAGTAGGAATCCCTCCCTAGCTTGAGTGAAGACTCAAAATACCAGCATCCTGGGGACTCCCTGTGTGTTTTTGCAGGCAGCTTCCAGCTCCCTGGGTGGGGGTAGAATCTTCTCTCCAGCTGTTGTTAGTGCTCATGGAACCCTGCAGGTAGTTTTGGGAATCTCCAAAGTTTTAGGGAACTTCCTGAGATTAGTGACATATGTTTACTTCCTGAGTCTTTAAAAAGGGAGCTCTAGAGAGGATGTTTTCATGTGGAGGAAATAGCTACACAACAATGTCTTAACCAACTGTCATCCCAGACTACCCAACCATTCTGCCACAAATATTCTCCTTGGCAACTCTAGAGCCTGGCTCACATTTGTGCTGTTTTTTGTTTGTTTGTTTTTTGTTTTGTTTTTTTCCAAAACCCTGTGTTCACCAACAGACTCTATTTTCATTAAATTTTGGAGGAGCCCCTGATTATGCTATTGGCAATTTTCAGGTACTGGCAGAATTATTAAAACAATTTCTCTGCTGGCAGAATTATCAAAACAATTTCTCTGCCTTCAGGAAGCTCATATTCTAATGGGGAAGACACACAGCACTATGTCAAAATAACAGCTATGACATTTAATTAAACTAAGAATAGGAAAAGGTAGACCCTCCCATTGTACCTGGGAGGTACCATGTATTTACAAGTAAGTTATTTCCAGACTAACGCTAACACCATTTTTTCTCCTTTACAGGTCCATCGCCACCATCTTGGTCTATGCTGGCCACTTGCTGATACTTACATGAATTCCAAGCCAGTTGTTATTAACATGAACCTGAACAAATATGACTATGCCTTTGATAATGAGTGCTTGTTTAGTCGGTTTTCAAAAATAGATAAACAGAAATTTGCTAGGCTCAAAGATATAATACTTGATGTATAAAATGGGAATATAGTTAGGATTATTCTGATTTTCCAATATTGAACAGACTGACATGTTTACAGAGGTTAAAAGCTTCAATTTAATTTTGCTAGCTATTTGGAAAAACATATGTCATAAATTCTAAACACTTATGTGTCTAGGTATTTATAGAAATCATAGTTAGGATTTGACTATCTTGATACAATAAGTATAAAATAATCACAATAGTAAAATTATTACAAGTTTACCTTTATGCTTTTAGAAATTTTAAGACATGAAAATAGGAATATTTATCATAGCTCATTATGCACTTGTATGGTCATAAATTATTGAAATCTTCAAAAATATATTTTCTACCAAATTAAAACTAAATATTTTATTTTTAAGCAAAAATACAATATTTTGAGATGTGAATTCTCTAGTTCATAGACTGCTTGATTTCCAGCTAAAACTTTTTGTCATAAAAGTTTTAAATCTACAGTTAAATGAGGCCTTTACTAAATAGGGAAACTGGTAGGACTTTCTCCATCTTCTGACTGTTGAGAAGCAGCAATGGAGCTCGGTAATTCAAATCCAAACTGTTCAGAAAGTTTTTGTAGCTTCTCTTCTAATAGAATATTTTTTTTTACTTCTTCCTTATAATTGTACTTCAGGTCTTCAATTTCTTCAAAAAATGAAGGATCAAAATTTTCCAGTTCTTTCTTCAGTTTAATAATTTCCTCCTGAAAGTTATATATAGGAAAACATGTTTTTGGTTTGAAATTTAGGACATTTGACTACTAACATGAACAATCAAATAACAGTGAAATATAAAGCAAAATATTTAATATGTTTGTTAATAAAATTCCTTTGTATCATATGAGTAATGTACCAACTGACATCTTGCACTAAATTTTAAAATCAAATCTTTCTCTAAACTGCATCAGATAGTCTCAGGCAAGCAAAAGGGACTTCGCTTTTCACAACATTGAAGCTATTATCTTAAGAGTTTTCAGTATTTTGAAGCTATTATCTTAAGAGTTTTCAGTATTTTCTTTAAAGTTCTGATTTTTGTAATCTTCTATATATAATATTTATGATCATGGAAACTCTGGGACTTGCAGAAGTTAAGCACCTGGTGAAGATTCGGAATGTGCGTGCTAATGGCTTGTTCACACTACCCAGTGATGAGCAGCCAGTGCTCACTACCAGACTTGTGTTTCTCGAGTCTTAACGTAGAGACAGACCAAAAGTGTTTTAAGGGAAAGATCCCTGAAAATAATTTCAAAAAGTTCTTAGAAAGCACTTTTCTCAACTTTTCCAAACATGACCCACAAATTAAGAAAATAAAAAAACTGTTAAGAGGCACATTTGTTAACCTTT
Organism: Meriones unguiculatus; assembly: GCF_030254825.1. Classification (NCBI taxonomy): domain Eukaryota; kingdom Metazoa; phylum Chordata; class Mammalia; order Rodentia; family Muridae; genus Meriones; species Meriones unguiculatus. Next base: position 108,324,638 of record NC_083350.1, on the reverse strand, counting down.
TAAAAATAAATTTGTTCTCTAGTCCTTTCTATTTGTCTGCTGTTTGTTTTTGTTTTGTTTTGTTTTGTTTTTCCGTTGCTAGCTACTATTCAATGAGTCAAGCAATATATTTAGTAATGTTAAGGTAAATGTGATGTAAATCCATGAATTTTTAACTACATACTTAAGGATGGTCCAAATAATAAAAAATGGTTTCTCAAAGCTATTTTCACAAAATACTGACCATGCTAAAGTTTAGGTATAAATAAGAATTACCTTCAACTGTTGCTTTTCTAGGTCTGACTTTCTGAGCTGTGTCTCCAGGTCATTTATCTTTTCCTTTAGTTGATCAGAATCTGCCAAAATAGTCATGAAAATTATTTTTCTTTACTATGAATGAGTTAAAAATAGAGGGTTATTTCAGAATAGACAGGAAACTTATGAAGCTGAGAGTCTGGAATCATCTGGCCCTTTGTGGCAGGAACACTTCTTAGGCATACTGTATGCTACCACAAGGAGGTATGGTCATCACACAGCAAACAAACTGAGGGGTAGCTGCTAGGTATTAGAAATGTGGGTTATTCTTTTTCACGAGAGAAATTCTTTTGAGAGAAAAATCTTGCAACCAGTAAATTTGTTAGATAATAAATACATAAGCAAAGGACTAAAATGGTAAGCTGGTCATTTATGCCCTCACCCCTAATAGCTTTGTCTGTGGCATGTAGGGTTTTTTGTACTCTGTGCAGCACTTCTAAGACAAGTGTGTGTGTGGCGCAGATGAAAGAGAGTAGTCCTGATGGTCTGGTAGGAAATCAACTGTTTAATGAGGAAATAAAAGCAAATTTTCATGATAAGGACAGGTGTGTAGTAGTGCTTTGGGTGGTCTTCTATAATTCAGAGACAACAAACAAGTCATAAAAAAAAAAGCCTTCTCTTTTCTTGTTATGTACACATACACATTAGTCTGAATATTCCACATTTGAAGACAAGATCCAATATTTGCTTTCCTGAGACTGGCCTACTATACTGATCAAGTGTAGTTACATTTTCAAATATATATATATTTTACAAATATAATTTTACAGCTTAATAAATCTCTCCCCTATATATATGTATGTGGCACATTTTGTCAGTGCATTTGCTGATGAACACAGGGTGATTCTATAACCTGGCTACTGCAAATAGTAACCAAATAAACATGTATGCATATATTTGTTATGTTGTGCATAGTTCAGTGAGCTCTTTATTTGTTATACACACTGATGGTGAAATAATGCATCAAGAAATTATGTGTAACATATTCTGAAAGTTATTTAAAATGTCCTCATCTTAAAATGCTTATTTGGGAACCTCCAAAAAGGTTGGTTTTGTAGCAGAGTACTCTAAAATGTGACAGCTTTCTTTCCTCCCTTTACTTAGGACATAAACGATATAACAGCTTGGGTTTAGACAAAGTAGAAAACTCGCCTAATGTCAACAGAATTACCAGATCTTTGGTACTGTGCTAAGAGTACACCAAGCTATCTCCTCACAGTCACACATCAATTCCAGATAGTTGAATGCTGTTTTTATTTATCAAGAAGCACAGTAGTACAGTGGTTAAGACCTGGCATGATGGCATGATAAGTTCTCAACTTTCATCAAATTAATGCTTAACTTTCCTATGCCACTTCCTAGTTATCCTGATCTTGAGGATATGTTATTAATCATTTATCAAATGTAAAATAAAACAATATTGATCCTATGGCATTCTAAGAAGAAAGTAAAGATTTTTGTAAAGCCCTTAGCATGGTGCCTGATACAAATTATATCACACATTAATACAAAGTAGTATCAGGACTCAACAGTAGCTCTATGAAATAGTTTAATATCATTCAGATATATAAATTGATATAATCCCGTAGGGAAGAACATGACCCTTCCTCAAACTATCAGATAATGGTAAGGTTAGGTTAGGAGGTACAGTACGGTTATGCCAGAAGCTTTGGAACTATGCTAAACATGGACCCAGGAGTCAACTGTTCACTGGTATCCATTCACTATCTTACTATGGAATTATTAAAGACACGAGTGAAGTACACATCTTAAAAGATCTCTGTAGCAAAAGGAAGTAAGATAAGCTAGAATATAGTGTGTTCCAGAAAAAAAAAAAAATACAAAACTCACTGTATGTAAAAAGTCTGTTGTCTTTGTAAAAGTTATCTCTTGTAAACTTGGTAAAAACGTCCATAAACATAAACATACATAGTCAAATTGTCATCTTAAATTCTATAAACAATTGATCCTGATTATATTTTCTTTAGTTTTAAGAGAAAATATTCAGAAGTCTTAAGCAACTTTCCTGAGGTTGCCCCATTAAAAGTGTCAGAGCTAGGATTCAAACTCCACCTGGCTAAAGCTGTACTCCTCCCTAGATCACCTCTGTATGAACAAGAATACCAAGCACCACCTTGTTATTCATAGGGTGGGAATATGGGAGACTATTTAAAATTGTCACTGTGCCTGTATGCAAAAGTGTTATGAATTAATTTGGGGAATTATAAATATACTGCGATGAACAGTTATATTTGCAAATACAGATTTGCAAATAATGAAGATCAACTATATTCTGTATATGTACACACATACAAAATGTTTTGTCTGTAATGTTTTTATACAGGGGAATGACTGCTAACTTCTGAATATGAATGAAAGTGAATCAAAGATGCATTAAAAAAATAACATTAAGACAACAATTAGCAGCCTTCATAGTGACTGCAGGAACTATACTTAGAAACTGGAAGCGAATGACAGCACTGAGTAGCATACCATGATTAAGTCTGTAACACCTAGGTGGATCACAGGGAGAGAAACTTAGGCCACTTAGTATTCTAAGCAATTCAAAGTGCTAAACTAGAACATTTTCATAGCCTGAGAGGAATGGCTCTGAATATTCCTATTAGGTATTTGATACTAGAGAAAAAACTGAACAGAAACAAACACAAAAGCAAGCCCTAACTTAAAACAACTTGGGAAAGCCAACAAGCCTTATGGAGTACATTACCAGGTGTGCTGCTTTCAGCCTCAGTTTGGTCCTTGTTAACTTCTATCTGATGGATTAATTCTGCCTTTTCTTTATCCAGCCGACTATTGGCTAATCTAGAATACAATGATAGCACGTTAGAAAAAATAAACATTCTGTAAAGTACATAAGCATTTCATATAAACTAGTGGTAAACAGCTCTGATGGTGTATGCTGGTGGGATATGCTGAATAGATGGCAGCAGGATCATCAAGGTAATTTGCAATTCCCAAACAACATAAAAACTAAATTTTTACTATGATAAGTCCTATATTATATTTTCAAGAGTAGTTTTCTTACAATGAAAAGAGGCTGCAAAAACTCCCAGAAGCATAGAATTCATTGTTTCTCTTTCATTACGATTTGCTTCTAGAATGATAAGGCTTAATTCTATGCTGCTACAAAAAGTTGAACTAGTTTACAATCTGGAAATATTAGTACTGGAATCCTCTCCCTTTCTGTTTCCAGACACAGTATATATATTAGAAGGATGACATGACACTAAACTTTGAAGAACCCTAGTCTTTAGGTGTAGCAAGTATTGCTATATAAAGTAATTTTCTAAAAACAAATGGTAAGATGGTTCAGGGGATAAGGGTGTATGCTGTGAAGCTCATGTCCTGATTTAAGTTTTTGGAATGAGAGAACCAAGTCTTGCAAGTTGTCCCCTGACCTTCCTTTGCACATGGCATGCACACCCTCCCCAACATGTACACACATACATACACTCTCTCACATACACACTCACACACATACATGCACGCATGATGTTAAAAAAATTTAAGTCAAACATATGTACCTAAGAAGCTGGAGTTCCCGTACAAGCTCTTGCTCTGTCTCAACACCTTCAGGAACATTTTTGAGGATCTCAATCTTTAAGCACAATGGAAAATTAGAAGATAAAACTTTCAACATGGAAATAAGAGGTTTTAAAAAGAACGTTTAGTAAAGTGTAAGATTTGGAAGCATGAAAAACACTGGATAGTGTTCTAGCATCAGTTTCTTAAGCAACTCACTATTGCATGGCTAGGCATGTCCCCTAGGTCATGAGGAACCAGCATATGGAGTAGCTGGAATCTCTTACAAAGTCGTTACACTTTTACTTAGAGAAGAAAGCACTGATACTGTGACAGGATGAGAATAGGATGTCACACATTAGCATAGGGAGAAAGGCTATCCAGAAAGGAATCTATGGAGGACAGGGTGCTTATATAGGATCTCTGAAGACCATTTAAGCAAAGTTCATGAGTCAGGTATAAGAATATTGGGAATAATGACTGGTGTTCTAGACAGCAAGCAGGTATAAAGATAGGAAGCTTAAACCAGTTTCAGTTGTTCAAAGGTTTAAAAGGGTTAGTGTTAGGAAAACCATTAGACAATGCAAAGGTTTACCCTTGTACATAGATACAGACAATGAAGAGAGCTGTATTACAGTTTCATTCCAGTGTGATGGGGAGCCATTAGAAGAATCTCAGAATGGAACTACTATAATTTGCAATATGCTTTACAGGATTATTGACAACTGTAGAGAATAAACTAGTAGTGTAGAAAACATGAAATGATGCAATCAGAAGCCCAGGGACCAATGAGAAAATTACTGCAGTCATTCAGTATGAGATAATGGCTTCCAGCCTGAATGGTAGTCAGATTTGGGATATATTTTAAAAATACACTTGCCATAATTAATATGAAAAGGGTGTGGAGAACAAGAGAATGAAGACAGTTATGATCTTGCTTGTGACTTAGATAAGTGAGTGAAAGTAAGTACCATTCACTGGATGAGTTTCCAAGGGGAGACATTAGTCAGGAGTTCATTTTTTTCACCTGCAGGCAATTCGGGGATTGTCCATATGTATTACATTGTTTTATCATTTAAGGACTATTACATGCCTGTTGTTCAAGATCTTCAGTGTATTTCTTAGCTTTCTGTTCTCTCTCCGTTGCTTCTCTTACAAGCTGTTTAAGGTCAGTGATACTTTGATTCTTTTTGGCAATATCACTTTCAAACTCTTTTATCTTGCTATCATACATCCTAAAACATGAAGGAAAATTATTATGGGTATTATATGCAATTTATAGCATTAATTTAAAAATTCAGCCTAAATCACAGTAAAATATACATGGCAACATTATAGCACTTCTTTTTGTCAAACCTTTGGCTATGTAGTTAGCTTAAAAGATGGGGTTAAGGGATAAGCACCCTAATTAACATGATAATTAAAATAGAAAATTAGAGTGATCCTGTGGAGCCTTAGATCAGAGGTGGGGATTGAATTTGGCAACTGTAAAACTTTTAGGTTGTTATCTTACTTCATGCATAAGAAAAATACCTATTTCATCAGACTACAAAACTCTTTCCTTGCTTCTAGTACCTTTCTCTACCCCAGGAGCTCTTTAGTAGAAAAACCCCAAAGGGGCAGTGCAGGTAGAGCAAGTTGTTCAAAAGCATGAATGAGACAAACAGTGCATGCTGTGGAAAGTATGAAGCAACATAGATTTGTGACTAGTAATGAAATGATAAATGGCCTAAAGAAATCAAATCGAGAAATTTTTAAAAATTTGACCCAAGTAGTTTTACTAAAGGTACATACTTCCAGGAAGACAGTGTTTACTGTATTCAAACGTTTCCATAAGAGAATATGTAATATCTAATTTAAAAGGGAAGGTATTGACTTAGAAAAAGTATCTGATAATGACAGCATAAGGAAGAGCAAGTTATGATTACCTAAATACTTAAATCTTAGATGGCCCTTAACACACAGATTAGAAGGGCATTCTTACTTGACAAGATATACCAAAGCGTAATATGAACTACCACAGCTCATTCCTCTACTTCATTTCTTTGTTAAAATGCCACTGTGGGGATCTGAATGAGAATGCCAAGCCAAACCCCACTCCCAGACCCATATACGTGAATGCTTGGTCTCCAGAAAGTAGAATTCTGAAAGGATTAGAAAGATTAGGAGTTGTGGTCTTGTTGGAGGAAGTATGTCACTGGGGATGAACCTGAGGTATCAAAAACCCTTGCTAGGCCAGTCTTGCTAGGTCTGCTGCCCAGATCATGTTCCTGCCATGGTAATGTACTAAACCTCTGAAACTGTAAGCAAGACCCCAGTTAAATGTTTGTTTGTTTTTTTTTTTTTTTTAAAAAGCAAAAAAATACAAATAAAGAATTGGACATGGTGTCTCTTCACAGCAATAGAACAATGACTAAGAAAGCCACCTAAGAATAAAGATCTTCTTGATCAAATTACCCCATCTAAATAGCCCATACATTAACCTGGCTCTTTTTAGAGGTCAATACAGTTGGGACATTTGAAAGGTACGGCAGAGTTAGAGGTCAGCCTTGGATAAACAGCAAGAGTGTCTTAAAAACAAGTTGGGCATATTGGAGATGTTGCCAATGTGCAGTTCTCAGAACAAGAACTCACAAGTGATTTAACATATAAAAGCCAACTTCAATTAAGGTTAAATAGTGCCATCAACAACTGTTGTCTTAAAACTGAGTAGTCTTTTCATGCCTGCAAGTAATCATTTTTGTTACCTCACAGAGCAACAGAAAAATAAGGGTAGGGTCTATCATCTCCACTGTTAAAAATATCTTGACCTACAAAGGGATATAATTTATGAAATGTCACAGTGAAAAGCAGATCTTTGTAAGTGATGGAAACTGGCTCTTGAAGAAACCTAAGCTGAACTTTTAAGAAACAATCTAAGCACACTGTGGCAGCAGAGGATGAGTGCATATTTGTGGGAAAAGTAAATCTCAAAGTCACTCACCATATGTGACAACGTAAGAAAAGAGTGACTCCAAAACTTAACTGACAGCTACTGGCTTAAAGCCACAGGGTCCAAGATGACACTTTTTTTCTCCCCTTCACACAATTACAGTTGTTATTTCATCTGAACTTTATCATTCTGACAGAACTCTTGTTTCCCAACTGTAGAAAGGAAAGCGAGAGCTACAGGGAGGAGTATTAACGCTAACTACTCTAAGGAGTGTTAGGATATAGGAAGAAAAGGGATTCTTCTCCAGGATTACAGCCAGTCAAACTGACTGCTCTCAATTATGCCTACATAGCTTTTCTTTTCACTTTAAAATTGGCTGAGAAGATGTGCCAGTGTGGGATTCGTAACCATGAGGGCCTTCCCTTCTCTGAGAAGAAGGAGAGAGGGCAGGGGAAAATAAGGATGAGACAGGGAGGAAATGGGCCTGCGATCAGGCTGTAAAGTAATTAAATAAATAAATGGAAAAATTAATGCTAATGAGGTTAAAACAAAAGAAAACAAAAACCCAATATTGACAGAGGCAAGAAAATCCAAGGCAATTCAAGGCCCATGGTGGAACTAGCTCTCGTGCTACAGCTCACTTTTTAAAAAAATAAATTTATTTTATTTTTACTTTTTATTATTAGTTTATTCATTTTGTATCCCAGCTGTAGCCCCCTCCTTCATCTCCTCCCAATTCCACCCTCCCTCATTTCCTCCCATGCCCCTCTCCAAGTCCATTGATAGGGGAGGTCCTCCTCCCCTTCCATTTGACCCTAGACTATCAGATCTCATCAGGACTGGCTGCAGTGTCTTCTGTGGCCTGGTAAGGCTGCTCCCTACTCAAGGGGAGGTGATCAAAGAGCCAGCCACTGAGTTCATGTCAGAGACAGTCCTTGTTCCCATTACTAGGGAACCCACTTGGACACTGAGCTGCCATGGGCTACATCTATACAGGGGTTCTAGGTTATCTCCATGCATGGTCCATGGCTGGATTATCAGTCTCAGAAAAGACCACAGGGCTTGTTTGGCTTTGTTGCTCTCCTTGTGGAGCTCTTGTCCCCTCCAAGTCTTTCTACCTCCCCCTTCTTTCATAAGATTCCCTGCACTCTGCCCAAAGTTTGGTTATGTACCTCAGCATCTTTTTCGTTGGTGTGACAGACATAGTGTTCAGAGGATGGGAAAAAATACAGCAGAAAATTTTTAATTACTTTACAGCCACAAGTAGAGGCCAATAAGATACTAACATTGCTGCTATATTCATCTACTGGGCTCTCTGTAAAGAAAGTTGCTCAGTATACAAATAAAAGCAACACAGCTCATTCTAGATGCAGTATAAAACAGCCCAATAGCTTAGGACATATTTGTGGCAGAAATAAATGAACACAATCTGGAAGTTTGAAGTTGTAGCTTCAGCAACAGCATCCAGAAGTTGGGAAGCATCAGCCCTGGCCCAAGGCTGACAGCAATTTCATGATGCACACCTAGCTGCAGGAAATTAGCTCAACCTCAGCTCTGCTGTATTCTATAGCTGCCAATAAGACTAGCTAGCCAAACTAGCTAAGAAACTGAGTTTTGGTAATCCTAGGACAGAATGAAAAGTCACTGGTAAGCCACCAAACTGTTCATGAGGAACTAACTAGGTTATAAAGCATATGGTCATCTTTGAAGTCAATGATGCTAGAGTTAGAACTGATTTTAACTTTGAAAAAAGTTTGAAACTATCTGATCCTACCTTGTAAGCACAATTGACTTCCAGCTCTTGCTGTCAGCACCTTCCAGCTGGGGACCTCTGCTTTCTACAAACTGTAATCTCTTCCCAGTCTCTTCTAGTTGGGCTGCCATCTTGTCATTGACCAGTTCGAGGTTGTTCTTAGCTATCCGCAGTTTCTCAGAAACCTCCATTTCCTATCAGTAAAGGCTTATTAATACATAATGACAAGCATAATACTGTTCTCATAGATGTCAGGTATTTAAAATTACCACTATAGGCTGGAAAATAAAAAAACAAGCTGGAGCTATATTGTCTTAAAACTGAAAAATGTTTTCCTATAAAACAGCAATCTATTTGTAGTAATTAACACAAAAGATCAATTAAATGAAGACAGAAATATATGTAGCATTATTATCTAAAGTATCTAGTAGATACTCTAAGTTTGTTGTTTGTTTCTCATAAAAATGTTCAGAATGAGATAATATGTCACACCTTGAAAGATGCTTTGTTTTGACTCTGTAATACTTAAAGGGACTCCTGGCTATTATCATGTAAGTGACAGATTATTTCCAGTAATGAACATTAAGGTTCAAGACAGTACAGATTCTGGCTTCACAGTACAATCACTTATTCTTTTAAAAGTTTTTAGAAGTATAATTTCAATCCATTCACTATGTAATGGATGTTAAAAATACTACCTCTTTGTCATGAGGAATTGTTTTATTTTTTTAAATAGAAAGGAATCTTATTGTTTAACATTGTTCTAATTCATATGCATAGTAACTCATTTAAATTTCTCAAGCTCTGTGAGACACATAATATGTGTTTGTGTTTCTTTTTTGAGATGGTTCCCGATGTAGCCCGTGCCTGTATTTTCTTCCAGCCTCGGTACTGGGATTGTATGCATTCAATTCCATGCCCAGCTAAGAGACAGGTGTATTTACTATTCTCAATTTCATTTATGAGAAATTGGGGGAACTTAAGAGACATTTTCCAGCTTGGAACAATTTCCCAATAAGTAACAGACCTAAGAATTGAAACTAGTGAGGAGTTTCTTCATTATATCACCTTAATTCTACATTTTCATATAAATGTACCTCTTGATGAAAGTATAATTCTTAAATTATCTTAATATGTACTGTGAACTGACACTGCCATCAAGGATCTATCCATATACATTTTGCCGGGATTTGTCACTTAATGTAAATAAACGTCTTACTTTCTTAAGATCTTTCCGCAGCCGTTCATTTTCGGCAACAATTTTCTCAGTGCCTTTGTTCTTGGATTCATACTGCATACTTAAGTGACGTCCAAAGTGAGATTTAAGCTTTTCTAATTCAGCCTGGTAATCAATAAAGCAACATAGTCTCAAAACAATAAAAGATCAATAAAAGATGATTATATATAACCATATACACAAGCAACATTAAATGGACTTAAGTTACATAGTTACTATGTACATAGTTACATAGTTATGCATATTTACATGTAACAATAATAAAGAAAAGGAGGTCATGGATTTGAGAGGAAATAAGGTAAGGAGGCATGAGAGATGAAGGAGGAAAGGAAAATTTAAATGAAGTAATTATATTTTAATTCTTTTAAATGTTAAAAAATATTATTTAAACTCACAAATCTTAAAATCAAGGTAGGTAGTTGTAGATATTCTATTTGATATGATTACAATTAAAGATTTGCCCAAACTAGTTGCTTATAAACAAAGTGCCTATCCAACCTTAGCTATATGTTAAAATGAGTTTAAGATTAAAAGGAAATATAAGAAACCTCACAAAATCCGTACTTTAGAAATAAAATCCTGAAGAGACATACATCATTACTCTATCTGAACAATTGGTTCAGAAACAGCAGAGAAAACCGAACAGAGCCACTCTGTAGCTCCCTTAGATTTCTTGCTAACAAATCTGTTCTGTGTAAAATAAAAGCTCATCCATTAAGAACCTTTAGTATAGTGGTGAGTTTACTTAACATTTTCCTTAAAAAAACAAAGCAAATTAAAATAGTAAAATATTCATATAAAATGATCACATAAAAATTAACCTTTAATTTTCCATTTTCTTCTTCAATATTAGCCATTTTTTCACTAGTCAGTATTCCTGATGCTTTTTTTAATTGTTCATTTTCTCTTTGGACTTTCTCAACTACTTTCTTCATCAATCCAATTGTTTTTTCTAGCTCTGGGATTGTCTTCCCACTTCTACCAGACTACAAAAGAATATACAAATTATTAACATTTAATATCTTAGAGACAATGATGTACTAATGCCAAAACATGTCTAATATTGTACTCTTCTTTAATAATTGCTCATATTTGAGTCTAAAGATTGTGTTAATTCATTATAGTTCTGAAGTATGTGAGACAGGAATTGTAATCTCACTTTATATAAAATAAAACCAGGGATTAAATGTATTTATATTCCTGAAATCATACACTTAGTAATGGCTTAAACACTCTATGATGTACGATCTAGTTAAGTAAATAGAGAGTCTGTTTAGTGAGGGTTCTTTCTAGTGTAGAAAGAACCTTTGGGGTTCAAACAACAGTTTCAATGGGGTCACACAAGACCATCTGAAAACACAGATTTATATGACAGTACATAACAGCGGCAAAATTATAGTTATGAAGTAGCAACTAAATTAATTTTAAGTTTGGGGTTATCACATGAAGAACTATATTAAAGGGCCACAGGATTAGGAAGGTTGAGAACCACTGCTGTAGTACACAGAAATTTTCTTTACACAGAATAAAATCACAAAAGTGAAACTGTGTTTAAATAAAGACAATTTTCTCTAGCTTTGGCTTGGAAATCTAATTTCTGATAATATATGACCTAATGAAAACATCAACAGAGATAATTCACAGGTTATTTATTTAGTTAATTTCAACAGCTGAGTAAATTAAAAAGCTTAACTCAGTTCTGGACGTGACAGGACTGCTGCACTCCTTAGGTCACAGTAGCTTTGGTTGCCCACACAAACCCAGCAGATCAAGCCAGCTAATATTCTAGCATGGAAAGGGAAGGGGTCATGAAGTTCTACTAAACCTAGGAGCTTTGAAAACTGGTGTGTTCCAAAAGAGGAGAATCAGTGTTTCTTTGAGTGTGGCTCCTGGTAGGTCAACCATGCATCAGTGGATGATGGCACATCCAGAAGTACATGGACGGCATAAACTGGAGTCTATGGGTTGTTAACTTAAAAATAATAAAGTATACAAAGCTGGAGGGTTAGAGAAAAGAGAACATCCTGGGGAAAAGGGAGGAAATAGAGTGGATATGATCACAATAAACTATATGAAACTTTTGAAGAAAAAATATTAAAATTTTAGTTAGCATTCATAAAACAATGAAAAATACTAAAAATAAATGTTTATATAAATTTGTAATATATGCCTATACATATAAAATATGCAATATTCTTTATAATTTTTGTTTCTTAAAAAGACAGTATATGCATATTTTGCACATATATTTTTTTCATATTTTCACAGTAAACAGTTAAGTAATTTCTATTAATTATTATATAGTATTTACAAAGAATACATCATTTGTGTCACAGTATCATTACATGAATGAATCTTTGTATGAATGTTTCAACTTATACCATTCAACAATACAAAATCAACCTTTGGCACTAGCTTCCTTAGGAAAATAAACTCACCCCTCTAACCTGACCAAGTTTTCGTTCGACTTCCATTTTTCCTTTCTTAAGAAAGTCACACATCTCCTTCAGATCTCTTACTTGATTCTAAAACATAAAAGAAAACAACAACAATCTGTAATAACCATATAATTGCTCTTGAAAAAGAGGAGCAAAATTATCTGAATTAACAATTCTACTATAGAACCAAAGTCAACAGTGGTGTTTTTAAATAAATTTTGACAGAAAACGTGCACTGTCTAGTTTTTTGTCAGCTTGACACAAACTGGAGTAACCTGAGAGGGAAGAAGGAACCTAAGTTGAGAAAATGCCTCCATATTATCAGGTTGTAGTCCTGTGGTGTCTTTTCTTGATTTAAGATTGGCATGGAAGATTCTAGCTCACTGTGGGTGGTCTCATCCTGGGCAGGTACTCCTGAGTTGTATAAGAAAGCAGGCTGAGAGAGTCCTGAAGAACAAGCCTGTAAACAGCTTTCCCCCTTGGTCTCTGCATTAGCTCCTGCCTCCAGGTTCTTGCCATGATTTCCCTTGAGTGGCAGTAATGTAGAAGTCTAAAAGGAAAGAAATCCTTTCTTCTCCAAGTTGTTATCACAATGTTTAAGACAGTAATAGAAACCCTAACCAAGACAACATGTTAGAGTATTATGCATATAAACATTTAATAAATATTTATCAAATATTGACTTAATAAATTATGAAAATTAGGCTTCCAACCCTGATTTTACTGTCTCATAATGCACAAATAAAGATTTTTTTATTTCTCTGATATACAGAAAAAAAATGAAGTCATTGTACTGGTTTACTCAGTACAAATCAGGATGAGAAAAGCAGGAAGCTTATTTGTATCACCAACAGTGGAAATGACAGAATGCTAACAATCTTAATTTGAGAATAAGACTGAAACCATTAGTTAGCCAAGGGAAAAGCTATCACCATAATAGGGTAAGATATAGAAAATCAAAGATAGCATATATGAACATCAGAAGTAGTACTTGTAAAGAAACAAATTTTAGTTATAATTACTAATTTTAGTTATAATTACTAATGAAATAGAAGAAATATCTTCTTACCTTGGAACACCTGAAATTGATACTTACACTGTCTAGAATTCTTAGTGTCAGTATGACCCACCAGCCAGCCCTTCCTACGCAAAACCCTCTCATTCTAAACCAGACCTCTCCTTCCCTTTTTACCAATCAAGCTTTCCTGTTCCTGTGACACTTCAGCTAAGCTATTACACACTTAACTTCTTTGCTTGTTGATTGGCAATCTTCCTCACTGGAAGATAAGTTTAATTAATGCTTGACTTTTAATGACTGCTTTCTCTAGTACCTATAAACATTTGATATAAAGTGGAGACTCAATAAATGTCTCTTAAATGAGGAAATGCATATAACATCACAAAGATATCTAATGAATATGCACTTATATATAAGTAAATTCATGTGTTTGGTAAATTCAGGCATTACAATAAAATTATGTTTACCTTTAGTCTTGGCAAATCTTTATTTGCTTGTTCAAGTTGAAATTTCAGCTCAATATTTTCAGATGACAACTTCAAGTTTTCCTTTTGAAGTTCTTGTTCTTTTTGACAATGATCATCTGAGTCTATTTCTGAAGTCTGGAAAGTGAAATTTAGAATATGTTCAACACTAAACAAAAGCCACAAAGACATATGAATAAGGAAACACTGTCAAAAGTGAAATTTAAAAAAGGAATGTGGAGAAAATGGCAAGTATTACATAAAACTAAAACCAAGTAAGATAGGTTATAAACCCCCAGGAAAATTAAAACAGAAAGCAAAATCAAGTATTGCTCAAGAATGTATCCATATAGTGCCTTCACAGATATTCCCATGTTTAAGCTATTATATGCTAGGTTTGTTTTTTTTTTTTAGTCAAAATAAAGGTTATCAAATTCTGAAGGATGAAATTGTTCCTCCTCCACTCCCTAATTTGTAACTCATAGCATCACAGAATGTGACCTTATTTACTTTATAGAAATAATCAGGGTAAAAGGAGGTCATAGGGTCAACTCTGATTTAGGAAGATCAATTCCTATGCAAGAAGAAAATCAAGGAATTTGGGTAGAGACATGTATTGCAGGAAGATATTAACAAACTTTATTTATACTATGCTTCTTCTAAGTAAAGAAATATAAGCAGATTTTCTTGGATTAAATGTAGGAAACACAGACACCTACGTGTCAAGCCTCGGAATGGATCTTTCCCTCAAAGTCTTCAGAAGACAATAAAACTGAAGTAGCTTGCCTTTGTAATTCAAATTCCAGGACTGTAAGACAACAGAATTCTGCTTGTTTAAGCCACATCTGGAGACTATTGTTTCTTAGTATCCAAAGGAAAGTGGCTTCAGAACACTACCCCTCAACTTCTTTAATTCCACTAAATAAAGTAGCATGGTATGTGTACACAGCTTAAGTATATTTTCCATATACTTTAAATCATTTTAAGGTTGCTTATATCTACAATGTATAAGCAATATAAATAGCTATTATACTGCTATATTATGGAATAAAGAATATATTGTGTACAGAATAAAAAGCAAACAAGAAAGTCTGTATACATTCACTACAGACCTACTTTTCCCCCAAATATTTTCTATTGTTGGTTGAAACTTACAGACTTAGCAACGTAAAGGGCTGCACTCTACCTCTGGCAAACTAACACAAGAACTATAAAATAGCCACCTCAATTTCTTCTTCCAGAGGCATTTAGTATTTAATGAGATACACTTATCAATTCTGTCCTCTGAAATACATTGAACACTGTATTTGTATTTTTCATGGCATAAATCTACCCTGGGTTACTATTTATGCTTATTTTATTTTTTATTTTTAATTTTATGTGCTTTGAAAGTGAAAATTTTAAAATGACTCTGAGTAGGCTAGAACATTAGCTATGTTTTAGGACGAATATAAAATATGTGTAGTCATCAGCAGGGTTTTGGTTGTTTCCCACCATCACTCTACTAGCTCAATGAGCTATCAAGTCAGTAGCTTACTAGATATTCTGTTTAAAATAATATTATATAAATAGATCATTTATACATTCCTTATAACATTTCAAGTTATTAAAATTATACGTACTTCCAATACATAGTTGAAGTAAAAAAACACATTTTCTTAGATCAAACATAAAAGAGAAATAAGAAGGACACAAATTTAAAGGCATTCTGGATAGACCTTTGATTCTGATGAGACTTGTACAGAATACTGGCAAGAAGTCAGCATTGATTCTAATTTTTTATTTACAGGATACATATGTATACATGCAATGGCAAAAAATAAAACAATTTTTTTTTTTTGTTGTGGAGGGTATAAGCCACAAAAAGTAGCATAGCCCAAGCATGTATTCACACTCTTCTACTATTACTTTACTACAAATCTTTACTAAATCTTGACAATTAAAAAGCTGACAACGTTTGTATCTTAGATGATTTTTAAGGTCTCCATCAGAAATGGGAATATTTAAATATTTCTATACTCCTTTTTTTCTTCCTGAAATTTGTCTCTTCTATCTCTGGCATTGATATTTGATCTGACTAATGATAGCATACAACTGCTTCATTACAGTAATTAGTATGATATCATTCATATGTTATATGATTTGCAGAAAACAGAAAATCTGATGGTTTTAAAAAATCTGAAAACAGAAAAACAGAAAATCTGATGACACCATTTTAACATTTCTCATTGAATTATCAATGTAATTGCTACATAATAGATTTGCAACTTTTTCTTGTTATTTTCTGAAAATAAATCTAAATATAATTCTGTAAATTGTCGAAATTTCTAGAAAACCATTCATTAATAGATCTTTCTGTTTTTACAAATCTTATGTTTTTGGTAAATTGTTAAAATGTGTGTAGTATATTACCTTTCATAAGCAAATTCAGCTAGTAACGAAATAAAGGATGGCAGTGTAGTCAAATGAGGGCATTTTTCAGGATTGATTCATCAGTTTCCTATCTGGACCATGCAGCATCCTCAATACTCTGGTGTGCTAATCAGCATGGTGGCTACATCATGGTCCTCCTCAGCAGGTCTACTCTGACCAATGTTATATGACCGACATTTTTGGCTACATACTGCTTTTCTTTTGTAATTTTTACAAGCCTTTTTCTTGATCGCATTTTTATGTTTCTGATTTTAATTTTTACAAAATTATTAATTTCTTTACCTTTAGGAGCTGATATATTTTCATAATTGAAGTTAAAAATCTGTAAAGCTGAGTTAAATTTTATTTATTATTAGGTATGTTTCCATACTTAACTCAGCAAGATCTACAACATTTCTGCAATACCACAGAATATTTGTAGATATAGAATGATGTACTTCATCAGGGACATTTTTTTCCTCAGTGTTTAATTCTGAGTATGGTAATGTGGCATTTTGTCTGTTTGTGTCTTGGTTTTGCTTGTACTTTTTTGCTGTTGTATTTTGATGAAAAGCATCAAATATTCCTATATTTGTGAGCTCTAATATAAAAGGGGAAACTACATGGACCAGAGGAGAAACGAGCATAAAGGCAACCTGCTAGTCATTACTTAAAATGTAATGGTCCTGCACAGCAGCATCTCTAACTGGAACTGGAACTGCTTGGAGTTTTTGCAATGAAAGCTTAGATAATTCTGAAGGAGTTAAGATTAACCATGGTCATGATTCAGCATTAGCTAGAAAAGGAGAAAGTGAATGTGCTGCGTCAACATCAATGAGGACGATCTAATGTGCTCTCCAGATGAAGAATCTAATTTCACTTATACACATTTAACACTGAGGAAAGATGGATACTTACCAAGGACTGAGAATATGCATCCTTTGAAAGTTGCTTTTCTAAAGTACGAAGTTTTTCTTGAAGGTATTTATTTTGTAAATGTAAGTCTTCAACAACAGAATCTCGTGGAAGAGCTTGGTGGGTCCTATGAACAATAATCAGACTATTATGAAAACCTCACTTTAAAAAAAATATGTTATTATATAAAAAAAATAAATATAGTGTGTATATAATTCTGTAACTTAAATTTTTTTACAAATTTCTAAAGTTCAAATTTAATAAATTAGAACATCATAATTTATATTAAAAAATAATCCCTTACTATCAGGCATCCACCAAAGGCTTCTTTAACCAACAGCTGGAGTGCATTCTGATTGATAGAAACACATTAACATTTTTAAAGTACATGCATTTGTTTATACGGAATCATGTAAATGAGCTAAAATACCCACTATTTAAAAGAGATTACAGCATAACTGCATACCATCAATTTCATTCACAAAAGGCTCAAAGATTCAACAAGGCTCTAGCGGTTTTGTTTTGTTTTTTTTGTACCTCACATTTTATTCTTATTCAGTGAAAATATGTTACAGTAGTGTTACAATAGTGTCTGGAATATCACGGGTTCATAAAAAAAATTATTGGATTCCCCCTGGAGCACGCCCAGCTCCCCTGAGCTGCATGCTGTCTTTCCCAAACTACATAGTCCGGCCACTGCTCACTGTTACTGCTCCGCCAGCCTTTGCCAGGCCTGCTACACTGGGAACGTCCAGGTTAGACACCTTTCCCTATCCCCTGTCTGACAGATCCCCTGGGGCAAACCCAGGTGCCCTGAGCTGCTGTCCAGTACCCCATCCCCCAACTCCATTTCAGGCCACCCTTCTACAAGTTCACCAGGCCTGATACAGCAGGAACATCCAAGTCAGATCCCTTTCTCCATCCTCCCCAAGACCATGACCCTTTCCTGGAGCAAGCTCAGCTGCCCTGAGCTGCATGCTGTGTCACCTCCCCCACCTCTTTGAGATCCATTGTCCAGTCACCTCTCCACCAGCCTTTACACAGAGGCATGAACAGCAAAGATTTCTAAAGTATAATGTGATATATGTATGGTAAGTATACATGTAATATATGTAAAATATTTTTGCCCAAGACTCTCCCAAAATATATTCTTGAATTTTCAGGTGAACAGTGCAGATTTGCAATGATATTTTTCGATAAAGAAGGGTAAATAAGCAGATTTTAGAATTTGACAGAGACTATTAGCATGCCTGTAAGTAATTAAAATATAGTCTCAGTCCAGCATCTTGTCCTATTATCCCTCATCATTTGGTGTTCATATAGACTGCACACATAATTCAGTAAATGGTTGCATATCAAATCCAAACCTAACAGACTAGCTGCAAGACACACCACACTCTGGCCCAAGCAAACCTATGGAACCTTATTGTCCAAGACTCTCTACATTTAATGAATAAATGAATACCTAATGTGAAAACATGAAAATTCACTTGTCTTGATTTCTTCACTAGGAACATGTCTATATCATATCCTTCCTCTTGTTAACATATGTATTTGATTAATAAAATTCAGATATTCAAGCTTCTTGATTTTAGAGAAAAGACAAGATGAATAAATCTCGTGACATTTTGAGTTATATCAATGTATTCACATTAGGAAAATAAGAAACCTTAAAGGTATGGGAAGTTTCAAAAAATTAAAATGATTTCAGTAAAATCTTCACAGGTTAACAGAATTTTTGTTTGTAGCACATGTTTAGATGCAGAAAAAGAAGAAAAGGAAAGCTCCATGGCTGAATGCCAGATTATAGCTGTCAAGAAAAAAAATCTCCTTAATCACACTATTCCTTAAAGAAATACCAAAAGATAAAGGTTGAAAGGAAGTAAATTTAAAAGCAACTGTAATTTAGAATTCTAGAAGAACTGATAGAAGTTGGTGAGAATGCTTATCTAAAAACATTCTCTTCCTATGTTCACACCACTGGATTCACACTGACATCCTTTACAAACATTAACTGAAGGTACTATTCTGAGAAACAAAAATTTATAAAACACCCCAAAATAGATACATCAAACTAAGAATCTCTGCATCACAAAAATGACAACCTACAAAGAGAGAGAAAGTGTGTGGAAACAAAGTTAAAGAAGAAGGGAGACATGAACAGACATTTCTCAAAAGGCTTGCATAGGAAACCAGTATGTAAAAAATCTAGGAGTAATTTTGAGTGCTTTAACTTCATGGAAGTGATAAGTGCCTACCTTGATTAGAACTTTACATGATGTATCATTTGAAACATCACAGGCAACTCATTGTATAATTTAATGTGTCATGTTTTATTTAAAAAAGCACTAACAGTAATTTATAATTTTTAAGGAAAAAGAAGTATCATAAATTTATGAAAAATAAATATTTTACATGTATGTTTAAAGGTCCTGGAAGAACTGAATCAAATAGAAAATTTTATATAGTAGTACGTATTATTGTGGCATGATTTTAACTTAGTCTGACCATGGCTCTACAGAAGACATACATAGATTTTTAAAGAGAAGTGAAGGTAAATAAATCTCAAAGACTTTCCTAAGATATACATGAATATTGTGATAGTTGGGGGATTTTCCCACCTGGAATACAATCTCATCTCTGTCAAATATAAGGGCCAACCACTTAGAACTTTGAAAAGCAAACCCATTCAAAGTGGGACAGTAGTGGAAGTATCAGGCAACAAGAAGGCAAAATTTACCCTTTCCTTATCATTGGCCTGAACACAGGACTTGAACCCTGAAGGTGGCCATCAGCATTGAGGAGAGTTCCAGAAAGGCCTTGTATTTATGGCTTGATAAGGAAGGGAATGGCTGAGATCCTTTCTGAGGGAGTTTTAGTTTAACAGTGAAATTTAAACTCACTAAACAAAGGCTGCACTCCCTCTTCCCTAAGTCATCTCATATCTCAGCCCATGGTGGCTGTGCGGAGCTGATGGGAACCCAAAGCACACACCTTTTTAAAAGAGGAAGCCATCCTCCCCAGTTGTTGAGTGAGGATAGCAAAAATCCCTCTGTTCCTCCTTTGTGCCTGTGTGGAGCCAGCTCAGGTGCGTCCTCAGGACTAAGGTGTACAACATAAAGGTTTAACTAAAGCCTAGTTCTATCCAAAGCAGCAATGTCAAGAGTCACTGGACGCATCATACAGCTAAAGGCAGCTGCAAAGAGGGGCCATATAGAGTCGCTACGACCTAGAGCTGCATATGCACGAGAAAAGATAATCGAGAAAACCCATACTTGAAGCAATACATTCATATTTTCATATGTACAAGCCAAGCCATTCTTCCAACAAGATAATATAATTCCATGCACTTAATTACCTCATGTATAATATGTCATTTTCTAAGTCCAGATTTCTCTTTTTTAACTCTTCCAACTCTTTTTCTGACTCCAAAGCTCGTACTCCTAAAACATGATCAACAGTCATGCCTGTTGTTTTTAGTTTCTTCTGCAAAGTAAGTTTCTCTTTATCAGCTCTGTAGAATTTAATAAAGAATACAAAATACAACTGCAATTTTTATTGTTTGGTTTATTAAGCTGCAGCTTAGTCATTATCGTACTGACATGCAGTAAGCGCACCATTTTGTACTTGGCATGAACTTAGTTGAAAATGTTAGATAATTCATTCTTACTTGTTAAAATATATTACACCACATCTTAAAGACAATAAAATGTGAGTAATAGTAATCTAAACAAGCACTTGTCATTTATCATACACTACATAATTTCAAGATAAAAATTTACATATTATTAGTTTTTCAATGAAATTTAACTCACTTGGCAAAAAGCTCCTTTAAAGTACTGAGCTGTTTTGTCAGACTGTGGACTTCTCCTTCTTTCTCTTTTAATCTGTTGCGCATTCCCTCTACTTTGGTTTGCCATTTTTTTCCTTCCTCCCACCTAATTAATTCTTCTCTAGCACTCTGTAAACAGTAACAAATGTGTTATAAAAATATAAGTCAGCATTTTTTTAAATCTCGTTTTAAATACTTAACATTTTAAACCATACAAGATAATATATATAGTTAATTTTGTTACATAAATTCTGGAATCTTTAGGTATGTCAAACTATTAGGAACAGTAGGCTTTACTCATTACTTGACAGATAAGAGTTTCAGAGAAGATTCTAATGCGAAGTTAAGTGAAAATTCCAGTACATGATGTACTGAAGTAAGCTTCTGAAGTATAAGTCTACGTGAATGACCAACTCAATCTTGTTTCCGCATGACAATTTCCTGCTAATGTAACTTACTCTATCTAAATGCACATTACTTTACTCCCCAATATGTATTTATTTAGTGCTGCCCATGTGCCAGCTACTAGTCTACATACAAAGAGCACAAAGCATGTGTAAGCCAGATAAAAGGGTGTAAGTTAGAAAATCTTACAATTTTGATTTGTTGAACGAACTTGGAAAAAAGATATAAATTTAGGGAGTAAGTTAATTAGTGATAAGTGCTATTAAAAAACAGAAAAGACAGAATCTAGGGTCTTACTGGAGTAAATTATCAGGTAATAGTGATGGTATTGTTATGGTCGCTAGTATTATAATAAAATGATCAAAAGAAAGCTGTCTGATGCACAATAATCCCTTGTTCTGAACAAGTCCTGCTGGACAATTGTATAATTAAATTTATTTATTAATTTAATTGTACAATTAAAAATTCTGTTCACAATTTTATACACTAACAATTTACCTCCATGTTAACATATTAACACCAAAATTTTTTAACTTTTCCCTATACAATGAATTTAATAAAACTATAATTGCCTTTTAAAAATAAAGGCTAGACATTATCTTTCTGAAAATTATACTAACATTTGCTTATCATTTTGGAAATCAAATTACTAGTAGCAATACCATTTACATTATACAAACTGCCATTAGAACACATTTTTACAGGGTATGCATCAGAATCTAATATCTGAGGCTCGCAATTCACATTAATACTACATAAGGTACAAAAACATGATTACCTTATTCTTCTAGTATAGATCATACACATGCTGATAAAAAATAATACTTATATTGACTTTAAATTTCATTTAGAATAATATAGAAGATATTACGAAACATCATGTTTATTATATATGGGGATTTCATGTCTTAAAAGGCTGGGAGGTGTGGTTTGAAGTCAAATCCAAACAATCTCCTCTAATATTAGAGAACATTCAATACGCTTTTTTCCAAATTAATTTCTAACCTTATTTATTCAAATCAGCTACTAATATCCTTTTAAAAACAAAATATTTCTTGATGGATAATTTATTGGTCTTTATTTAATGTAAAGAATAATCTGACTTCTGGAAATAGAAATACTAGTTTGGAGAATGAGGTGTGTATATGAATAATTCAGCAGGATGGAATAGAATCCTTCATAGATTCATAGAGACTGAACGAGGTGATGAGAAGATGGGAGAAATTATGAACTCACAGGCTACACAGGTGGTAAAGACGTACTAATGGCACTCCAATATCATGAAGTGACATGAAGGTACACTAAAGGTGTGTCTTCAAGTGGAGTGTAACTTTCTAAACAACAGAATCCTGTCTTTATATCTCAACTTTATATAGTACCATATACAGAATACATGAGGCCCTCAAACCATTATCAATACAGGCGTCACTTAGTTTAAAACTATTAATGAGTATACTTCTCATACCTTTTCCTTCACAGGCTTTATGTCTATGTCATCCATCTTTCTTTCCAATTGGCTTTCAAGTTTTTTAACTTTTTTCTGAAGTTCATCGATTAAACTTTGCTTATTGTCTATCAGAGGTTTGCTCTAAAAACATTAAGATGACCAATAAATATCAAAGGACACATTAAATATTCCAATTCTAGAAATTTTGGAAGTCTACCATTAATCATGTTTTCTACATGATACTGAGTATCAGTACATGGAAGCTACTACTGTGCTTTATAACATGTCCCACTGTACACAGGAAATAGAACAGAGGCCACTCAATAGTTATTCAAATAACTGGAGACAGTAGTTTTAGTACATATTATGAAATGAGTGAGAAACATGACTTACACAATACACACCAACCACACGACCTGAATAAATACAACATTACCTGCAAACCACTGGACAGTCTTTTAATTTGCCTTCTCAGCTCGTCATTTTCTTGATCAATTCCATCTTTCTCTCTAAGAATTTTATTATAAGCTTTTTGCTTCTTTTGCAGTTCATTATTTAAATCATTTAAGTTATTGGCTAGTGAATTTTCTTTGTTTTTACTTGTTTTAAGAGCTTCTTTCAATTTGAAAAGATTTTCATTTAAATCTTCAATTTGTGACTAATAAGAGATAAAAATGTTATTCACAAACCTTCCTCATTATTAATAAAGCAACAGAAAACTGAAGTAATACTATTAATATGTATTAGAAACACCATTCCAATATAAATTTCTAAGTGTAGCATACAAGGAAAAACTACGAAGTGCAATATTTTCCCCATTCATGTCAAATGAAACAAATTCACTAGGAAAATAACAACAACAGCAAAAAGACAAAGACAAAGAAAACAAAAAATATTCCACTCTAGGTGAATTAAGAAAAGCAACATTCAGAGAAGGTTTTAAATATTATGAAATGTGAGATTAGCATGACAAAATCTCTGACTTCAAATACTTTGTACTTGTAAAAACAAGACATGGAAAGATAGTGTGAGAGAGCAGATTCTGCATTTAACCAGAAATTCTGAATTTTTCTGAACAAAGACAATGGCAGAAACTTAATGACAGATGTTATGGCTTATTCAACTAAGTGTAAATGTTTTATGAAAAGAAATTACTAAGGTCAAATGGTATTATTAGTAATATTAATCATTATTATAATGTGTTTAAAAGAAAATTATAACATCTCAGAGAAAGTTTCAAAACAAGGATTTGAAAAGATACAAAATTCAAGAACATTTGAGAAGAAGAGGGAATTATAATTCCATCAGTAAATGACTACAACCTTTTATATATTCATTTAATTAACAGGGTTTTATTATTCACATGACAGTAAGACGAACGGATGTCTACATGTGGAAGAATGCACACCCACACAAACCAGTGTCCAAGTGGATCAGAGACTTTGACATGAATCTGGATACACTAAATCTGATAGAAGAGAAAGTGGGGAATAACCTTAAATGCACTGTCATAGAAGACAGCTTCCTGAATAGAACACCAACAGCTCAGGCACTAAGATCAACAATTAATAAGTAGGACCTCAGAGGAAGATGATATAACCAGCCCTAATGAGACCTGATAGGCTAGGGTCAGACAGAAGGGGAGGAGGTCCTCCCCTATCAGTGGGCTAGGGAAGGGACATAGGGGGAGAAGAGGGAAGGTGTGTGGGACTGGGAGAGGATGAGTGAGAGGGCTACAGCCAAAATACAAAGTGAATAAATTTTAATAAACAAATAAATAAAAAAATTTAAAACGGGAATTCATGAAACTAAAAAGCTTCTGTAAGGCAAAAACACCATCAAAAAGACAAAATGACGGCCTATAGTATGGAAAAGGATATTCACCAACCCTATATCTGACAGAGGGCTGATATCTAAAATATATAAAGAACTTGGGAACAACACATCAACAAACCATATAACCCAATATAAAAAAAATGGGGTATGTGTCTAAACAGAGACTGCTCAACAGAGGAATTTCTAATGGCTGAGAAGTCCCTAGACAATGGAAACTCCTGGGAATCTATGAGGATAACCATAGCTAAGACTCCTAGCAATGGGGGATATGGACCTTGAAATGGCCATCTTCAGTAATCAGAAGGACTTCCAATGGAGGGTAGGGACACCAACCTAGCCACAAAACCTTGGCCCCAAAATTTGTCCTGCCTACAAGCGGTGCAGGGGTAAAGACAGAGCAGAAAATGAGGGAAAGGCTAACCAATGACTGGCTTAGCTTGAGACCCATGCCATGAGAGAGAACTCACCACTGATACAATTAATGATATTCTGCTATGCTTTCAGACAGAAGGCTAGCTTAAGGCAAGTTTCACCCAGCAACTGATGGAAACACATGCAGAGACCCACAACCAGACTTTAGGTGGAGCTTGGGTAATTTTGTGGATATGTGGCCGAAAGGATTGAAGGAGCCAGAGGGGTCAGAAAACCAACAGAATCAACTAATCTGGGCTCACAGTGATTGAACCACCAAACAGAGAGCATGCATGGAAAGGACCTAGGCGCCCTACCCATATGTAATAGATGTGGACCTGGGTCTTCATGTGGGACGCCTAACAGCAGGAGCAGGGGCTGTCTTTGACTGTTGCCTGCCTCTGAATCTCTTTCCCTCAACTGTGTGCCTTGTCTAGCCATAACAGGAGAAGATGCCCCTAGTCCCACTGCAACTTGATACGCCAAGGATGGTTGATATACACGAGAGGCCTTCCCTTTTCTTAGGAGAAAGACCGGCTAGAGGATAGGAGCCAGGGAAGGTGAGATAGAGGGGCTTGGTGGAGAGGGAGAAGGGGAAGCTGCGATTCAAACAGAAAGCAAAGAAACAATCTCTAAAATAAAGTGTAAGCTAACTTTTAAAAATTAGTGAAAATCTACTTCCTAAACTAGTTAATGATCATAAAAGGCATATAAAGAATCAAAAGTAAATAAAAGTTTTAAAAATAGATTAATTTTTTTTCATTTTACCACAATATACTACATGAATTTTTCCATAAATTTGTAGGGCAAAAGAGAAATTGCAAGTTATTATGAAACATATGTTTAAGAAAAAAGTTTCAATCACTAAGCTTAATGGTCAGATGAGAAAATAATAAAGTATGTTTGTAAAAATAATTTCATGGAAGAAAAGGCTCAAGAGCCAGGTAGCTCTATAGATAAAAAGCCTTACAAACAGTAATTAATTGTATCAGCTGCAGAAGAAGCTGCAGACATTTGGTGTAAGTAGTATTTGCAATATTTCTGTCTTCTCATTTGGCTGTGAACCTGAAACTATTCCAACAAAACAGCCTTAAAGGAATCCTGAGGGCTGGAGGTTTAGCTCAGCAGCGGGGCATTTGCCTATGTTGGACCTAAATCCTGGAAATGCTTAAGATGTACTGAAAAACGCTTGAAAATTTTCTAAATAAAATGTTTCTTAAAGGAGTCCTGTTATTAAGTGTCATAGTGGCTTATCTTTTCAAACTTAAGATGATAGTCAATAGGAGTAACATAAAGATATACACTATTTAAATCTGTGTATGTATCTGTCTAATTGGCCAACAATTCAGTACAAGTTCTCTGAATTGATCAGGCATTCGGCCATAGCAACACATGTGCTGCTGCTCACCTTGAGCTCTCTAGTATGTCGCTCAACAACCTGTTGAACATTGAGATTTGCCTCTTTTTGAGAAGTGACAGCAATAATGCGTTCTTCAGCTGCTGCTGTCATTTCTGCCCGAAGTTCCAAAAGGGCTCGACTAAGTGCCTAAAAAGTACAATATACAAAAATTTTTAGTGGAAAACTAACATTTTATATGAACAAATAGAATACAAAATGGACAGTATTACTTTCTATTACTTTCCGGTTAGATGAAAAAACCTAAGTGATTTTATGTATGGTGCTGTAGTCCTTGTCTATACTCTCAGCACCAAGGTGGCTGAGGCAAAAGATTACAGCAAACCTGAGGACCACTTAGACCCAGTGAGTTCTAGGTCAGCCTGGTTACACAGTGATACCTGTCTCAACACAGAAATGAAGGAAGATTTACAAAAGGAATGTGGTTAATTAAACATAACCCACAAATTCCTCAACTTTTTCAAATGAATTTCCTTTGTAGTTTTACTCAGTTCTTCACAAATTGACAGTTCAAAACCCTGACAATTATTTTCAGAACAAAGCATTAAGTCAAGCAATTCATATTAGAAAAAGAAAACATGTTTTGTTTGAAAATTTCCAAGTTTATATATCAGAAATAATTCATTTAGCAAATAATAATAATAATAAACAAAGAAAAAAAGAAAAAAAAAAGCAACTATCCCTCCATGTGAAATTTATTGACTTTAGGTAGATGAGTAATGTTTTAAAGTCATTGTTTAAAATCTTTGTCCATAAAGTTCTGAAGCTAAGGTGGGGAAAATGTAGCATCTTCTAACCCATTTTCCAAGTCTGTGATAAATAAAAAACAAAGCAAAACTAATATATCATATTAAACCTATTGACCAGCTTTCACACAGAGGCTGCGGACAACTTCTTCCTTTTTACCACCATATCACCCCTAATCCCCCAAATTGTTCAAAACTGTCTCAGCAAGAAACATGAAACCCCAACAGAAGATGAGAAAATAATAAAGTTAAGATTTCTTTTCCTTCTTTACAGATACTTAACAATTCACCATCATAAAAAGATAAATTACATCATATCTATATTTTAAAATAGCATGACTACATTGCAGAGCCATGGAAAGACTTGCTCTATGCATCAGCGTTAGATAATGCTCACTTTCACTTTAACAGCTCTCAGGGCTTTTTTCTGATCTGCACACCTAACTTCAGGCCATTATCTTCAGTGGCCACCAGCCTCTTACCTTCTGTTGCTTCTCTTTCAGGGCTAGTTGGCTTTTTAGCCTGTCCACTAAATTCCTCATTGTGGTTGTTGGGGCTCTCGAGTTTGCTTCTTTCTGAGCTTGGAGTTCTGACTTTAAACTCTGGTAATCTGTTTGTGCTTGGGCAAGAGCATGCCTTAAGTCTTCTGCTTCTGCTTTCACTCTCTTCACTTCACTCACATGGTTTTCCTGGAGCCTGAGATAAACAAGCATATGTAGTTACTGGACTAAGTATTGCAAATAATACCTTGACTGAAAAAAAAAAATACAAAAAAAACAAAACCAACTTTATAAAGGTATAAAGTCATGACCACAGTACCTTATATGTTGAAAGACTATACATGAAAATTATTTTATAAGATATTTCCTGCACTTAAGAATGAGATGCAAAAGCCTAAGCAATTTTCATATGCCACAGTGGTTCATGCCTATGACCTCAGCACTGAAGCAGCTGAGGCAGAAGATTATGGTGAACCTGATGACAGCTTATATGTCCAGTGAGTTCTAGACCATCCTGAGTTAGAGACATGTCTCAACAAAGAAATGAAAACATATCATAAAAAATATAATTTTCTAATCTGGAATATGACATAAGATTAATATATAAAGATTAATTCTCCTGTATATTCAATAGGAGAAAAACAAGACAAAAGCAAAAACTACATACTATTTTCAAAAGAAAAACAATCTCAAGTAGCAGCTACTTACATATCCACAAATATGTGGTAACTTTTTGAAAGGTATCCTGGGTACAAGAGTAAACAATCCATGTTCTAATAGCCCAACAGAAAAGGAATAGAATTGTAAGTGGGCCAACATTCTTAATTTCATCAGATATAAAATGAGGCCCAGAAAGAAGGGTCTATGATTAGAAACTGAATAATTTTTCCACATTCCCCCTCCTCATAAATTTATAATTTTCAAGTTACTTTTGTACCAAGGGGACTTCATCTAACCACTCTAAAAGAGCCAAGTAAATAATGCCATTTCATTTACAAAGAACAAAGCAGACAGTGGAAGTGCTTAAAAATAAGATTCTAGAGAAGAAAATAAATTGGCTTTTGGGTAAGACTGAGTAGTTATAAACTGTGATTTTCCCCGGTCAACTCAGTCATGCTATGGAGCCTTCCAAGTGCCCTACTTGTACTGTAAAGCAATGAATCCAGGTAGTCCTGAGGACAAAACGGGATGACACACATCAAGATTTTAGGAGAGAGCTCACACAGCAGATATAGGCTTCATCATAGCATAACCACCATTGGATTATTTAAAAAAGGTTTTTAAGAGTTACCGTAATTTGGTATTTTCAAATTCTTTAACTTTTAACTCAGTGATTTCTTTCTGTCTTTCCAAATCTTTTGATACTTTCTTTAGTTTGTTCAAAAGTGAGGACAGAGAGTCATCTTGTTCTGCTACTGTCTGTTCCATCTCAGCCAGACGAATGAAATGTTTGTTGGTAGGTACTGGAGCAGGAGACTGCTTTATTAAATCCTATGAGATATGCACATATTAGTGATGGGTAAGTACAATCTGAGACTATGACTAATCCTATAATTTTCTTTATGAATCAATGACATCTAAATGTTAAGAGGAAAAGAAGGCTAGGGAAGACGGGCTATAGATTGTACTACTTTTAGCTAGTGTCTAAGTACAGTTCAGGGTTCTGAAATAGGAGGTGAGACACAAGGAACCCAATGCTGTGAGTTAAAAGAAGTACATAAAGAACAGAATCATCAAAAGGAGGCAAGCAGAAGGTTAATTCAAAAGACAGAAAATAAATTTGAGAGGACTCATACCATGGCAGGCTTTGAGTCCATGGTAAAGGAATATAAAGATGACTCCATGAGCAGTGACAATAACTGAAGGACTGGGATTTAGAAAAATGATCATGTTGTCATGATCAGAACTGGACTGGTTTTCAGATTATTTTGGCAACAAAAAGGTGGTGTGTGTTCTACTGTGAGACATGAAGAAAGGTAACTTTTAAATTGTGTGTTATCAAATCTTAACAAAGAACAGAACAGAGTTCTCAGATCCTTACCTGGGCTGTCTGCTTGAATTTATTGAGTGAATTATCGGCCTGTAGTTCTAATTTATGATGAAGAACATGAAGGTCTTCCTCATGTTTCTTAACAATTTCTCTTTGCTCCTGTTTCATAGAAAGTTGAAGCTGTTCTGTAAGCTATGGCTGGAATAGATTCATATTCTAAAAGATCTTAGTTAAGATCTCTAAACTTCTAAAACTTCAAAACAGGAAACTATAATCTCTGTAGGCTTTCGTGTATTGGATCATTCTACATCTCTGCTAGTATGTGCTCATACTGACCACTCAAGCATTACATTACAATTTATTTTTAACATTAGAATAACACAAATCCATCACCCTTAACTTATTTGGAGGAACATTTTAAAATACTGAATACCTCTCCCACTGTTCTAAAAAATGAGATCTCCACAGATAACCCCTGTGGTAGCATCATTTACTTTAATGTTTCAATTAATGAATCAAAAATTCACCTGACTTTTCCAAAACCATCCAGCTTCACCAATGAATATCTTCATTGGAGATATTCCTATTTAACTCAGTCCACAAGAAAACGACATATCTGCGAGTTTTACTGACAATCTGTAATCCAATCATGTGAAAGCAACAATTTCTAAATAGAATCATCTGAAAGCAGAAAATAAACTACCATTTTAAGAAAAAAAAAAAAATCTAGCATTTGAGTGAAAAACAACATAACAAAATACCTCTCTGGCTTTTTCCAGAAGATGCTGGTATTTCTTCAAAACTTCTTCCTTTTGATTTAATCTGGCCTGCATGTTAGCTATAGTTTGCTGGGCAATTTTCATTGTGTGATGAGATTTTGGCTCCAGCTCTTTACTATCTAACTCAGCTATAAGTTTCTCTCGATCAGCTGTGGTAGGCAATCGAAGCCTCAGTTCATTGATTACTTTGTCTCTTGACAGAATATTTTGCTCAGCCAACCGTAAAGACGATTCTTTTTCTTTTAGTTTCTGTAGAAAAGTCACAATAATTTATTACAGTACAGTTTGTCCTTTAAAATACTTCATATAAATTTTACTCAAGAGTACTTACAAGCAAAAAAGCAGTTTCACTTTATTCTTCACATATTTATAATTGCCATTTAGCAATAAAATTCTATTTATTATACTTTCATGTGATAGTACATTTATTTGCATATACATTTTACTTTACTTAAAAGATTATCACTTCTTAAAAACTTTGTTATGTTAAACACAAAATGTAATAAGTTAACTTTACTTATATATTATAGTTTAGAACTAGAAGTGAGTGGTGGTACTGAAATCAGAAAATGAAATTAAATCATCCCTTTGATGTCATAAAAAACTAACACAGAGGGTTTACTTGAGTGTAGAGCTGGGATTTCAGTGGCACAGGTCAATGAGTTAGTGCTTTGCTGCTGGAAGTTTACCGTACCAAAGTGGAGAAGAAGTTTTAATCTTCCGTAAGATTAAGGCAGGTATTTTAAAGCAAGTGTTTTAGTGGTAACTCATATAAACCAAAAATTTTAAATTAATTTTTATGAATTGTTAAAGAGGCAAAATTTTACACAATAAATTCTTAACCATACTTACAATTAATATGTTTAGATACTTAAATTTGAAAAATATTAAGGATTTATTATTTTATGAATAATTTAATGATCTGATTTGACCAACTATTAATCAAATTCAATACCATTTGCTTTAACTTTATTTACTCACAAAATGAACAAACTATTTAAAATATGTATAACAAATAGTGCAAAATAAATTATAAAAATAAGTAGCAATGAAAGCATCAGTTAAGGGAAAGGTAATATATTGCTCATAAAGCAACAATGAAACACCTATTTTACCTTCGATGCTCACTTTTACTGTTTAGTATGCCTCAAAGTAGAATGTAATAAACACATGAATGGTAAATTGAAATTAACTATGTGCCTATTCATCATTAGCTATTAGAAATAGTGTATAACAATAGAAAAAAAGGGGATTAGCAAAATATACCAATTTAAACTTTATTACTACTAGCAAATATTATTTAGAAAATTCTATAAGCGTACCCAATAATATACTAATCAAAATGCAAATTATTTCAATTACCTCTTCAAGTGATTTGCAAGTTGCTTGTGTTTTAAGAATTGTTCGAATATTCTCCTTAATTTTTCTCAGAGCCATCTCAAGTTGGTTTGGAAGGGGCAAGCTGGGGTCTGGCATTGATCCTGTAGCTTCTTCAAACTTTTGAGAAATAATATACTTTAAAAATAGCCGTGCAATACTGAGAAAACAATATGACTCTTTTAAATGTATTAAAAAAAATCATAGACTAACTTTTATTTATCTTTCAACAAAGACACTCATGACATTTCACATAAAGCACACATCATAAGTTAAACAGATATCTAATTCATAGACTATTTTGGTTAATGCTTTATGCCATGCTCCAAAGCAGCAAACATAGCCATTTATACCTTTTGTGCAGCACTGAGTATTTCATTCTGCTGACGGTCAAAAATGTCTAGTTGGCGTTCCAGCTCAACTTCTCTTTGATCCCAAGCCATTTGTCTTTCTTCATGAAACTAAAAGAAAAAAAAATAATAAAAAAAAACACCACCAACCAACATTAATTGTGTTAAGCACATACACAGCAACAATGAGCATTTAACAGACATATATATATTTTCTTAATTAACCTTCAGCTTCTGCTGTCACTGCTATCACTCTTATTTTATGGGGAAAAAAATGCAAAGTTAGAAGGTCAAGCAACTTGCCTGGGAACCGAGAGGTAGGCATGTATGAAGTCAGAATTTCAGTCTAGTCATGTATCTATTCATCCATCAATTCCAAAGATGTAAATGACACATATTTGTCAAACACTATTTGGGGCAGTGCAAGTATAGCAATAAATAAAGTGTAGTCCCTGTCACCAAGGAACTTACATCCCAGGAAGTAGGAAGCAGGTAATAAAAAATAAATATGTAAGATACCAGAGGATGAAATACTCTCTATATAGGAAACCTTGATGGCACAATTTACTATTCATTACTAAGGAGCCTTTAATTCACTGGTAAGGAAATGTAAAGACCTTAAGGTAGTAAAAAGTATAAACACAGTATCTAGGTTACGAGAGAGAGGAAAACTCTAAGCACGGGGAAAGAAGTCTCTGTGGTGTGTGTTTTATGAGTATCACTGCTCTAAAAGCATCTATTTTTTCAACCCCATGCTGTGTTCTAAATCAGCAGTGACATTAAGGAGAAACTTAGCTGAAGAAGTAAAGTAACTAATATCAAAAAAGAAAGTAACCTACCAACTAAGTTTGCCAAGGTAGTGTTATTTTAAGCTTAGAACTTCTGTTACAACTAAGTAAATTTGCATGTTTGTAGAAAGAGGTTATTTTGCTATTCAATATAATGGACAATATATTTAATCATTTTATCACAATAATACAGTTAAAATGCAATGATTTGATATGTAAAGCCTTAGAAAGAACAGAAATAGAAAATGAAACCTTGCTCTGCTGAACAATTTCTTCCTCTAGACTGTTGATTGTATGCTCATATTCAGAGATGATATTATTCAAATATTTGATTTCTTCTTTATCCTTGACTAGTTCTCTATTTAGCCTAAGTTCTTGAAGGCGAAGTTCTTCTATTTTCACATGCCAATTGAGTACCTAAATTATATATAAATATAAATGCTACATACCTCATCATGATTTTAACTGAAATTAATGACAAAGTTATTTAGAATTTCCACAGCTTTTTCTAAAGTATGTACAATATAGAATAAATCATTCTCCAAACTATATTCAAATTAATAAACTAGTATTAGTAATATTTGCTTTCATTTTTTATTTACTATCACTTTATTACTGTAGTCATTTTATTTACACATTGGTTTTCAAAAATGAAAACCCTACCCTATCCTTTTCTAAATGATGTAGCTACTGGTCATTTCCTCATGCTCCAGTGGACAACTTCAAACCCATGCTGTTATGAATGGTGCTGGGTTAGGGTTAGTGGGTCACAAACTGAGAACAAAAACATGAAACACAGGGCAGAGGGAATCAATTGGAGGATGTGGTGAGGAAAGAGGAGGATACAATAGAAAGATGAGTGTGACCAGAATGTAGTGTGTGTGTGTGTGTGTGTGTGTGTGAAATTGTCAATGGATACATTTTCAGAAATCTACCCAAGAAATGAAAAATTTTTTTAAAAGTAAATTGTATTTATTTATTCTCTGTATTTCCAGTACAGAGAATAGGATTTAAATGAAAGATAGTTATTTACCATCTAATTCTTCCCAAATTCTGATTGTTGAAGTCTATGAAAAGTTTAAGTTATGCAAGAAATATACAAGTAAAAACAAAGAAAAACAAATAATTCAAACAGAAAATATTTGTGCAGAGTAGACATCAATAATTTAATAACTAAAAATTTATTATACTTAGTATTTCCTTAATATATGTTTGGACTTTTCTAGAATGTTTAAAATTCTGTGCTATTACCACAAAAAGTGATTTGATAAGGAACCTTGCTTAGGAGCTTCCAATGTATAAAAACTAAGCTGATTACAACTAGTATTTTATTTTAGATGCACACTGAACATTTTCACATGGCTACATATAAAGAGAAATATTAATATATAACAAGGGAATACTAAATTTCACATGAAATTTTACCTTTTGGGCTCCCCTGGCATCCTTTAAAGTACTTATCAATTCTTCTAAGCCTTTTAATTTTAATTCCATCTCCAATGTTTTGTTTTCCATATTTCTGTGTTCTTGTTGAGAATTTTTCATTTCTTGCATTATCTTAAGTTTGTCATTTTGCAACTGAATCATTGTTTTAGAGAACTTTTCCTGCTGAGCCAATGGTAAAGCACCACTGAACTGTCTTCGTAGAGACTGAATGGTTTGGCGCAGGTGTTTTGCTCTGTTTCTACCTTCCAAACGAGCATAGTAGAGAGCCTGCTCTTTTTCATCCAGTTTCTGCTCTAAGCGCAAATTGTAGGCCTCCATCTTCTGGAGTTTAGACGTAACTGACTCCAACTTACCAAGGGCAGTGGCCTCACTAATTTGAAGAGAGACAACATGTTGGTGCAATTTGGCAATTAGTGCCTTTTCATCAGATTGTGCCTAACAGTAAAAGAAATACATATTTATAATAAATTTCAGGGTTTTGTTAATAAATGTCATGGGTTCAATGTCACAGTTTACTAATTAAAATTTAAAACACTGTGGCACATAAGAATTTTTTTTAAACAATCTAATTTTACTTTAACACAATAGCTACCAACTATATATCCAGAATGAAAAATACTTAAATTTCTAATTAAATGATAGTTGGAATAGTAGTGTTTTGCTTTTAATTCACAGATAACAGCACAACTCTTATATATACAATTAGTATCTTTTAATCCTCTAAAAACTACAGAACATGTGGATATTTGAAAAATGACAAATATATACATAGAAAATATAGAGAAAAGAGTCATTAACTACTCCTCTTTAGTATGTTAAAGATTCATTAATTACTTTTCCTTAGTATGTTAAAGACTGATTAAATACTTGTCCTTAGTGTGTTAAAGATTCAGTAATTACTCCATCTCAGTGTGTTAACTGACCAGCAGCCGTGAAATGCATCGATAGGGATTTCAAATAAAAGAGGTTTTCTAAATCCCCAGCTAACAGGAACAGCTACTATGGCCACAGCTAACTTCTGGCTAGCATGCTACTCTCGTGCCAGTATCTACGAAGAGCCTAGACAAAAGGAGGCTAAGCAGAGGGCTGACACTGTGTGCACCTGGTAGTCCAGCAGCTGCATTCTCAGGGAGGCCACTTCCTTTTCCCTGGACTGTTGTTGCGAATTCAAAAAATCAGCTTGTCTTTTGGCAATATCAGAAATCTCTCTCAGTCTAGAAAGGGATAAAATATTTAAGCAAAAATTCAGTAAATACCAACAGCCCTAACTTTGAGATACTTTTCTAGAGAGCAATTGGTTTTTTGCTTCTCTCCTTTGAACTATTTCCTGAAACCTAATTACATAAGTGATCAAACTTCTGTCTCTTAAAAACATCCCCTACTCTGAGAAGTCCATAACCTGTGGTATAGAATAACACACATTTTAAAAAGTAACAGATGGCATTTTCCAATTCCAGGTGGTCAGAGAACACTTGCTCCCACACATTTTTCCTAAGATACTTTTATTATATTTTAGAAATGGCAGGCCAATGTAAATAGGTTAACCTGTTACCACTGCACAGTTAAGAATCAATGTAAAACTCCTCACTATGGAAGTTATGTGCTTCATACACAGAACTTTATATTTGTAAATTACGTTATATGTAGAAAATGTGATTAGTTTATTAAAATTTACAAATTAGCTGAAATACACAAACACATATAAATACACATACACAAAAATTAGGCATTTACACAAATTTCTTTATGATTTCTATGATAACAAAGCCAAATGACAAAGTCTTTTATTTTGGGTAGAATAATTTGAACTAAGTGGAACATATACATTAGGTTTCCTCATATTGACTGGATGGCCTCTATACTTGGTGGCTAATAAAATTTAATAAAATGAATAATTATAAATTAGTCATCTTACAAGATAAGGTTTATGAGAAAAAAAGGAACAAGTAAGTCATAATGGAAGAGTTAACAAATGACTGATTTCCCCAAAAAGACTCACAGGGTTCTAAAGGAATGGCTACAATTTTATGTGTAAATCCCACACACATACAAAATTCCAATAGTTATTTGTGCTTTGCAAATTAACTCAAAGCCCCTCATGATTACCCTCTGAAGCAGCACCTGACTAGAAAAGTGAGTATATAGCATCTACCCATCACATATATTCTTAAGTAGCTGGGCAACTTTCTACAGCAAATGAAAAAAACCAAAAATCTCACTGTTAGTAAGCAATAATTCGTGAGTTAATATGTCTAACATTTCGCATAATGCCTACCACATTGCTAGGTCCTAAAAAGTGTAAATTAAATCAAAATATAAATTATGTATTTATATCAACCTTATAAAAAGATAAAATTCTTTTTAAAGTGAATAAACTAAACCTTAAGTGACCCTTGTGCTTCCATCTCTACTTTCCCCCAAAACAGGCAATATGAGTAAGATGTGGACCCTACATAATTTTGTTCCAACTTAAGTGCCTCCTAGAGTTGTATCCCTACACTTGGGGGAAAAAAAATTCCTCTTCATTGTTATGTCATCTGGTTAAAAACTAACCCAGATATTAATCCTCTTCTTAAAAAGAAAATGAGTATGGCTATTGCTCTATATATTTCTAATTGAGTTTCTTAAATACAAATCAAATAGACATAATCATGATTTAATTTTTTTGCACTTACTTAGACACTTCAACTTTGAGTTCCACTTCATTCTTCTCTAATTCTAGAATTCGTTGTCTATCCGCATCGCTTACTGCCTTGCTGACACTATCAGCTAACTCATCTCTCAATGTCTGCTCCACCTTTTGTGCATCCAAGTTGATTTTGGTAAGCTATGGAAAAAGTAACAACAACAAAGTACTCCCAAGGACTATTTTATTTTACTTATTTCTACTTTCCCTTATGCTGGGAACAGAAGACAGGCCTGTGCAAACTAAGCCTATCAATGAACTACAGCCCAGCCTAGATACAAACCTTCTACACTCCTGAGTACTCTAGTCTTCTTTACTTTCCCCAAGTTCAGACACAGGTACAAAGTAGTAAGAACAGAGTAAAAAAAGAATCAAGAGCAAATTATAAAAATGTTGTAGTAATATCCAATGCCATTATAAGTTATTTATTTTAGGCAATCGCTATTTAAGAATTTTTGAAGTATAAAGTACTTAAAAATAAATGTAAGTGAGTTAACAAAATGTTACACATTTTACAAAATTATTTTAATATTTATTAATCTTTAGTAGGTTAAATTAAAAATGATACTTATGTGTTAGAAAATATTTCAGCATAAGTAAGCACCTGCAAGGTATAGTTGAATCATAGGTTTTTGAGTATGTACAGTCTGCTTAATACTGACCACATTAAAAATCTTTACTAACCTCCTATTAAAGCTTTTGAAAACAGAGATTTTTAACTATTTTATCTCTTATTATAGTCTTAGCTCTCAAACAAGTTCTGGAGTATAACACAGAATGAGCATTTTTTTAAAGAAAGGATGAGATTGAAAGACAATTTGCTTTTCAAAGAAACAATATCCTCTGTTCATTAAAAACAATGCCATGACATAGGCAAGAAAAATAAGTGATATATTTTTAAGATTTATTTATTTATTATTTATACAGTATTCAGCTTGCATATGTGCCTATAGGCAAGAAGAGGACACAAGATCTCATTATAGATGGTTATGAACCATCATGTGGTTCCTGGGAGTTGAACGCAGAACTCCTGAAAGAACAGCCAATTTTCTTAACCTCTGAGCCATCTCACCAGCCCCAAAATAAGTTTTTTAATCTAAAGGACTTTAGATTTTAAAATAACCATCTGTGTATCCATTACATGAAATGCTGAATGTATATGCTACCTTAGCGATACAAAGTTCTTCAAAATAATCCAATAGTACTAATTCTTACTGTCTAGTTACATAATAAAAATCATATCAAACCTCAGTGAACTTGGTTTCCAATTCAAAGTTACGTTCTTCCATGTGTTTTAATGAAGTCCTTAAGTGCTCATACATTTTCTGACAGTGTTCAGCCCTCTGCCTTTCATTTAATTCCTTCATCTCCAACACAGTGATTTTTTTTGAAATAGAAACAATGTCACTATTTGTTATTGATTTCCTTGCCTTATCCATGTTTGATTCATTTCCTATATGCAATAGAACAATACACAAAAGGTAATTCAGGAGAGGTACAAAAAACAGTACAGTTCTATGAGTAAGAATGACTTTTTAAAATTAAGACATATCTGTATTCTACTCTTTATTTACAGACCTTGAAAGAACAATTCTCAATTTCAGATAGAAAAATAAAAAACCCAGAATAGCTAAAATAACCCTGTACAAGAAAAGATCTTCTGGAGGATTCTCCATCCCTGATCTCAAGCTGTACTACAGTGCAACAATAATAAAAATGACATGGTACTGGCATAGAAACAGACTGGTAGGTCAATGTAATCGAATTGAAGACTGAGAAATAAATCCATAACACTATGGATACTTGATTGTTGACAAAGAAACCAAAACCAAACAATGGAAGAGAGAGAGAGAGAGAGAGAGAGAGAGAGAGAGAGAGAGAGAGAAGAGAGAGAGAGAGAGAATCTTCAATAAATAGTGCTAGTCTAATTGGATGTCTACATGTAAAAAAATGCAAATAGATCCATATCTGGCTCCCTGCACAAAACTAAAGTCCAAGTGGATCAAAGACCTCAACATAAAACAACACACACTAAATCAGTTAGAAGAAAAAGTGGGAAAGAGCCTGGAACTCACTGGCACAGGAGATAACTTCCTGAACAGAATACCAACAGCACAGGCTCTAAGATCAACAATCAATAAACAGGACCTCATGAACCTGAAAAGCTTCTGTAAAGCAAAGGATATCGTTAACAGAAAAAAACCACAGCCTACAGACTAGAAAAAGACCTTTACCAACCCTACATCTGACAGAGGGCTAATATCCAAGATATATAAAGAACTCAAGAAGTTAAACAACAAGAAAGCAAGGAATCCAATTAAAAAATGAGGTACAGAGCTAAACAGAATTCTCAACAGAGGAATATCGAATGGCAGAGAAACACTTGAAATGTTCAATGTCCCTATTCTTTCAGGAAATGCAGATCAAAACGACTCTGAGTTTTAACCTTACACCCATCAGAATGGATAAGATCAAAAACTCAAATAACACTTGCTGGAGATGTCTGGAGAAAGGGGAACCCTCCTGCCTTGCTGGTAGGAATGTAAACTTGTACAACCATTTTGGAAATCAATCTGGCACTTTCTCATAAAATTAGGAATAGTGCTACCCCAAGATCCAGCTCTACCAGTCCTGGGCCTATATCCAAAAGATACTCAACCATACAACATGGACATTTGCTCAGCCATGCTCATAGCAGCTCTATTCATAATATCCAGAAGCTCAAAACAACCTTGATGTCCCTCAGTTGAGGAATGGATACAGAAATTGTGGTACATTTACACAATGGAATACTACTTGGCTATTAAAAACAAGGAAATCATGAAATTTGCAGGCAAATGGATGGAACTAAAAAAGACCATCTTGAGTGAGGTAACCCAGAAACACATGGTATATACTAACTTTTAAGTGGATATTAGCCATATAATACAGGATAAACA
The DNA here is from genome assembly GCF_030254825.1 of Meriones unguiculatus. Lineage (NCBI taxonomy): Eukaryota > Metazoa > Chordata > Mammalia > Rodentia > Muridae > Meriones > Meriones unguiculatus. Next base: position 108,284,683 of record NC_083350.1, on the reverse strand, counting down.
TACTAAAATCTATAGTCCTAAAGAAGATAAACAAGAAGGAGGACCCTAGGGAAGATGCTTAATCATCATTCAGAAGGGTAAACAGGATAGACATTGGAAATAGGAGAAGACAGGGAACAGGACAGGAGCCTTCTACAGAGGGCCTCTGAAAGACTCAACCCATCAGGGTATTTAAGCAGATGCTGAGACCCATAGCCAAACTTTGAGCCAAGTAAAGGGAATCTTATGGAAGAAGTTGGAGAAAGAAAGACCTGGAGGAACAGGAGCTCCACAAGGAGACCAACAGACAGACAGACACACACACACACACATATATATAAACCTGGGCCCATAGGGTCCTGCAGAGACTGGTAAATCAAACAAGGACCATGCATGGAGAGGACCCAGACTCCCTGCTCAGATGTAGCCCATAAGCAACTCAGTCTCCATGTGGTAAGGGGGAGGGAGGGTGGGACTGGGAAGAGATGAAGGTAGGGGCTACAGCCCAGATACAAAGTGATTACATTGTAAATAATAACAATAATAATAAAAAAAAAATTAAAAAAAATTTACAAATCATGAGCATTATTTTGGGCATTGTATACGTTTAATATCAAATACTATCATTGTAATTTTATATTCAATAATATAATTACAAAACGAGGAAGTTGATCTTTGTAGCATTTTAAATAATGGCAAAATAAAAACTAGTACTACAATCATAATAACTCAAATAACAGAATACTGTACAAATTTTTATAAGGATGATTAAAATGTGTGAATGCCTCGAATTTCTACTAAACTGATGAATTTTTGACAAATATTGTTTATTATTTAAAGTACATAAAATTTACGACAATATTCAAATATATGAATATAGGCAATACAAATTCTCAAATTTCCTTTGATATTTATGGTGGGTGATCTTTGACTTTTAAGGTATCAAATCAAATACAACCCATAAACTTTGCAGTCAGAAAAACATGCATTTCAAAATAATTCAAAATAACTAGCGTTTAGTTATGAATTTATAACATATAACCTTAACAGTAAAAAAAACCTCATATGAGAACTATAAAGCAGAAACCCAGGATGTGACTCAGCATATGTGTACTAAACTAAGCTGTAGGATACAGTTCATCTTTCTATATCAATATCTAAATTTCTATGTCCCTGAGTTCTGCTATAGCAAAGGAATTTTCAGTAAGAAATTAAGCACTGTTAGATACTAAAATACTTGATATTACCAGTGTTGTAAGACTCACCTAATTTAGTTTCTTGTTCCCAGGCTTGTTCAATGGTATGGAGTTTTTCCTTTGTAATTTCCAGTTCTTTACTGATAGCCTCCATCTGTTCTTTTAATGATGCATTTTCACACTGAATAAAAGACAGATATTATTGATGAACTATACTATGATGAGGATGAGAACCACAGAAATGACACTGCCTTGACTTTATGCATTATCTCTTAAAATTCACAATCTACTTTTTAATTTAAAAATCTAAAATTAACTGAAATTAACTAGGTATACAATATTTTTTTCACAAATTGTAATTTCTCATATAGCATATAAACATATACACACACACACATGCACGCACACATGTACATGGGGTAGGGGAGAAGGGAGACAGAAAGAAAGAAACAGATAATAATGAAACTCTTGTATATAATTCATGTGGTTCTAGAATTCCAAGCATTAATTTTTACCACTAAAGATAGCTACTCATTTTATCCAACAAGGAATATTGAGGGGCTCCATAACATCACAAACTAAGCGCTTACTTGTCTCATTCACATAAGCACCTAAGTGCACATTCATAACCCATCATCTGCGACAGGTGCAACATGTTAACAGTAATTTAAAAAACCCCATACTTCTCAGGCTTCTCCATTTATGTTCTATGTATATGGGTGTGTGGTAGAAGTTGCAGAATGGGGACATGACAAAGGATGAGCAATGAGCAGATAAATGAAAAACTCCTTCAGAAACTTCCAGACCTAGGAAGCAAATATACATGGTATAGAACTGGGGGTGTGTGGGAGCAGGCATATCTATGTATGAGCAGAATTGATGTTAAAACCTAAAATGTGAGAAGAAATGAGTCTTGACAATCAGTCAACCATGAAAAGACCTAATGTTCAGCAAACTCAGATGCTCTAAAACAGTGGTTCTCAACCTGTGGATCGGAACCTCTGTAGGAGTTGAAGCAGCCTTTCACAGGAGTCACATAAGACCATCAAAACCCACAGATGGTTATATAATAACTCATAAGAATAGTAAAATTACAGTTATGAGGTCGGACCACAATGTGAGGAACTTATTAAAGGTTTGCAGCATTAGAAAGGTTGAGAACCACCACTCTAAAAGCAGAAGAGTTTGAAAGATCAGAGAAGCAAAACAAGGCTCAATTAGGAAAAGACTAAATGTCATAAGACCTCATCAGCAATAAGCAAAGAGCCTACCATGATTTTTTAATTTAGGTACTGTGTGTCTCAACGAAGGGTTATTAAGTAAGTGGACCTGTGAGCATGTCTGTGGGAGCTTATTTTAATTATGTTTATTAATATGGGATGACATAATCCACTGTGGGTGCAAACACTACGTCAGAGGGGGTTTCTGATCTGTGTAAGAGATTTTTAGTATGTTTGTCCTGTCTTACAGGTCTAGTATCCACTTATAAGTGAGTATATACCATGTGTTTGTCTTTCTGTTCCTGAGATACCTCACTCAGGATGGTCTTTTCTAGGTCCCACCATTTGCTTGCAAATTTCATGATTTCCTTATTTTTAATTGCTGAGTAGTATTCCATTGTGTAAATGTACCACAGTTTCTGTATCCATTCCTCAGTTGATGGACATCTGGGTTGTTTCCAGGTTCTGACTATTACAAATAAAACTGCTATAAACATTGTTGAGCAAATGTACTTGTTGTATACTTGTGCATCTTCTGGATATACGCCTAGGAGTTGTATAGCTAGATCTTGCGGTAGCATTATTCCTAATTATCAGAGAAAGCGCCAGATTGATTTCCAAAGTGGTTGTACAAGTTTACATTCCTACCAGCAATGGAGGAGGGTTCCCCTTTCTCCACAACCTCTCCAGCATGTGTTGTCACTTGAGATTTTGATCTTAGCCATTCTGATGGGTGTAAGGTGAAAATTCAAGGTTGTTTTGATTTGCATCTCCCTGATGACTAAGGACATTGAGCAGTTCTTTAAGTATTTCCCTGCCATTCTATATTTCTCTACCAAGAATTCTCTGTTTAGTTCCATACCCAATTTTTTAAATGGATTGCTTGATTTGGGGGGGAGGGGGGTGCAAGTATTTTATTGAGTATTTTTGCATCAATGTTCATAAGAAAGATAGGTCTGAAGTTCTCTTTCTTTTGTTGGGTCTTTGTGCAGTTTAGGTATCAAGGTGACTTGGTTTAGTAATGACTGAGTTTAGTAATGTTCCTTCTGTTTCTATTTTGTTGAATAGTTTGAAGAGTATTAGCGTTAGCTCTTTTTTGAAGGACTGGTAGAATTCTGCACTGAAACCATCTGGCCCAGGGCTCTTATAGCATGGGAGACTTTTGATGACAGCTACTATTTCCTTAGGGGATATAGGACTATTTGCCTGATCTTGATTCAGCTTTGGTAAATGAAATCTATCAAGAAAATTGTCCATTTCATTTACATTTTAAATTTCATTGCATATAGGCTTTTGAAGTTGGACCTAATGATTCTTTGAATTTCCTCAGTGTCTGTTGTTATATCTCACTTTTCATTTCTGATTTTGTTGACATGGATAGTGTCCCTCTGCCTTCTAGTTATTTTGGCTAAGGGTTTGTCTATATTGTTGATTTTCTCAAACAACCAGCTCTTGGTTTTGTTGATTCCTTGAATTGTCCTTCATTTCTAATTTCTTGATTTCATCCCTGAGTTTGATTATTTCCAGCTGTCTATTCTTCTTAGGTGAGTCTGCTTCTTTTTCTAGTGCTGTCAGATATGCCATTAAGTTGCTTGTATGAGATGTTGCAATTATATTTATGAATGCACTTAGTTCTAAGAACTTTCCTCTTAGCACTGCTTTCATTGTATCCCACAAGTTTGGCTAAGTTTTACCATAATTTTCATTGAATTTTAGGAAGTCTTTAATTTCATTCTTTATTTCCTCCCTGACCCAGCTGTCCTTGAGTAGGAAATTGTTCAATGTGTGTAGGCTTTTTGCTATTTCTGTTATTGTTGAAGTCTAATAATAGTGTACATAAGTGACCCCCAAAATTCTACCAGAGAACTCCATTTGATAAACACCTTCAGCGAAGTGGCTGGTTACAAAATTAACTCAAAAAAATCTGAAGCCCTCCTATATACAAAAGACAAAAGGGCTGAGAAAAAAATTAGGGAAAGAAAACCCTTCACAACAGCCACAAATAATAGAAAGTACCTTGGTGTGAGTCTAACCAAGCAACTGAAAGACCTGTATGAAAAAAAGTTCAAGTCTCTGAAGAAAGAAATTGAAGTCATGGATCAGTAGGATCAACATAATGAAAATGGACATCCTATCCAAAGCAATCTACAGATTTAATGCAATTCCCATCAAAATACCAACACAATTCTTTACAGACCTTGAAAGAACAATTCTCAATTTCATATAGAAAAAAAAAAAAAAAACAGAATAGCTTAAAAAATCTGTACAATAAAAGATCTTCTGGAGGTATTTCCATCCCTGATCTCAAACTGTGTCATAGAGCAATAGTAATAGAAATGGCATGGTACTGGCACAGAAACAAACTGTTGGATCAATGGATTCAAATCAAAGACCCAGAAATAAATCCACATACCTACAGATACTTGATTTTTGACAAAGAAGCCAAAACCAAACAATGGAAAAAAAGAGCATTTTCAACAAATGGTGCTAGTCTAACTGGATGTCTACATGTTGAAAAGTGCAAATAGATCCATATTTATCACACTGCACAAAACTAATGTCAAATTGGATCAAAGACCTCAACATAAAAAGAGACACACTAAATCTGTTAGCAGAAAAAGTGGGAAAGAGCCATTGTGCCTTCCTTGTGGACGCAATGCTTTGAGATCCTGCTACATTGAATTCCCTACCATGATAGACACTACCATGAACCTGTGAGTCTGAGCAAACCGTTTTTTTAAGTTGCTTTGGTTGGAGTATTTTATTATAAAAAGAGAAAGAAACTTACATAATTAGTCCAAAGATCTGAAATACTTGCTAGGTAAGTGCTTTTACAAACTAAGCCAACATCTTCATTCCCACCCTGATTTTTACTATGTCTATAACACACACACACACACACACACACACACACACACACACAAATGGAGAACTAGAGATCAGATCCAGTGTTAAGGAAATACCATTCATAATGTATTCACAGTCAAATAAATCCATCATAAGAAATAGAATCTAGGGACTGTGAGAGAAAGGTCCAAAAAGAAAGGAATGGGCACTTAATAGCATTTCCCTTTAACTGCAATATCCCATTTTGCCATAAAAGAAGGTTGGCTCAGCTAAATCATACAACAAGAGATGTAAGAGGATGACCTAGCTAAAGTCATCATTAAGTCATTTGTAATTATACATAGTCAGTATGCTACATATTGGTATATGTGTTGATACCCAGGACAAACCACAATTGGTTATACCTATTTTCTTATCTCCACAACAATTACATGAATAGAAACCAATTTTAATCATTGAAAATAAGCAAAATTCCTATAGACCCTAGGAAAAGGATACCCTTAAAGTAAAATAAGAAGGTGTAAAGATCACATACACCTACCTCTAAGTGTTCTAAGTTACTTGTTCTTTGAACAAGCATGTTATCTTTCTGCAACATGTCCCTATACTTAGTGGTCAGTTCATTGTACTGTTTGTTGGCTAGCTCTAGTTCAGACAAAGAAACGCTATTATCCACAACTTTCTGGAGAGCTGCAATTTTGAAGTTGGCCATTTCCTGCAAAAAAACAAATAAACTGAGATAAATTTGTACATTTTTTTCTAGTAAAACATAATTTTTAAAGGAGACAGCTCAGTTGTAACCAAAATAATTTTAAAGACATTTGAAAATATATATTGTTCAGGTATTCTTTCATATAAAAGATATTTAGAAAATTTTATTAAAAATTTAAATGACTTTTACAAGTTGTCACAGTAAACTGAAGTACATTTAATTTGGGAAAGTATAATAAACAGAAATCATCTTTGAATGTCTTTTCTAAGATTTAGAAGATTAAAATCAATTAAACATTTGGCAGTTTAAGTGACAAAATTAGCATGAACTAACAATACCTTTAAATTGTAGCTATATCTGCTTTCTTGAAGTGACACAAACTCGTTTTTAGGTTCCTGTTACTGAATAATTAAAATATCTAAATAGCTTTGTTGTAGTGAGGTTATTTATTTCCTGTGTTTTCTTGACAGTAGTTAGTTTTCTTGGGTTGTATTTTTCCTTCTAGCATCTTCTGTAATGCTGGATTTGTGGGTAGGTATTGTTGAAATTTGTTTTTGTCGTTAAATATCTTGTTTTCTCCATTTATGATGACTGAGATTTTTGCTGGGTATAGTAGCCTGGGCTGACATTTGTGTTCTCTTAGGGTCTGCATGATGTCTGTCCAGGCCCTTCTGTCTTTCATAGCCTCTGTTGAAAAATCAGGTGTGGTTCTGATGGGTTTGCCATTTTATGTATTTTATATTACTTGGCCTTTTTCCCTTGCAGCTTTTAGTACTTGTTCTTTGTTCTGTATACTTACTATTTTGATTATTATGTGGTGGGAGGATTTTCTTTTCTGGTCTAATTTAGCAGGTGTTCTGTAGGCCTCTTGTATGCGTATAGGCCTCTCCTTTAAATTGGGGAAATTTTCTTCTATGATTTTGTTGAAAATATTTTCTGGGCCTTAGAGACGGGAATCTTCTTTTTCCTCTATTCCTATTATTCTTAGGTTTTATCTTTTTATGCTGTCTTATATTTCTTGGATGGTTTGTGTCAGGAATTTTTCAGATTTATTACTTTCTTTGACAGATACATCAATTTCTTCCATTGTATCTTCCACACCTGAGATTCTTTCTTTCATCATTTGTAGTCTGTTGGTTATGCTTACCTCTGTAGTTCCTGTTTTCTTTCCTAGGTTCTCCCTTTCCATGATTTCCTCCGTTTATGTTTTCTTTAATTTTTCCAATTCTATCTTCAGATCTTGAACCATTTTGTTGATTTCCTCCACCTGTCTGACTCTATTTTCCTTCAATTCCTTCACCTGTTTCTTTTATTTCTTTAAGTGACTTAATCATTTCCACTCTGAATAAATAGCATAAAACTAAGAAAATTTCTATGTCTCAGGTGGCCGTAAATCATGTCTGAATAGAACGAGCTCCCAGGGGAAGGTGCAGGCAAGTGTGAATGGGCAGTTACTCCAGCTTCTGTACCAGTTGCAGAAGAGCTATCTGCAGGGTATTCTGTCACCTGGGTAGCAGGGCAGGCACAACAGCTAGACATTTCACACTATATCTTTTCAAAACATAAATATTTTATATTTTCCAACTCACTTTTAAATATCCTAATATTGAAAGCAAAAAAAAATTATCATTTTAAATTACTAGAATGTTATTTTTTGCCAATGCATGCTCAGTGAGATAGAGTCCAAGGAACATAAGAACTATAAAGAAATTTTAGGATATATTAAAAAATATTGGAACGCGGTTATTTTTAATTAATATATGATGATACCTGATAAAATAATTACTTTAAGCTGTCAGTTTTCTGTGCAAAATAATGAAGAACATAAAACTACAAAGTTAAATATGAACTCCTATTCTAAAAACATTCATTATATCCCCTATGTTGTCCAAGGCAAGCGACTAGCAGCAATGACATCCCAAAAGCAATGACATTATATAATCAGTTCTGGGTATGTAAATATTTTCCCCTCTAAAAGGAAACAGGGCTCCTTAAAGAATTGGATTACTTTATATCTGAGTAGAAGCAATGTGTAAGTTAGGTCTAGAAAAATAAATCAAGCTAAGTTCAAAAGCCAATGGATCCTTGCTAAAATAACTAAGAGACATATCAAAAGCCTCCTAATGGATAAAATGGAAAATTATCAATTGAGTAAAATGTGCTTACTATTTAAAAGTCTGTGAATCTCTCATGATAACCAAAGAAGAGCCTTATAAGGAAACAAATGAATCATCGCAGAAATAAAGCGCACACACCTGCCTTCTGTATCTGGTGTTGAAAAAGAGAGATCAAAACACCCATGCTGCCCTCACAGTGGGAAATACACTTCAAGAGGACCAGATGACCTGTATAATGATGAAATGTGCTCTCCTTCCAAAAGAATGTAAAAGCACTAAGAATATGAGAAAATCATGAACACCCATACCAGGCACCTACATGAGTGCCAAAATTATTAGAAAAAAGTAGAAAATAATCCTTTATTTACATCATGCTAAAATTGTACCAGTTAACTGCTTAAAAAGAAAGGGTATCAGTAAAAAATGATGCAATTCCCCACAAAATACCATCCAAACAAACATGCTATCTTTTGAACTAACATAGATTATTAGTTAAGACATATTCTTGCTAAGCCTGTTTAAATTGAATCAAACCAAGGCCTTAGAACTAAACTTGGTAAAATGAAAATAAAAATAGATCAATTAAATATTCTGCAGAGAGAAAAGCAAAACAAAGTGAAGTAGATTGCTGCATTCAGCATTTAGGACATATAACTGTCAAATACAATAAATGCATTATTCATGATCAAATTCTAGAACTAAAGAAGACTTACTACTGTCTGCAATTAAGAAACAGAAATATTGTCAATGTTTTCACTAATATTCACTAACATTGTTACAGTTTTGTAAACAAAAGCTTTCTATTGTAGAGAAGTACACTAAAAATATTTAGTAGAGAAATGTCTACAGTTTAAGTGTTCCAACAAAAAAATTAGATGAATGAATTACAGCAAATGTCAGTAAACATGAACCATTAATCCTGGTGATATATGTACATGATTCTTATTACCCTCAGAATCAAAAGTTCCTGAGGAAGTAAAAAAAAAAATCAGAAATACCTTAAATCTTTGCAAATTTCCAATTTTTTCAGTAACTTCAGCTTCCATTGATATTAACTCATTCTTGTATTTCCCATTTTCTTTTCTAAGCTGCCGTTCCATTTCCACTAAGGTTGTATACTGCCGTATGAGGGACTTTTCATTCACTTGCAAAACAGTGATTTTCCTATTGTTTTCTGAAAGTATTTTCTTCATTTCATTCGAATCCACCTGCAGAGCACTGAGCAAATTCTGAACAAAATCATACTGACATTACTGAGTGAATCAAGGTATCCTCGTTTGTACCTGGCAGAATGATGTTCAAGGCTTACATTGTACTCTTTTACTTTCACAGCATCTTGTTGAACTTGATCCTCAAGTTTTCTCTTCTCCTCTTTTAGCGTCTCAGATTCTGTTTTCCAAATATCCTTTTCACTATAATAAATTCAATAACAATGAAAAAGACAATAAGGTAAATAGAATAAAATGTTTTACCACAAAAAGGATGCATTTAGATTCTTGAAGCTTTAAAAACAAGCTTTAAGCTTGTTTTTCTTAGAACAAAAGACATTTACCATTTGATATGCAAAAAATTAAATTTCACTCAACGTTTTCAATAAATTAAAGGTAGTATTGCAATTTTATGAAATTTTCTTTTATCTGGCCTATCACTTTAAAATATTTACAACATAATACCCAAATCCTTATGCAGACATGAAATATACATAGCAAGCCTACAATATTTTATGTCAAAAAAGGAAATAGAAAAAACAGAAAATGACAAGCTTTAAAGCTTCATTAGAAAAAGGTTCTTTGACCCTCTGCTCGGATGTAGTCCATGCTCCATAGGGGTTTTCTAGTAAGGGGAGCATGGACAATCTCTCCTGATGAGACTTGATAGGCTAGGGTCAGACAGTAGGGGAGGAGAACCTCCTGTATCAGTGGACTAGAGGAGGGACATGCAGGAGAAGAGAGTGGAAAGGTGACACCTTGGAGGAGATGGGGGAGGGAACTACAGTCAGGATAAAAAGTGAATAAACTGTAATAAATAATAATAAATTTACAGAAAAAAGAAAATCATTGTTTGAAAGGTCATTCAAACACTAAAGGTTTCATATCAAAATGACATAAGAGCCAGCTTTATAGTGTACTCAATGGATTAGGTTGACTTGTTAAAAGAAAAAAATGTGTATGTATGTGTGCGACGTCAATTGAGTAACTATTCAATTAGTATATTGATTTTATAAACAAATTATTGTAAAGCAAAAAGGATTTAGATTATAAATATTGTTAACATTCCAACCAAATTCTGAAAAAATATCAAATCTCAAAATTCTGGCCTATGTCTTAAATACGAGCAATGTATATGCATAAAATGTTTAGAATGCGAACATTAGGAATTACTGCAGTTAGTGAAAACTGATTTTTCTCTTTACTAGTGGATATCAAATGCAAACAGCTTCTTGGTTAGGAATGGGACCCTATGTCCACTTCCTTTTTGTTGTTGTTTTTAAAGAGGGAGAGAAAGAACAAAAAACATAAATTTTGGTGGGTAGGAATGAGTATGTGTCTTGAAGGATATGGAAGAGGAGAAACATGATCAAAATATATTGTATGAGAAGTATTTTTAAACAAGCAAACAAAACCTTTAGATTTAATAGAAGGTATGTAAAGGACTGAAATAAAAGGAGTAGGTTCAAGAAATCTATTGAACTACACTATGACTTCAGTATGTTATTATGTGCTTGAAAATTTGTTAAACAGTAGGTAATTGTATTTGTACCATAAAACAATGAGAGGAATAATAAACATACTAAACAGGTTAATTTATCTATTCTATTTTCACACAAATCAAAATCCCTTTGGATACATAAACAAGAATAAGTTTACTTATCAATTAAAAGAAATCTAAACCATTTTTAAAGGCATATAAGTCATTGTTGCTTACTGAAAAGGCATTCAAATTATGGATGACATGGGCCAATTTTACTGGCATCATTACTTTTGCCACCAAATGGTTTTCTTTCAACATATGATTTAATTTTGATTAGATATGTGAAGACATGTTACTCTTCTTTAATGAACATGAATCTAAGTTCTATGAATGCCTGGAAACATTTTATAACCATAATAGTAGATAAGAAAAATCCATACAAATTTATCCATCCTCTGCCTCTAGATTTCCTGTCAATCAGATATTACCATAAGTATTCAGAATCACCTTTGGTTATGAAGTATAATTCCTACTAATACTATGGTTGAACTGATGAGAGAAACATGAGAAGGTATGTTAGCTCCCATTTGTACAGTGATGACAGTGATGAATGTTGTTACCAATAGCTAATATTTATATTGTCCAGTTGTGTTATGCACTAGCTTGAATGTTTTCATGTAAGTTCACTTAGACTGCATTACAACCCTATTAGGGAATGGAAGTACTATCATAGAATTTCACAGGAAGAAACTAAGATACAGACAACAAAGGCAAAGCAACTTACTCAATGCCTCACACCTACCAAATGTTGGAATCTGGCTAAACTCTGTCAATCCCAGAAACAAAGAGGGTGAAGATCAATAAACTAGTTTAGAAACATGTTGAAACATGTTCTTGACAGTGGTTATATAGAGGAGGATCAATACTCTGCTTTGTGACTGTCAGTACAATATAACAACTTTATAAAGTTTTCAAAACATAAATACCTTAGATATTCTTTATATAATAAACTTTGTTGATGACGAATTACTGCAAATTTTCTGTTATAATCTTCAAGAGAATCTTCTAAATGCTTTAACTTCTTTTCTTTATTGTCTAGTTCCTAAAATTTGGTTTATAAATAAGAATTTAAATAGCATTATACTATATTTTGAATCCAAAGGTACACATTCAGATTCCAAAATGATTTTTGAAATTCCATTATTTTCAACATTTCAATATAAAGTACAAAGAATGAGGCAATACAAAGTTCTATGAAACAAGTAAAATTATTCTTTTCAAATATGGTAGCTTCAGTAAGCACACAAACTAGCAGATACAGAATTCACCTTAAGCAAAAATGCTTATCAGACAGAACAGCTAAATACTCAACTCCGGTTACTTAGCCATGGACTGTTTTGACAATATACACTTCTGTGCCTCCACTAAAATTAGCCCATTTCTTTTGAAATATGGTAAGGCTGTAACTTTTACACTAATTTATTTATTGGCTTGCACGCACATGCATATGCACTGTACATGTGGAAGTCAGGCAAAAACTCGCAGAGTCTATTCTCTCCTTCCACCACGTGGCCCAAGTAACTGAAGACAAACAGGTCGTCAGGGCTGGCACGAAGTGCTTTTACACACTGAGCAATCTTGCTGGTCCCTATCGGTTTTAATAAAAATAAAAATCATGAATCTTAGCTCAAGCATGACAATACCGTGTTGACATTATTTGTTGATGGTATCCCAACAATGTATTAAAATAAATCATTAATATTTTCCTGTATCTAAGAATAGTGACATAAGATGCATTTTTAAGAAATGTTTTGATATGTTGTTGAACTCACCCTTACCTGACTTGGGTAGCATACAAATTCAAATGGAAACAAGATTAATGTCATGCCCAAATATTTAAAAAAATGATGAATATAACTCAAGTATCACACCAATGGACAATCTAGCAGTCAGAGGCAGTGATACTTATAATCACAAATTTATTTGTGATTTTGAGTAGTTTTATTTTAAGTACAATTATAGGGCCTGAAATGTTAGAGATTTTAAGCTTCAAAGAAAAATCTGAAAAGTACTTCATCAAGCTTTTTTTTAATCCATTTCTGTAGCTGGCAAGCAATAAAGCAAGCACGGGTAAAGTTATTTAATAGAGTACCCTTCCTAATTCGCAGTGGATCTAACAATCTATACAGGAAAAGGCGAAAGGCAAATTTACATGCAAGCTTTTCTTGTGATTAACACAAAAAGAGACAATTTTAATAACAGCACCGAGAAATTTATCATTTCATTCTCTTATTTTTCTAAGCAGCAATAAATAAAATACTTATTTATATGATGCTACTTTATATTAATTGCTTATAATTCTACATATCATCTATCGCAAATGAGTAACACACAAATGAGCAAAATGCATGAACATACTTTACAGGCAGGTAAATGGAATAAATAAAAATAGTCCAGCTGACTCACAATCTACTAATAAAATAATTTTTTATTTTGAGAATTCAAAGGACTTTATAGACTAAATTAAGAAACATACTATCAAAAATGTCTGTCATTAACACATAAATGTTCAGTACCTGCAAAAGATGTACTAAATATTCATTCTGAGAATTGATGATATAGGCACTAGATGGTGCCATCCCATCAGGTAAGTCTACACCTTTATAAACTACATTGGATCCTGCAGATTGACGTAGAAGGTCAGTTTCTTTCTCAAGATGTTCAATCTGGAAACAATCCAGGAATGATAATCACATTTCAGAAAACTACAAGGCAGCAAGTTATACTTCATGCTTTCTTTATTGCATATCTTTTTAAATAGATGGGAACGACTTAACAAGAATTAATTAAATTGGAGGGGCAAGATGGCGGCGCCGGGAGGACTCTCATTCTGAGCAGCAGCACAGCAGGATCAGCACAGTGAACAGCAATCAGAACTCTCGGCCATAAAACACAGTCATTGTGTTTCCCAGGTGAGAGGATACCCCACGGTGGGGGATTCAATCAGCTTTTAACTCACCCGGCTAAACCGCGGAAGAGATCCCGGTTCCGCCAGACGCTTGGCTGCCGGCCGCCAGCCCCAGCCCCAGCCCAGAGCCACAAGCCAGTGTCTCTGGTCACGGTCCCAGACTGAACCTTGGGCACCACACTATCAGAGACTGGAATTTTCAGTCGAGAGATAACCCCAGGGTACAGGAAACGATTGGGACCGGCCTTAGGTCACCCAGACATCCCCTGGAAAAGACTCGGGCGGGTTCCACGGGCACCCCAGGAGCCAGCCCGGAGCCAGAGCCGAAGACCCAGGTTCCGGCACAGAGCCCTGCCTGCCTGCGCGCCTGATTCGCCGCCAGAGATAGAAACGGCGGGTCTGATCTCAGAGCACTCAGCTCACCCCCAACCTGAAAAGGTCCCCGGAAAATTACCCAGCTTAGGGAGCCACTCAGACTCCCAAAAGCCACAAAGGCAGACACAGGCAGTTTCTGCGCACCAGACAGCTGGCAGAGACTGAGCCGCCATCACACAGCTGTGCTCCAGACACAGGCAAATTTCTGTGGCCAGCCAGCTGGCGGACACTGAGCAGTGTGCACCAGGGCAAAAAAAGACACTAGGAGTCCATGTCTCCAGAGAATCCACGGGGAAGGAAGGAAACTGTACTGATCTAAATCACCCAATCCTTCCCTAGAAAAAGTCTAGTAGTCTAGTAGGGCCGAGGCGCCAGCACTCAGCTGTGCTCCAGACACAAGCACAAACAGTTGAGGCGCGCCTGATGTCCAACTGGGTCACAGCAGCTGATCATTAAATTTGCAACAAGAAACCCAGAAACAGGGCAGCTGCCCTCAGGACTTCCCTGGGTGAGAGGAGAACCCTCTCGACTAACAAAGACCACAGTTACCACTCAGGTCTATATCCCTGAGGTGAGCAACTCCTGAAAAAACACCAGCCATCCAGGGACTATACCCAAAAAGCTGAGAAGACATCCTTCAGGAAAATCCAGCTTTCTGCAAAGGGGATTCTCTCCACCACAGGATCCCCAGGAACCACCAGAAAATAACCCCAAACTCCTAAGATAACACAATGGGTAGAGGCCAGCGTAAAAGCTCAAGCAACAAAAGACAGAGCAATATGGCATCTCCAGAACCCAGTTACCCAGGGGCAAGTAGCCCTGGACACCCCACCATAACTGAAATCCAAGAAGATGACCTAACAAGTATGCTCATGAAGATGATAACAGAGGAAACAAATAAGATTCGTAAAGACATAGAGGAAGATAAACTCAAACAGAATATTGCCATCCGTAAAGAAATAGAGGAAGCTGCAGCCAAACAGTTTATGGCCTTTAGAAAGGAAATGCTTAAAACACTGAATGAAATGAAAGAAACAGAGTTGAAGGAACTAAAAGAAAAACAGGAAAGTACAATCAGACAGGTGAAGGAAGTAAACAAAACAACTCAAGACCTGAAGATAGAATTGGGAAAATTAAAGAAAACACAAATGGAAGAAATAATGGAAAGGAAGAATCTAGGGAAGAAAACAGGAACTACAGAGGTAAGCATAACCAACAGACTACAAGAGATGGAAGAAAGAATCTCAGGTGTAGAAGATACAATGGAAGAAATCGATGTATCTGTCAAAGAAAATGTTAAATCTGAAAAATTCCTGACACAGACCGTCCAAGAAATGCAAGACAATATGAAAAGACAAAACCTAAGAATAATAGGTATAGAGGAAAAAGAAGACTCCCTTCTCCAAGGCCCAGAAAATATTTTCAACAAAATCATTGAAGAAAATTTCCCCAAGCTAAAGGAGAGGCCAATTAGAATACATGAGGCCTACAGAACACCCAGCAAATTTGACCAGAAAAGAAAATCCTCCCGCCACATAATAATCAAAACAGTAAGTATACAGAACAAAGAAAAAATACTAAAAGCTGCAAGGGAAAAAGGCCAAGTAACATATAATGGCAAACCCATTAGAATCACACCTGACTTTTCAACAGAGACTATGAAAGCCAGAAGGGCCTGGACAGATATCATGCAGACCCTAAGAGAACACAGATGTCAGCCCAGGCTACTATACCCAGCAAAACTCTCAGTCCTCATAGATGGAGAAAACAAGATATTCAATGACAAAAACAAATTTCAACAATACCTACAAACAAATCCAGCATTACAGAAGACACTGGAAGGGAAAATACAACCCAAGAAAGCTAGCTACATTCAAGAAAACACAGGAAATAAATAACCTCACTTCAGTAAAACAAAAAGCAACCAAGCACACAACCTGATGACCACAGCCAACATCAAAATCAAGAGATCTAACAGCCACTGGTCATTAATCTCTCTCAACATCAATGGACTCAACTCTCCAATAAAAAGACACAGATTAACAGAATGGATACGTAAACAAAACCCAGCAATCTGTTGCATACAAGAAACACACCTAAGACACAAAGATAGACATTACCTGAGGGTAAAGGGTTGGAAGACGACTTTCCAAGCAAACGGACCCAAGAAGCAAGCAGGAGTAGCCATTCTAATATCTGATAAAATAGACTTTCAACCAAAATTAATCAAAAGAGATAGGGAAGGATACTTCATACTCATCAAGGGAAAATTCCACCAGGAAGACATCACAATCCTGAACATATATGCCCCAAATACAAGGGCACCCACATTTGTGAAAGAAACATTGATAAAATTTAAAGCACATATAGATCCACACACATTAATAGTGGGAGACTTCAACACTCCACTCTCAACAAAGGACAGGTCAACCAAACAGAAATTAAACAAAGAAACAATGTCTCTGACAGAGGTCATGAATCAAATGGACCTAACAGACATTTACAGAACTTTACACCCAAACACAAAAGAATTTACCTTCTTCTCAGCACCTCATGGAACCTTCTCCAAAATAGACCACATAGTGGGTCACAAAGCAAGCCTCAACAAATACAAGAAGATTGAAATAATCCCATGTATCTTGTCTGATCACCATGGAATAAAGCTGGACCTCAACAATAACAGAAATAACAAAAAGCCTACACACACATGGAAACTGAACAACTTGTTACTAAATGACAGCTGGGTCAGGGAAGAAATAAAGAAAGAAATTAAAGTCTTTCTAGAAATCAATGAAAATGAAGACACAACATACCCGAACTTGTGGGACACAATGAAAGCAGTGCTAAGAGGAAAGTTCATAGCACTAAGTGCCTTCAAGAAGAAATTCGAGACATCTCATTCAAGCACCCTAATGGCTCACTTAAAAACCCTAGAAAAAGAAGAAGCAGACACACCAAGAAGGAGTAGACGGCTGGAAATAATCAAACTCAGGGCTGAAATCAATCAATTGGAAACAAATAAAACAATTCAAAGAATCAATGAAACCAAGAGCTGGTTCTTTGAGAAAATCAACAAGATCGACAAACCCTTAGCCAGGCTAACTAAAAGGCAGAGAGACACCACCCAAATCAACAAAATCAGAAATGAAAAGGGGGATATAACTACAGACACTGAGGAAATCCAAACAATCATTAGGACTTACTTCAAAAGTCTATATGCCACAAAATTTGAAAATCTAAATGAAATGGACAATTTTCTTGATCGATTTGACTTACCAAAGCTGAACCAGGACCAGGTAAATCAACTAAATAGACCTATATCCCCCAAAGAAATAGAAGCGGTCATCAAAAGTCTCCCATCCAAAAAAAGCCCAGGACCAGATGGCTTCAGCGCAGAATTCTACCAGACCTTCAAAGAAGAGCTAACACCAATTCTCTTCAAACTATTCCACAAAATAGAAACAGAAGGAATATTACCAAATTCATTCTATGAAGCCACAGTCACCTTGGTACCTAAACCTCACAAAGACTCAACAAAGAAAGAGAATTTCCGGCCAATCTCCCTTATGAACATTGATGCAAAAATACTTAATAAAATACTTGCAAACCGAATCCAAGAACACATCAAAGATATTATCCACTATGACCAAGTAGGCTTCATCCCAGGTATGCAGGGGTGGTTCAATATACGGAAATCCATCAATGTGATCCACCATATTAACAAACTGAAAGAAAAAACCACATGATAATCTCCCTAGATGCTGAAAAAGCCTTTGACAAAATTCAACATCCATTCATGTTCAAAGTATTGGAGAGATCAGGGATACAAGGCACATATCTAAACATAGTAAAGGCGATATACAGCAAGCTTATAGCCAACATCAAACGGAATGGAGAGAAACTTAAAGCAATCCCACTGAAATCAGGGACAAGACAAGGCTGCCCACTCTCTCCATATCTCTTCAACATAGTGTTGGAAGTCCTTGCTAGAGCAATAAGACAGTTGAAGGAGATCAAGGGGATACAAATTGGAAAGGAAGAAGTCAAATTATCACTATTTGCAGATGATATGATAGTATACGTGAGTGACCCCAAAAACTCTACCAGGGAACTCCTACAGCTGATAAACACCTTCAGCAAAGTGGCAGGATACAAAATTAACTCAAAAAAATCAGTAGCCCTCCTGTATACAAAAGACAAAAGGGCTGAGAAAGAAATTAAGGAAACAACACTCTTCACAATAGCCACAAATGACATAAGGTACCTCGGAGTAACCCTAACCAAGGAAGTCAAAGACTTGTATGAAAAAAATTTCAAATCTCTGAAGAAAGAATTAGAAGAAGATATGAGAAGATGGAAAGATCTCCCATGCTCATGGCTTGGTAGGATTAACATAGTAAAAATGGCCATCTTACCAAAAGCAATCTACAGATTCAATGCAATGCCCATCAAATTACCAACACAATTCTTTACAGACCTGGAAAGGAAAATTCTCAACTTCATATGGAATAACAAGAAACCCAGAATTGCTAAAACAATCCTCTACAATAAAAGATCTTCCGGAGGTATCTCCATCCCTGATCTTAAGTTGTACTATAGAGCAACAGTTTTAAAAACTGCATGGTACTGGCATAGAAATAGAATGGTGGATCAATGGAACCGAACAGAGGACCCAGAAATAAACCCACACACTTATGGACACCTGATCTTTGACAAAGACGCCAAAACCATACAATGGAAAAAAGATAGCATCTTCAACAAATGGTGCTGGTCTAACTGGATGTCTACATGTAGAAAAATGAAAATAGATCCATACTTGTCACCCTGCACAAAACTGAAGTCCAAGTGGATCAAAGACCTCAACATAAAACCAGACACATTAAATCGGCTTGAAAAAAAAGTGGGAAATACCCTAGAACTCATTGGTACAGGGGGAAACTTCCTGAACAGAACACCAACAGCACAGGCTCTAAGAGCAACAACCAATAAATGGGACCTCATGAAACTGAAAAGCTTCTGTAAAGCAAAGGACACCGTCATCAAAACAAAGCGACCACCTACAAATTGGGAAAGAATCTTCACCAACCCTTTATCTGACAGAGGACTCATATCCAGTATATATAAAGAACTAAAGAAGCTGAAAAGCAGCAAACCAAGTAATCCACTTAAAAAATGGGGAACAGAGCTAAACAGAGAATTCTCTGTAGAGGAATACCGAATGGCAGAGAAGCACTTAAAGAAATGCTCAACCTCATTAGCCATTAGGGAAATGCAAATCAAAACAACCCTGAGATTTCACCTTACACCCATGAGAATGGCCAAAATCAAAAACTCAAGTGACAACACATGCTGGAGAGGTTGTGGAGAAAGGGGAACCCTTCTCCACTGCTGGTGGGAATGTAAACTTGTACAACCACTCTGGAAATCAATCTGGCGCTTTCTCAGACAACTAGGAATAGCGCTTCCTCAAGATCCAGCCATACCACTCCTGGGCATATATCCAAAAGAGGCTCAAGTACACAAAAAGGACATTTGCTCAACCATGTTTGTAGCAGCTTTATTTGTAATAGCCAGAAGCTGGAAACAACCCAGATGCCCCTCAACTGAAGAATGGATGCAGAAATTGTGGTACATCTACACAATGGAATATTACTCAGCAATGAAAAATAAGGAAATCATGAAATTTGCAGGTAAATGGTGGGATCTGGAAAGGATCATCCTGAGTGAGTTGTCTCAGAAGCAAAAAGACACACATGGTATATACTCACTCATATAGACATACAACATAGGACAAACCCACTAAAACCTGTGCATCTAAAGAAACTAAGCAAGAGAGAGGACCCTAACTAAAACGTCCAAACCCCATCCAGAAAGGCAAAGAGGATGGACATCAGAAGAAGAAGAAAACAGGAAACAACCTAGGAACCTGCCACAGAGGGCCTCTGAAAGCCTCTGCCCTTCAGACTATCAAAGCAGATGCTGAGCCTGATGGGCAACTGTTGGGCAGAGTGAACGGAATTTTAGGTAAGAACTGGGAAATAGTAAGAGCTGGAGAGGACAGGGTCTCCACAAGGAGAGCAACAGAACAAGAAAATTTGAACATAGGGAACTTCCCAGAGACTCATACTCCAACCAAGGACTATTCATGGAGATAACCTAGAACCCCTGCACAGATGTAGCCCAGGGCAGTTCAGAGTCCAATTGGGTTACATAGTAATGTGAAGAGGGACTGCCTCTGACATAATCTGATTGGCCTGCTATTTGATCACCTCCCTCTGGGGGGGAGCAGCCTTACCAGGCCATAGTAGAGGACAATGCAGCCACTTTTGATGTGAACTGACAGACTAAGATCAGAAAGGAGAGGAGAACCTCCCCTATTAGTGGACTTGGGGAGTGGCATGCAAGCAGAGGGAGGAGGGAGGGTGGGATTGGGATGGGAGGAGGGAGGGGCTTATGGGGGGATGCAGAATGAATAAAGTGTAATTGATGAAAAATTTAAGAAAAAAGGGAAAAAAGTAATTTAAGAACCTTAAATGACTTTCAAAATTGGAGGAAAACATGGAGTTAGTCAATTGGCATGGAGCACGTCTCGCCCCTGGGGGCAATGGTCTCCTGAACCTACTCAGACCTCGGACACCACCACTGCTAGTTCTAGAACTGACGCAGGATGTTCCAACGAGGGGTTAAGGCTTCTCATAATATTTCCTATAAGCCCACACCTGTTTGTCTATATCCCCCATTTTTATTCATTATTAGCCAGATAGAGCCAAGTAATTGTGGTAATGATACTTGCTTTTTTGCCCAATGCTGGAATGCTAGTAAAGATAGGTATGCCCTGGTTACTCGCATGCCTCACTGGGTGCCTATGCCCATTGATGCCCCTCACGCTATGACTCTCTTCAGACAGAAAAGGGATCTTGGAACTACAGCCACCATTGTTACTACCATCTCATTGACGGCTGTTGGAGCTACCACCAGGGCATTAGCCATGAGTCATACTGGGCAGACTGCTCAGACCCTGAATAATCATTTAGCCAATGTAGCTCATGCCTTAGTTGTACATAAAGGAATTAATGCTCAACTAAAAGGAAGCTTGATGGTGTTCAATCAGAGGATTGACCTCTTGCAGGAGCAAATTGATACCCTATGGCAAATCGCTCAACCTGGCTGTCAATGAAAGTATGCTGGACTTTGTGTCACTAGCATACAACATGAGAATTTTTCCTGCGCTGCAAATCTGTCTAAACAATTGTCGAGCTATATTTTAGGTAATTGGACTGGAGAATTCGATACTACGATGGAGCAGCTGAGAGTGGCCATTGTTACAGTAAATTCTACCGGAGTGGACGCAGGACTAGCCACAGGATTATCATCATGGATTGCTGCAGCCATGAATCATCTGAAGGAATGGGCGGGCATGGGAGAGTTAGCAGGCCTTCTGGTGTTGGTCTCCTTGGTTTGCCTGTGGTATATATGCAAGATTAGAGTCTCACAACAGTGTGATGCAGCCATGATCATTCAGGCCTTTACAGCCATTGAAGCAGGACATTCTCCCCAAGCATGGTTGGATACCATAAAAAGCTAAAATGATACGCTCAGGATGCGAGGCTAAGCACTGCACTCAGGGTCAGCCGCTTTGGACCCAGAGAAGAGCATGTCTGATTGCATGCGGGTTGATGCCCCAGGTCCCGCCTCTGAGAAAAAGGTATCGGACGGTCTGATGCTCTTTGGGTGGATGACACCTAAATGAACATCTGTACAAAGTCCCAATTTATTTCTAATATCAGAGATCAGACCTCTACTCTTGCCTGATGCGTCTAAAACAAAAAGGGGGAACTGTAGAGAGCTGCGGAATGCTATGCCTTAAAGATGGAGCTGGTTTCCGCCTTCCACCTTCCCGATGGTGAGTGCTCTCTGTCACGAACAACTCCACATTTGGCTAAGGCCGAGGATCTGGCTTGCTTCCATGTATGTGGACCTATCTGCATTGCCCCCGTGGCACGCCTGGGTTGGCTACCCAGAGGCTATTTAAGCTGTGGGCTGGCTTTCCCCGGGGTCCGAGGATTGTTCAATGTTCCTGAATAAACTGCATTGAAAAAAAAAATAAAAAAAAAAAAAAAAAAGAATTAATTAAATTAAACTTTAATTTTTTACTAAGAAATGCCTAAAACAAGCTTTAGAGCTCTTAGGTTCTCCAGTATAGTAAAAGGAACTTATTTTTCCACATAACTTCTTACGAATCTTCAAAAAACAATGAGTAGAGAGTGAGAGACTTTGGGAAGTATAGCTGAAACAGAGCTCAAGGATCATGTGGAAGAGCGGCAGAAAGATTGAGGATGACTCTAAGGATACTGTGTTTTTCAGACTCAACAGGGCATGTGCATATATGAACTCACGAAGACAGTTGTGACAGCACACAAAATATCAGCACAAGATCAAGCCTGGCAAAATCCCAGCCCAGAGGAGAGGATGTAGTCACAAAATTCCACCCCTAACCAAAAAGCTATTTGTAATTGGTCACTGCCCAGAAAGGAAAAACTCAGTTTTCGTTAGTGGAGAGACATTGTGTATATCTACCACACTGCAGGGCAAGCACCATGCTCACTAGATGGCTGGCTATCACAAATCAGAGTCCGTGGGTTTTGTTTGAGGAAAAAAATAACAAGAAGTATGGTTGTTAAGAAAAATCTGAGAAGAGAGTTTGTGGGTAAGATATGATAAAATATACTATATGAAATTATCAAAGAATAAATCAAAACATTTTTCAAAATCTCCAAAAGGAAAAAAAAAGTGGTTTAAAAGTTGAAAGATCTCAAAGGACATTTTCCCCTCTTTAAAAAAGTTTTCTATTGAACATACTATCACAGGCTTAATATTTTCTGAAATTTAATAAAACTCTTACCTTTAAGTTTGCTTTTACCAACTGCTGTGAATAATTTATAGCCTCTTTCCGAGACTCTGTGAGTTCTTGCCTTAATTCTTCATTCCTTCCTGTAAGTTGATCAACTTGGGCTTTCAAATGCAAACTGGGATCAAAGATTCCTTCTGCATTCTTTGATTCCATAGCCTGGTATATTTATAATATATATTACAAATGCAAAAAAAAATAGTAAAATCACAGTTAAGAAACATATGCCTTTAAATAATTTATCATCTTTCCATACTCCCTGCCATGTCTAATAAAAAAGGTTATTTACATTTCTTATGAAATAATATTTATAAAATTTAAGTTTAGCCTATGTTACTATACATAGTGGTTGCTCCATTAAAATAAATAGCATTTAGTAAATATTAATAGATTAGAAAAGTAGAAAACAACTAGATAGTCATAAGAGGATCAGCATTTAAATATAAACCAGCTTCATGTTAGCTGAGCGAGTAACTTAGATTCCTTTCCTCCTCACTTCCTCACTTCAGCATCTATAAAGTAGAAACACTAGTTCTGAAAGCCTATGGTTGCAATATGATGAGGTGCAGCTGACACCTGCTGCCTATACTCTCCTGCCATAACAGGCTTCTCCTGGATTGTATAATTCATCCCTTTTCTTAAGTTGCTTTTTAACTGGGTATTTTATCACAGCTTCAAAAATAAAACCAATACAGAAGATGGGGTGGCTGAAGGCAGATAGCAATATAGAAACAACTTACATTAACCAGTCTTTCAAGACTTGGGATGATTAAAGATGTTTCACTTCCTTTCACACCAGGATCCTTCGGCATGTCCTTAATAGCTTGCAAAATTTCTTTCATACCTTCTTCAAGTTGCTTATTTTCTTCAACTAATTCTTTCACTGTAATTATACTTGTTTTTACATTGAATGAACAGATCTTTTCTACAACTTATATTATTTTATGTACATGACAGATATTTCAAATGGAAAAAATTTGGAGAACAAAAATGTAAATAAATATTCAACTATAAATTGAACACGAATATCTGAATTAAACACTATACTTATTTTAGTGATGTGAATATGTGTATGTGTTTATATATATACATATATATTGCATAGCTTTATCATATTAAAAATCTTTAAATATTTATAACTTCACCTTTATTTGTGCATATATGTGACACACATTTTTATCAAAAACTGGACATAATTAATATTCTAGACATTACAAACAGCAATGTAACCTACAAAGATAAGTAACAGGGACTGAGCTATGTATTAACATCCCATAGGTTTAAATTTTTTAGAACATGGAAAATAGATATAGAAAAGGACGATATAATAGTGACTTACATTTATTCTGAAATTTAGCAATCACTGTCTTACTTCTTTCTAAATCTTTATCCTTTTCAATTAGTTCTCTTGAAAGAAATTCATTCTGAACAAAGAGAATAAAAACATTTTATAAAAATCACATAATAAATAGGTTTAAAGTTAAAGCAATGCTTTACCAATTCAAGCTAAACACAACAGAAAACAAGGTACAGAATTACAAAGTCCAAAGGACAAAACAGAAATGGTCTTATTCCTCCTGCATTCCCCCATGACAGTTTTCTGTCCTTAGTACCAACTACATCATTGTCGTTAATGGTCTGTCGTTACACTACCTGTTCTGCCTGGCTTCTCTCACGGTCAACCTTTATTTCTGCATTTCTACTCTGCTTTTCTTGAATCGGTAAATCCTGTGCTATGATTTCATTCTAAAGAAACATTTAATATATTAATCAGGGAAGTCAACAAGTTAAAAGCAAATATACTGCAATTATAGATTTTTAAGAAGTACAGATCTGTTATAAACTAGTGTTAACTTGTAAATAAAAAGAATTCTTATAGGAATTGTTTACAGAACTCCGGTAAAAAATAATAAAACAGGAATTACATGAATATATTTGGAAGAAAGCTCACCTGAGATCTAAGGAATACTAGCTCTCTCTGTAGCTGCTCTATGAGATTTTCAAGGGGATCTATCTGAGATGATTTGCATTGTGAATTAACAGGCACAGGATCTGAAAGATTAACTTGGATCTTACTTTTCAGCATCTCAGTTTGTGAGGGTGATTCACTTTGCCTTCTATCATCTTTCAAACTGAGATCAGCACACTTTACTTGAGAATGGACCTGTTCATCTTCTGATGTTACTTTATCCATCTCATGGTCATACGATTGTTGAGAAAACACTGCAGAGTTCTGCCTGTATGATAATTTCTGCATTAACTCTGAAGCTGTTGGTGATGTTTGAAAAGACGAACTGCTTTTCTGTAAGAGCCTGGATTTCTCTATAGCTTGATGGTTTCCTGACCCTCTCTTCAGACAGTCATCAGAGAAAGAGCATAAGTACTCACTTAGTTCTTCATTGCTCTCCTTACTGAAGCTACTGACTAATGATTCTAGATTTCTCAAAGATTGAAGACATGGTGCTTTAAAAATCTCCCTTATTGTAATAGCTTCTGGAGTTGCTTTATCATCTTTTACTTGCATAAATGAGGAACATCTAGTTAAAGAGACAATAGGATCCACTCCACTTTCTACACTATGATGAATTCCAGAAAGCATTCTCGATAATGATCGTATGGTCTTATTTTCCTCTGTCTCATTTCGATCTGATCGCAGAACACTGAATGACGGTCTCCTATGCAGCAGCTCTATTTTAGCTGAACTCTTAATCTGTATTCAAAGTAAATAATGTCTCATTAATAAATCTTCAGACCACAAAGCTATTTAAGTAAGTAAAAATGATTTAACAATCTAAGGTAGAGGAGGTACTAAATGACATTAAGTGAAAAAAAATGAACTGCTAGCATTTTTCTGTATTCTTTTTGTCAGAGCATTACTAGTTACCTTTGATTGTGTTTCATTCATATTTTTGAGGCTCATGAAACTTAGTTTTCTTTCCCCTATTTTATCTTCCTGAGAAAAGTTTTCAGTTAGGCTCAGGTCAATGGTTAATCCTACAATATGAAAGAATTAACAAATAAGAAACACCAACAAAAATAATTCTTTTATTCCAAAGCAAAAAATAAAGTTTTATTCAAGGTTTTTTTGTTTTTGTTTTTTTTTTTTTTAAGTTTTATTCATTTATTTTGTATACAGCATTTTGCCTACTTGTTCATCTGCATGCTTGAAGAAGGAGAGGTTCAGGGTTCTTAAAATCTTTGATCAAGAAGTAGCCAACAAAACTCTCTGATCTAGCTTATTTTCAGAGACTAATTTTAATTGTATCATGTTTTTATCATTTTAGTCCATGTTAATTTAAAAGCACCCATTAAGTAATAAAGCATTTTAAAACTTATAAAAAAGTTTAAAAGCCTTATTTTTATTTTAATATATATCTTTTACTTTATTTTTGTGATGCTAGGACTTACACAGGCTCTGTGCAAGCCAGACAAATGTTCCAATATTAGAGTTATACCTAAGCCTCACAGAACATTGCAGAAAAATGAGCAGAAATATTGTAAGAGCCAGAGGACCAGGAAGCCTATGAAAAAAATTGAGTCTTATGTATATGACAGGGAAGTTACACCCATTAAATTGCAACAGTATAGCTGCTTAAACAAAACCTGAAATAGTACAATACCAGTTAGTATCTTAACATGGATAGGAAAAATCACATAGGTTCTCAACACAAGATGAACAGCTAGAGGAAATTAAAATCTGCTGACAGAGGGAGAACGATCTTCTCCTTAGATAAGTCCTCTGTCTAGGATGCCAGTGCCAAGTGGTCAGCACTAAACACAAACATATAAGCACAACACTAAATGGGATTTCGTAGGTGGCATTTATATTTTTATCTGCACATACACACACACACAAGCTGGGAACGGGGTGAGACATGGAAGAAGAGGAGAGAAAAGAATGTAAAAATATTTTAACTTTTAAAATGTGTGCAATGCTCTTTCACAACACCCAAATTTAGTTCCCAGTACCCACACCAAGCAGCTCACAACCACATGTAACTCCAGCTCCAGGGAATCCAATGTTTGTTTTGTTTTGTTTTGTTTTGTTTTGTTTTTCTGGCTTCCATAGGCACTGACATACATGAAGCAAGCAAGCAAATCTATACCAAAATAAAATTTAAATTTAAAAAAGTTAAAGAAACCCTCTCTATATGCTCTCAAAAATGAACTGTAGTGGCTGTTATAAAAATTAGTCTGTTTTTCTAAAAGTAAAGTAACAAACAAATGAATGTCAATTTAAGTTTAATGAAAAATATTAACCAAATAAAAAATTTTCAGTGTATAGCATTTAAAACAAAATACCATTCTAAGCATGGAAATACAATATTATAAAAATTACTATTTTCAGACGATTAGTCAAAACAAAATGGAGCTATCTAAAAATCAACAGCCTGTACACTGAATTTTCCAGAAGTCCATAATTCTAATACTTGCTTTACTTTTCTTTCACTTCTAATTTTTAACTGTTGTAGATTCAGAATCATACCCAAATATACCCAGTTTCCTCTTCTTCAAGATACTGTTTTCTCATAGTACTTGGACCACATGGAGGACAACAGAGCAAAATCATCCTCAACATAGAGAAAACCCCAGATCTAGATACGTGTTTTCCAAATGGCTCTTACAAGCATGAAAGAAGAGGGAATACCTGAGGCTGCATTCCTTTTTCCTCTTTCTTGAGCCATTTGACGAATTTTTCTTTTCAAGTCAAGTCGTTCTTCCTCTAGACTCTCAATCTGCAAAGCATGAATTATTAGTAGATCGCCTTAGTTTAGACAAGAAAATAGTAAACTGAGCATCACTTGCCTCTTTCAAGAGAATCTGGTTTTCAGCTCTGTACTGGTACTGTTTTAAGCGTTTACTGTTTCTAAATTCAGTTAAATCAATCATTGTCTTGGGTTCAAGGCCTGAAATAGAAAGCAAACGATCACAAACTTAAAAACTTGCAAATAAATGACAAAATCTTAACAGAATGCCAAGTAATGAATAATATTCATTATCATCATTCAAAACATAAAGACTTCTTGTACAAGAATTTCCAAACAGTTACACTACAAAGAAAGTTAAATGTTAACAAATTGTGAAAACCTTGACAAACATATATGGGGGATGGTGCAAAAGTACTACAATTCATTAGTTAAGAACCCTAGCTAAGCAAGAAGGAGGACCCTGGGTAAGATGAGCAATCCTCACTCAAAAAGGCAAACAGGATGGACACTGGAAAAGGGAGAGAACAATTAAGAGGACAGGAGCCTACCACAGAGGGCCTCTGAAAGACTCTACCCAGCAGTGTATCAAAGCAGATACTGAGACTCATAACCAAACCTTGGGCAGGGTGCAGGGAATCTTATGAAAGAAGGGGGAGATAGAAAGACCTGGAGGGGACAGGAGCTCCACAGGGAGAACAATAGAACCAAAAAATCTGGCACAGGGATTTTTCTGAGACTGATACTCCAAACAAGGACCATTCATCCATCAAGATAACCTAGAACCCCTGCACAGATGTAGCCCATGGTAGCTCAGTGTCCAAGTGGGTTCCCTAGTAATGAGAACAGGGACTGTCTCTGACATGCACTCATTGGCTGACTCTTTGATCATTCTCCCCTGAGTTGGCAGCAGCCTTACCAGGCCACCGAGGAAGAAAATGCAGTCAGTCCTGATGAGACCTGATAGGCGAGGGTCAGAGGGGAAGAGAAGGTGGACCTCCCCTATCAGTGGACTTGGGGATGGGTATGAGAGGAGATGAGGGAGGAAGGGTGGAATTGGGAGGGGACAAGAGAGGGGGCTACAGCTGAGATACAAAGTGAATAAACTGCAATAAATAAAGAAATAAAAATTAAAGAAAAAATTTTAAAAAATAACCGTTGTCATGAAGTAAATATGGGTTGAAGCAGGTTCAATGTCCACTTTAAACTTGTATCTTAGATACAGACATGAAATTTATTGATTGATTGATTATTTTAGTCTGGCAGGAATACAATAAGATCAGGCTAAATATAATGCTTAGAGCAATGCTTCTAAGACAGCCATCATTATTAATACTAATGATGTTATTAGTTAAATCCTCTCAGCTAACCTGTCTCCTAATCTGTCTCCATCACATTTTCTGATTACTAAAACTAGGAAGTGAAAAGCAGGTGTCAAGACAGTCTAAATAGTTGTAAACTAGACTTTGGTAATAAAGGCTAAACTTGTTAAAGACAGAAAACATAGTGTTTGTGACCACTTTCTAGATAACCAGAAGTTATCCAGTGAACCGACTAGTCATTAATCAAAAATCTAACTTGATTTAAGTATAATCTTAAATCCTATTTAGATATGTTTTAAAAATAAGTAATTAATATAAAGCATTTAATTTTCTTTTAGAAAAAAAATTTATAGATTGTCAGTTTACAGAAGCATTAATTGATTTTCAGCAAGTATAAGAAAATTACTAATCATAGTCATTTTAAAGAAGCAAATTAGATTGTTTACTTTAGTTATAACTTACCATGTAAACTAGTAGGATGAAGTAATTCACCACTTATTTTAAATTCCCAAGTTATATTTGAAAATTACATCTTAGACTAAATAAAACTCTTAAAAATATTCAAGTAAAATGTAAGCAGTGTATTTATAAGTATTTATATGTCCTTAAAAGGTTTACAAAGTACTTTTAACTGGCCTCATCTAAAACAAAATCAGTTTGTAAACTAATAATCATACAGATGTTTCTTGTTTCAAAAAAAGTTGACTCCTTGTATGTAGCATAATCCAATGCACTTTCACTTTTCAATAAGCAGTTCTTACTGAAGATATACTAGGCCAACGAAAGCCAAGTTCCTCATCAACTTTTCCAACACAAGGGCCCCAAACCCACTTCTGTAGGAGTTACTTCCACTTTTGTTTACGTGTTTCTACAGAAACATTTATTTGGGGGAAAAATACCCTCCAACTACTTAGAAGTAAATCAACAAACCTAAAGTAAAGGCAAGAGGCAAATCACAGGAGAAGAAGGGAGAACACGCATGCAGAACGTGTAGACTTTGGTTTGAGGAATATGGGTGCTTCCCTTACAAACGCAAAACCAAACCAAAAGAAAACTTGAAAATTAGGGTTGAGGAAAAAGACACGTCTTAAAAAAAAAAACAAAAGAAAACCTTACCAGCCCGCTCTCTAAGGGCTTCATTTTCATCAAGGACATCATTAATCTTCATCTCAAGTTTATTGATTTCCTTGGTCAACACTTCAATTTCTCCATCTCTTATTTTAATTTGGGCTTTACAGTTCTTTATTTCAATAACAGCATCTTCTAAGCCATATACTCCCTGAAAAATATCCATCTAACTTAAATAACATAATTTTTTTAACAAATAATAAAGCATTAATTTACTTTTCTTTTAAAGTTGATGGGTAAACTTAACTACACCTGTATTTTATATGGCAGATTTATTTTATCCGATACATAAAAATAAAAGTAGTACATACTAATGGTCTATTTCGCTGTACGCCTATAAAGCAAGTCTACTAAGGAACGTAGAATGTGAACATCTGACGCTTAGGCACTGTGAATCAGAATATTACATATGAAACACTGAGTACATAGCGATAAACATCAAGTACACATATAAAACATAGGGTTACAATCGGCCACAGCAATCAAAATGTATACCTAATTTCCTAACAAACCACATTTTAAATTCTGAAAAGTCCAAGTAGATTCAGTTGATAGATATAGGAAGCACCAAAGCCATCCCCATTACAAATGCATCAAGCATGTCAGTATCCCACATCCACACTGGCACATAGGACACAGATACAAAGGACTAATCCTGCTACCTGCCAGAGCTGCTTATCTGAAGAGAACATTTCATCAAAAGGTTTGGAAGGGAGGTTAATACAGAAAGAGGATGAAGGAAGGTAAAATAACAAAAATGATATCTGGAGGGAACAGGAGCTCTACAAGAAGAGCAACAGAACCAAAAAATTTGGGCACAGGGGTCTTTTCTGAGACTTATACTCCAAACAAGAACCATGCATGGAGATAACCTAGAACCCCTGCACAGATGTAGCCCATGGCAGCTCATTGTCCAAGAAGGGTCTCCAATAATAGGAACAGATACCATCTCTGACTTGAACTCATGGGCTCGCTCTTTAATCACCTCCACCTGAGGGGGGAGCAGCCTTACCCAGTCCACAGAGGAAGACAATGAAGCCAGTGCTGATGATACCTGATAGTCTAGGATCAGATGGAAGGGGAGGAGGACCTTCCCTATCATGGGACTGAGGGAGGGGCATAGGAGAAGAAGAGGGAAAGAGGATAGACTTGGGAGGGGAAGGGAGAGGGGGCTACAGCTGGGATACAAAGTGAATAAATGGTAATTAATATGAAAATATAAAAATTTTAAAAAGTGAAAAAAAATAACAGAAATAATAAAAAAAAAGATGTCTGAAAAAGCCGTAAGCAATCATACTATCAACTGTTTATCTAAAAACAAAAGCAGCGACCCCGTATCAAATGTAATTCTGTGTATAAACACACACATGGTTTAAAGAACCTTTCCTTATCTGTGCTGACAATGCTCCCTCCAAGAGCCAAAGATCACCTAACAAAAACTCTGCCCAGACAAGAGCTGCTTTCTTTTGAGTTGTAGGTCAAGGCTGACTAAGAGACTCTCAAAACAGACAGCTCATTGCTATTGTTTTGGTTGCCCCCAAGAGGTAGAAAGTAAATCCCAATTACTAAAAACACCATGAATTTCAGAAACAGGGCCTAGAGACCCCGATTTGGAACAGATTTTTAAGTCTCTTTCCTGAGGACTAGCTTTCACAGTACCAGAAGGCATCACAAAAGCTTACAAAGGTGGAAAAGCAACTACCGACCCTACCCACCTCTGTGGTTATGAAACTCAATGACCAGAATGGTTCCGTAATCCTAAGGGAAACTACTCAGTGCTAATGACATCATGGTTACTGTAGAGCTCACAACTACCACAGTATAATCTAAGCATCTGTACTTAAGAGAAGCATAATCCTTTCTCTTTGCAGGAGGAGTTTATTACTGACAACCAAAACCAAACAAAATGCAGAGTTGTGGAGGCCAGTAAGGCTCAGGGATAATTGCAGAAGAGGGAGCAGAAAGATATTAAGAGTCAGATAATAAGGGATATTGCTATGAGATTTATCTCCTGGCAAATATCAGAAGCTGTGCCATAAACTCTCAACAACATGACTGCCTAAAACATGAGCTAAACAGGGACGACAACAAAAGATATGCCGGAGTAAAGAGGTAAGTCCATGAGGCCTCAGCCCTACACAAAGAACTCCACAAACAAAGGCAATTAATAAATGCTGAGCAGGAAAAACAATCTTCTCCAGTGAAAAACACAATTGGTTATCCAATACCCAATAAATACATACAAGTCATTATACAGGCTGAGCAAGTTATATTTAAGACTTTATATATGTATATATATAACATATATGTATATATAATATATAAATATATAACATATAAAAATATATTATATATACATATTTAAATAAACATATATATGTAACATATACATACATGTATATGTACATATATACATGTATATATATGTAATATATTTTATACTAATATATGTCTATGTAAATATGTATATTTACATATACACATGTATATATGTAATATATAGGCATATATGATATGTAAAATATATATTATATATTATATATATGCATATATGCATGTAACAATAATAAAAAAGAAGCAATGAGAGTAAGGAAGAGTATGTGCAGAGGGTTTGTAGGGAAATAGAAGGAAAAAATTATGAAATTATAATCTCAAACATAAAAGAAAAATAATAAAAATAAACTTTTACTCTTTTAAAAAGAAAAAAAATTCTCTTGGATAAATAAAATGCTTGAAAGTTTGAATAGTTTAAAACCAAGAGAGATACAGAATACTTTCTACATGGAACACAAAAAAAGACACAAAACAACCTGGGTGTCAAGAATAATTTTAGTCTCTTTGACAAGATAAAAATACTTACAGATTCATAATCTTTTAATCTCTTCAGAGCCTCAACCAATTCTTTATCCTTTTCCCTAGCATCAGCCTCAGCCAGTTCTGCAGTTTTCTCGGCCTCTTTTGTTTTCTCTTCTAAAATTTGTACTTTTGAGTGAATTTTCATATAATGAGTCTGTTGAAAAACGTCTGAAGTACCTACAACATGAAAAAAGAAACCATGAACTAAATTAAGTATTCTTTCCTATTAATCAGTTGTTCCCAAACAGGGAAAGAAGTGGTATGGCACAAAAGCTTCTTACGACTTAGGTCTTATATTTGTAAAACCAAAGTACTGCTTTGGTTTTATTAATAAAACCAAATTAAAAGTAGAGCTGAGTACAATTACTCTAACTAGAAGAATATGGGTTATAAAAAAGGCTGTAAAAGCCCACTTTACAAAAGATGCATTACTGTGACAAAGAAACTTGGTGGTAATAATAATCAACTTTTTTTTTTTTAATCACTATTCACGGTAAAATAGATTTTCCAGCTGGAAATATGGCCAGCCTAAAGCTCCAGAATTCTCTCCTCTGCTTCACCAATAGAGTCTGACCATTAATCTACAAAAATTAATTATTTCTTCTAAACTTAAAAACTTTTTAGCCTTTCTTTCTCCCCAGACTACTTCATTTTTCATCCTTTTGCAGAAAAAAAAAATTCCTAAAAAATTTCCTATATTTCTTTCTTTTCTCTGTTTTTGTTTTTTGTTGTTGTTGTTTGCTTTTGTTTTGTTTTCCTTGGATTGAAACATTACTTGATGATCATTTTCAGTGCCTTGAACTACCACACCAGGAATAAACAGCTTATTTCTCCTAGATGATGATATCACGTGGTTGTCAGGACTATACATTCTTATGGTGTTCCATCTCTGCACATTCATTTTAGTCTTCTTTGATTCTTTTGTTTCATCCCATCAGCTTCCAAATTAGAAGCAGTCTCAGAGATCCATTTTGAGTTATTTTATAACCTATACTCCTTCCCTTGATGACCTCAACTAGTCTTGTCACTTCAAACTGAATTTTTGTAGAGATTGCCCCCAAACTTTTATCTTTAGCCTAAACTGTGTTCAAGAACGTTAGAATCCATATGCAGGTATCTACTTAAGACCTTCAGCTGGTCACCTAACAGACATCTCAAATTTTGCATTTCAAACAGTACCTCACCATCTCTAACCCTGCCCTACTCACAGTAAAAGGACTAATGAGTATCTCTCACATCCTCCATCTAGCTCCACTTCTATTTCCTTCAAAATACAGCTAAGATGGACCACAGTTAATGCCACTGTTAGTGTGACACCCTGTCTACTAGGTTATTTCCACAGCACTTTAGTGGCTCTCCCTGTTTCCTACCTACAACTGCTATAGTCTATTGCAGACTTAGCCTAGGTAAGACAAAAGCATTCCCATCTCTTTTACCTAAAATAAAAAATCAAAGTCTTTACAATAAACCATAAGACTTAATGGCAGGGGTTTTAGCATTCTTTTTGATCTTTTGGTCTGCTATTTTTAGTAGCTCTTCCAGCTACCAACATTTACCTAATTGACTCCTTTCACACAAGTGATTTTTGAACACACTCCCACTGGTTTCAATCATACTGCTTACTCCTCCTCTACTTCCGTTAAGATTTTGTTCAATTATGTCCAAGGAGGCTTTTGCTTCACTGTCAAGATTACAATTTGTACATCACTGCCTGTGCTTTTTTATCTTCAGCACTTACTATGTACCCATTAATTTATTGTGAATTATCCGAACTACTACACCTAAGTATACTTTAATGATAAAGTTTTATAGAAATACTGGTATTTCAAACACTTAAATTAAGAGGATTTGGTGTGATAGACAAAATAGTATGACTTAGAGAATAGAATAAGAGATTTTTGTAGAATTATTTCAAATGCCAACACACAAAATTACCTCTGAAAATAATTGACAACAGTTAACATACTCACAGTTAAAGCACCTTTGTTAACTATAAAAGATGTAAAATAAAGACAATCTATTTCCAATCTCTGAGTAATTTTCAGCATGAGGGAGATGATAGAAAAGCATACATTACAAGTTTAAACGCTAGAAACACAAACTGTAATTAATATTTTGCATACTTATTTTTAAAAATTTATAATTTAAAAAATACTTCAGTAGCATAACACAATTTTATTTTTATAAAAACAATCTTTTGAAACACAATGATATATGAAAGTCATTTACTTAAAAAACATTAAATTACCTTTGTCTTTTTGAAGTTCATTTTTCAAATCTTCAATAACAAATGTATTTTTTTCCATTTCTTTTGTATACTGTTCTACTTGTTCAGTAAGCATCTTAATTTGACTGTCTCGTTCCTGGATACCCTATAAAATATTTTGAAATATCAATTAAATATTCATTAACATGAACACAGATATTTTTTAATAAGAGAATATATTTCCTTGTGGCCAAACTGTTTCTTTTAAACAGCTGAAAAGTTGTTTAAATAAATAAAAATTACATTTATTTATTTGTGTGTGTGTGTGAGAGAGAGAGAGAGAGAGTGTGTGTGTGTGTGCATGGGTCTGTGTATATGTGTGTGTATGTAGGTGTGTAGAGGTTAGGTGACATATTGTAAAAGTTAGTTCTGATTTTCCATCACATGAGTTCCAGGAACGAAACTGAGGTTGTCAGATATGATATCAAGTGCCTTTACCCACCTGGCCATCTACCAGAGCCAGGAAACTAAGTTTCTTTTTTGTTTTGGGGGTGCGGGGGGAGGAAAGGGTTTATTTGACTTATAATTCCACATCATTGTTCATCATTGAATGAAGTCAAGCAGGAACTCAAACAAGGCAGCAACCTGGAGGCAGGAGCTGATGTGGAGGCCATGGAGGGGTGCTGCTCATTGGCTTGCTCTTTATCTTATTCAGCCTGGTATCTTACAGAACTCAGGACCATCAGCTCAGGGGCAGAACCATCAACAATGGGCTGGACCCTCCCACATCAATCACTAATTAAGAAAATGCCCTACAGGTTTGCCTAAAGCCCTGCCTTATGGAGGCATTTTTTTAGTTGAAGCTCCCTCCTCTCTGATGATGTCACACTGACATAAAATGGACCTCTAACCTCTTGTTAATCTGACATACAAACACATAGCTTTTTAATTAGAACCTTTCCTTTCTCATGTATCCCCAAGATGGCATGTTAATAGTAATATCAGAATATAAGACATAACTTAAAAAAAATCCCAGTCTTTACAAATTCAATCACTTCAAAAGTCCAGTCTTTTAAAAATATCTAAGTTTCTTATATATTCCTCAAAATGCACTATACAATTGTTATCATGCTAATATGTAAAGGTGGAAAAAATATATTCTAGAACACCTCAATATTTATAGATTTTATAACTTCGGACATAGTATTTTTCCTCATCACCCACTGACTCTTGTATTTATTATTTTATATGTCTGTATTCTGTGCTCTTTTTTTCATCCAATTTAGCTCATAAGCCTTTTGCACTCCATTGAGAAACAACTTCCTCATCGTTGTTCTCATTCCTCAGCTATATCTCAAATTATATTCTATCTTTAGCACTTTAACTGGAAAGAACATACATAAGAGAATTCCAGTTTTGTTTGCTTGTTTATTTTCCTGAATGAGTTTGTTTCACTAAAAGCAAACCTTTAGGTGTCACACACAGTATTATCACACTCTGTTTACTTAGTTTAGGCATAAGCTATACAATAATAAACATTAATAAGAAGGTAGAAGGGTATTTTAAAATTTACAGGTTTTTAATAATTGTAGACTGGCAATACATAGTAATAATATAAAATGTAAAATAATTATATTCTGAAGTATAACTCTCACTCTGCACTTGATTCTAATTTTGCCTCCCCCCATTTGGGAATGTATGAGAATCTTCAAAGTTTGTTACATACTCAGTAATGGAAGCCACCAATTAGACACCCTAATAAACAGAAGAGCTTGGATTTTAACATATTTTCTTGGCATTTCAAATCTTTAGTAGGGTTTACCTGTTTCAGAGCCATAATGTTACTTTTATCAGCATCAAGTTGGGCATTTTTAAGTTTCTCTCTCAGATTATGCAACATTTGCTGGTATTCAATGATTTCATCATCTTTAGATGACAAAATTAACTATAAACAAAATAAGATCTGTTATAAAAAGGAAAATTAACAAACCACTCTTTATTGATATTTAAATACCCATAGTACATTTAAAACAATACAAAAAGTAAAATTCTTTTTTTTTTTCCCAGTGTATGGTGTAGAGTGTCTTTGTGTATATGTGTGTGTGAAGGACAGGGGTAGATGTGTGGTAGCTTTCTCTTGAGTTAGGGACTTCCACTGAACTTATGTCTTACAAGTTAACTAGACTGACTAGCCAGTGAGCTTTAGGAATCTGACTGCCTGCATACCCCCATGCTTTAACAAGGTGTTAGGGATCCAAATTTTGGGTATCATACTGTCACACATTTACTATATTGACAACATCTCCCCAATCAGAAAATAAAATTTGTTTAATTTAAAAAATGTCAGTAACTACAAGCACTATATATACAGTTTGGAATTCATAATTCAATCCTTAAAGAAAACTCTCTGGGTGTCAGACCTCACTTCTAAATGAAAAGTTATATAAATGCAAAGTGTTTAATACAAGTAAACATTAAACATTAAAATGTCATAGAAAAGTGTAAAATACCTTCAATAAATGAAAGGGTATTTTGTGTTCTTAGCTACAGGGGCCAAAAAATCATAAAGATGTTTATTAAAATCATAAAAAATTATTTGTAAGAGTCTAAATAACAAGACAAAAATACTGAGAAAAGGTTTTAGATATTTAGACATGCAACAGTTGAAAGCGTATGTAGCTAGAAAACAGCTCAAGCAAATGAAAAAAGGGGAGTACAGAAATACTCAAATTCAACACAAATTTTATGTAGTAAAAGTATATCAGTATTAAGTATGAGAAGGATGAACTATTCAATAAACATTGCTTGAATAAAAGTCATTGTGCTGCACCATTACTGTTTTTATATACATGCTTCAAATATTTAAAATAAATATAAAACCAGAAGATATTAAGTGAAAAAAGTTTTCCTTTTGTTTTTCCTTTTTCAAAGTGTATTAGCTGATTTATTTATTGGTGTATTATTTATTTCTTTATTTGTATTTCCTTGTTTATCTGGAGATACTGTCTCCCTTCTCAGAAGTCTACACTGGGGCTTGAATTCAGGACCCTCCATGTTCTGAATAATAGGATTAGGCAGATTCCCTCCAACATAGCAATATCAGGAATCTCTAATTATAATGAAAGTTCAAAAGCCATTAGAATATAACAAGCTTAATTATGCAATATAAAAAAAAGCACTTCATATCAAAAATTATGAGAATCAAAAGGTAAATAACAGACTAGAGGGATGTATTTGCAATTTAGGTCACAATCATACTTATAGCAATTGATTTTACCAAAATATTTCTATATCTGCAATATAATATATATCTAAAACTTCTCATTAAAACACTGCTTTCAAAGGAAAAACTGGGAACTTTCTAGGGGACTAATTCATTATATGTACAAAACTTAAATAATTAAATGCGATTCAAACAACTATTTTTTTTTCCAAAGGTTGAAAATTACATTCTACAGTTGAAAAAAATCTGGCTTGTTACTTGTTGCTGTAAGGAACTGAAAAGCAGTCATGTTTAGTCATTCATGGACTGTCTGTTGCTGTTTACAAGGGAAACAGCAGCCTGGTGGTTACAATATTGACAGGATAGCTAAAACATTAACTTTCTCTAGCTTCACAAATTAACTGATCCTTTCATGATGCATTCAGCTTCATCCCCATCACAACTACATTTGTTTAAATAGATTATATGGAAAGGTCAGATAATCTATTTCTAACTGTAAACAATTTCTAACTGACAACAAGGTCTATGTGGGCATGACCAGAAGTGGAGACACCAGAAGTGACAGGTTTTACCCTAAGAATTACTAATTCAGTCATCTCAGTTCATTCACAAATAGCAATCATCATAAGCCTAGCTTCTTGGAAGGGATTGGATCTGGAATTAGGTGAGATTGAAACTTAGAAATCAGGCACAGAAAGGGGGTACTCTGAAAAGGCTTCCAAATGATTTATTAAAATCTTTTTCCTAATTTTATTCCTGATTAATCTTACCTTGAAAGTGCTTGTTAATAAATGAGCTCAAGGACTACATATAGACGTTTTAAAGCTTTTATAGCCAGGACATGTAATAAACTTAACAAAAATGTTATTATCTGATGTAAATCTTTAAGAATCAAAATTGAAGTTAAATCAAAATACAAAATGAGAAAAAGTTCTATCAATTGAAAAAGTACCTTCCATTCTTCTACTTTTGCATTGACAGCCATCATGACGGGATCATCCTCTTCATCCTTTGCTTTCAGAAGATCTGTGAGCTCTCGCACCTAAGAGTAGCAATTAGTTCGCAGCATAGTGCAAACCAGTGAAGTTTAGTGTTATTACATACGCAATTTATTTATACACTAATATATGCTTGCAGATACATTATATTACATACGTGTTTTATTACTGGTATAGTCTTATAGATAAAGGTGACATTTAATGGCTGTCCTAAATGAAACTTTAAAATCTGAAACACTTCAAATTGGACACTTTTTATGCTGCCTCAAGAGCAATATTTTATATCACATTTCCTGTGCTATATTTTAGTCAAAAGACAGGTATATAAATACTATATTCATCATATACATTTCAGAGGCATATGAAGCACACATGAATCTAGTGTTTAGACCTTTAATTTATCCTTAAGATAGCTCATGCATATACGTAATCTATATTACTTCCAAAATCTAAAAAAAATTCACAATCTAAAACATTTTTGATGACATTTCGGATAAATTACATACTGTGGTATAATTATTTTATTAGTAGACAATCATATTTTTAAACATTATAATACTTCTAAAACACGTTTACCCCATATAAATAAGAAACAAATATTGATCTTGGATATATTCTCAGTTTTTTAAGAAGTAAAATTAAATATTGTAGCCACTAGATTTTTTAAAAATCTGCATAGCCCTAAAATTATTTATAGCAGTTCTATCTACACTCACTCGAGCATTTTTACATTTCTCAAATAGCAAGAATTGCAGGTGCATGTGAGACAATTAAAGAGCCCTTGTGGACAACTATTATGAGGATGACAACATATTACTATATTAAGATAAACAACAAAATCAACATCCTAGAAAATTAAACTATTTCTAGTTTCAAATGCACAGCAATGAAATCACATGAAGCTTATGAGAACAAGGCTTGGTTTCAATAGTAACTCTTACTTGAAGTCGATAGTGCTCATTCTCTTTTTTAATCTGGTCCATAATGCTATCTGTTTGATGCACAATGGCTTTCATCCTGTTATATTCATCAGTCATCTTCTCCATTTCCTGTACAGACTCTTCTAGGTTTTTCCTCATTTCTTGGTTCTGAACTTCAATTTTCTCATTAGCTTCTGTTAAGGTCTAAAAATGTTAAATATACTATTGCTTTAAAATAGTTTTACAAGAATCTTAAATTTATACTAAACTGTAATTAAATAGAGCCATAAGGTCTTCTAGAGAAAAAAAAAAAGATTCGTCATAGACCATTAATACCATGACATTGGCCAATTAAGGCAAATTTCAATTGTTCTTGGTGCCCAAGATAGACAAATATAAAGAGTAAATAAATAATTGAAAACTTAAAGAAACAATTTGTTTTTTGTTTTAATAGAACATGGTATAGCCAGAGAGATGTGTCAGTGACTAAAATATTTGCAGTGTGAACATGCAAATGCATATAAAGTCAGATAGAGCATAGTTCATCTTTATTCCCAGTGCTCCTACTATAAGATGGGAGAGAGAAAACAGGTGAATCACTGGAATTGTGAGCTAGACAGCTGGAATACAGAGAGGTGAACAACAGAGGGATCCTACCTCAAACGAGGCAGAAGCTGACAACAAATACCAGAGGCTATCCTCTGATCTCATCCCACATGCTGGCACCTACTCACACATACAAATTCACAGACAGCATTATACATACACTAAACAAAACACCTAAAACACTCAGTGGCTGGCTCTTTGATCACCTCCTCCTGATGGGGGAGCAGCTTTACCAGGCCACAGAGGAAGATAATACAGCCAGTCCTGATGAGACCTGATAGACTATGGTCAGATGGAAGGGGAGGAAGACCTCCCCTATCATTGGACTTGGGGAGGGGCATGGGAGGAGATGAGGGAGAGAGGGAGAGTCCACTTGGGAGGGGATAAGGGAGGGGCTACATCTGAGATATAAAGTGAATAAACTGTAATTTATAAAAAATACACAGTGGCAAATACATAATCAAAAAACAACAAAGAGGGATAAATAGTAGATTACCAGCCTGGTAATAAAGTTTCTAAAACCATTGTTCTGAACTGACTTACTCATTTTACCTGAATTTCATCCAGATATTGAACAAGTTCATAGTTCTTTTTAGACAGCTGTGATCGGTAGTCACTATCCTCTCCTCTCCTTGACAAAAGGGACTCTTTTTGTGAATCTATTTGTTTCTGGTAGTCCACAATGTCCTGACGAAGCTGTTCATTCTGAGGTTAGAGCAGGTTAGAGCAAACACAGTAGTCGTCCATTAATAACACATTCCAGAACCAAACAGGAAAAAACAACAGGACAACACTACTGAGAAGGACAAAATTCTACCTGTTAACTAG
This sequence comes from Meriones unguiculatus, assembly GCF_030254825.1. NCBI lineage: Eukaryota > Metazoa > Chordata > Mammalia > Rodentia > Muridae > Meriones > Meriones unguiculatus. Next base: position 108,242,877 of record NC_083350.1, on the reverse strand, counting down.
CTCTCCCAGAGCATCTCTCTAACTCCCAGTGTTCCACTACCCTTACAGCCTCACCTTTTTCTTTAGACGTTTGTTCTTCAGGAAGGGACAGGAAAAGGATAGTTAGAAATGAAAAAAGGCAACACAAATTAAACTAACATTTATAAATCAAGGGAAACAAGAAAAAAGAACATTTTAGGACAACTGAATATATTATTTAAATTAGCCAAAATAAATAAAATTATAAGGAACTAAAAAAAGAACATTTTAACTAGGTTAAAAAAAGTTAAACAAGAGGACACAGTAGGAGAGACTATGAGGAAGAACAGGGATGAAAAAATTTTATGATCATATTTTAATTAAAATATTTTTGTTATCAAATATAAAATTATTATTTAATGCATAAAAGTAATAATACAACTTATAAAGATTTTATGAGTAACAAAATTACGAGAATGCTGAACAAACAGCTGTGAGAAAAGACATCGACTCAACTGCTCAATTAGTAAGATGGCTATGTAACAGGAAGCAAGATTTACCACACGGATCTATGGGAGGGGTGAAATACCTAATGGCTTAATATTTTGGTTGACTTTGGAATTCCCTGAGCAAGGTCATCATAAAACAAGCCAGTATAACTACCATCAGTTATACAGATTACAATCTACTAAGTAAACATTTTAAACAAGTAAGTCTTCGTTAAACCACCACAAAACTGGAAAGTCTCTACTAACCTCTCTTCTTAACTTGCTGTTTTCATTTTCTGCCTCCTCATTTCGAAGAGCCAACTAAAACAGTAAAATAAATAAATGAATAAGATGATGAAACTCAAAAGTAATTCAATTTTAATCCCATATTTAGCTTGTTGATTTTAATTCTAAATCCTTTCCAATAGAGAACATTTAACTACTAAAGACTAGTAAACACTTCATAAAGAATAAAGAATAAAGAAAATATTTTTTTTAATTTTATTTTTTCTTATCATTTACATTTTATTAACTTTGTATCCCAGGTGTATCCCGCTCCCTTGTTCCCTCCCAATCCCACCCTCCCTCATCTCCACCGTACCCCTTTCCAAGTCCACTGATGGGGGGGGCCTCCTCCCCATTCATCTGATCCTGTTTTATCAGGTATCTTCAGGACTGGCTGCAAAACCTTCCTCTGTGGCCTAACAGGACTATTCCTCCCTTGGGGGGTGGGAGGTCAAAGAGCCAGCCATTGAGTTCTGTTAGAAATAGTCCTTATTCCCCTCACTATGGGAAACCAATTGGTTACTGAGCTACCATGGGCTACATCTGAGCAGAGGTTCTAGGTTATATCCATACATGGTCCTTGGTTGAATGTCAGTCTCAGAAAAGACCCTGTGCCCAGATATATTTGGTCCTTGTTTTACCACCTTGAGTCTGGTGCCTTAGATCACTTGGCCATCCTGACACCCATCCTCACTTAGAAAGACAAATGGGATGGACATTGGATGTAGGAGCAAACAAGTTAACAGGACAGGAGCCTACCACAGAGGGCCTCTGAAGGACTCTACCTAGCAGTGTATCAAAGCAGATATTAAGACTCATAACCAAACCTCTGGCAGAATGCAGGGAACCAAAAAAAAAAAAGGGGGGGGGGTGGAGTTAAAATGACCTGGAGAGGACAGGAGTTCCACAAGGACCAAATATATCTGGGCACAGGGGTCTTTTATGGGACTGTTTCTCCAAACAAGGATCATGTATGGATGCAACCTAGAGCCCCTGCTCAGATGTAGCCCTTGGTATCTCAGTATCCAAGTGGGTACCCTAATAAGGGGAACAGGGACTGTTTCTGACATGAACTCTATGGCGGGCTCCCAACCCCAGGGAGAAGCAGCCTTGCTAGGCCACAGAGGACTTTGCAGCCAGTCCTGAAGACACCTGATAAACCAGTATCATATGGAAGGGGAGAAGGTTCTCCCTTTTCAGTGGACTTGGAAAGGGGCAGGGAGGAGATGAGGGTGAGAAGGTGGGATTGGGAGGGAAAGAGGGAGTGGGATACAGCAGGGATACAAAGTTAACAAACTATAACTAATATTAAAAAAATAAAAATTAAAAAAGGAAAATATTTTACAGGAAATTTAAAAAGTACCATAAATATTCAATTTTAAAGATTTAAAGAACAACAACAACAACAAAAAAAACCTATATATACTAAAGCAAACTAAAGGCTAAAAATGACAAAAATTTAAAAGTTATATTACTCAATCTCCTAAAATCTGTTTTAGATCATTCTACCTTTCCTTTATGCCAAGGAAAAAAAAAAATCACTCTTTGCACTTTATAAACTCTCAATATATAACAAATGGCAGATAAATAATTAACAATCTGAAATCAGATTGGCCTAGGTTTGATTATAATTCCTACTTTAGTATGAAAAAGCTATTTACTATCTCTTAAATCATTTCATCTGTTTTGTTGACATGAGGATGTAAAGTTCTTAGCATGATGCTCAACAAACAGAACAGCAAAAAATACTAAATGTTGTTTTTGTAACCTAAAACAGTTCATTTGTGGCAGTTTCCTTTTTCTTCTGGGCAGAAAAAATATTATAATCAATATGATGCTTTTTTATTACCTATATTCCATAAGACATCCTTTTCACGGTCTTTTATTTTTCTGTTTTCTGTCTTATTAAAGAAAAACTCCAAACATGAATATATGCAACAAACTTATAAGCAAACCTATAAGGAGGCATATGATGGTTCTTTAGACACTAGGGGGCAGCAGCTAGGAAACAGAAGACACCATTAGGTCAGTAGAGGAAATTTGATTATAGAACACTACTAAATCAATATTACATTTCCTGAACATCATAATTCTATTTTGGCTGTATAAGTGAAAACTTACTTTTGGAGACCTATTTAAGTGTAATGTATTATTATGTCTAAAAGTAAGTCTCAAATGGCTCAACAAAAGCAAAATGAGAGATGAAAAACTATATGTACAAAAGAATAACAGAAATATTAATTGATGAATACACATGAGGAGAATATGACTATTATTGGTTTTTTGACAATATTTATAAAATTATATTTTCTAAAATAAAACATTTAAAGAAAGTTCTTAGTAACATCCAAAGCAAATGTAAATTTTAAGAGTTTTGATAGGGATTAAAATAATGACTATTATTATTATCTGGTGTAGTATGAATTTTACAATTTTTATTTCTTTAAAAACACAAAAATATTATGGAAATACGTTTTCATTTTAATCCCAGGTGTGGGGATACGGGACTGCTTCACAGTAGGTGGCTATGATATGCTTTGTGCAGGCCTGATTTTGCCAGCTGCAGATAGCTTCTGTGAATGTGAGACATTTGGAATTCTGGGAACTTTTCAGAGAATATACATATGCTAGGGCCCTAAGAGGCAGGGTTGCTGTTGCTGCTGTTGTTGGCTGGTTGGTGGTCAGATGCTGTCGGTTGTGATTTGTTAAGTAGTCTTGGCACAAAGAAATGAGAAATAAGAAATTAGATATCCTGAAGAAGATCAAATTTGTCCCAAGGAACTTGACACCCCTAATCAGCAGGTAGTAGTCTAACAATAACGCTGCCCTCTTTCTTTCCTATCTATCCTTTATTTTATTTTTTTTCCTAACTAGTGTTACGAGGTTCATAAGGGTGGAAGAGAGAAAAAGGAACACACAAAATAGCAAACACTGGTTACAATCTGGTACTATCTGTCCAATCATATTCTAAACTGGAAAATTAAGAATTTAATACTCAAGAATTCAATGTTATTCTACAATGTTATTGGCTTCTCAAACTCTGCACTCTTGATGTCTTTCTTTCAGAATATCTTCATTATTTTATTAAATATTTGCCAGAGATACATTGTAAGATCATTGTTCTAGCTTCATTAATAGCTGTACTGAAGACCAATACACTCTCATGATTTGTCCAGTGTCTACTGTGAATACGAGATTCAAACATTTCTTCTTTGAGTATGTCCACAAAAAACTCAAATTTAACTGTACAATACTGAAACAATAATGTTCAAACTCTAAACTATTTAGTGTTCGAAACATGCCCATACCACAAAATAGACAGACTCTCCATTACTCTCCCTCATCAACCACCACACGCAGTTACATCTCTTTCTATCAAGCGTGTGTCTGTCTTCTAATCCCGTCAGTTATTGCCTTAGTTAGGCCACCATTAGAACTTGTCAGAATTATTACAAACGCTTCCTTACTGACTCTGACCCTCTCCAGTCCACTTTCCACAAATGAGTAAGCTTTAAAAGGACTGATCTGGCCTATCCTTGTCTTCAAACATTCTGTTTTGGTTCTTTAAAAGAATTCCTTAGGACTTGGCCTTTCCCAGGAGTTCTAGAGAATTAAGGCTGAGAAGGTATACAGATTTTAGTATGTTTATTCTATATTATTTGTTTAATATCCACTTATAAGTGAGTATATACTATGTGTGTCTTTCTGTTTCTGGGGTACCTCACTAAGGATGATCATTCCCACTATTTGCCTGCTAATTTCATGATTTCCTTATTTTTAATTGCTGAGTAGTATTCCATTGTGTAAATGTGCCACAATTTCTGTATCCATTCCTCAGCTGATGGACATCTGGTATGTTTCCAGATTCTGGCTATTATGAATAAAGCTCCTATGAACATGATTGCGTATATATGTCCTTGTTGTATACATGAGCATATTTTGGATATATGCCTAGGAGTGGTATAGCTGGATCTTGAGGTAGTACTATGAAGCTAAGCAAGAAGGACGACTCTGGGTAAGATGACCAGTCCTCATTCAGAAAGGCAAATGGGATGAACATCAAAGAGGAAGAAACCAGGGAACAGGAGAGGAGCCACCATAGAGGGCCTCTGAAAGACTCTACCCAGCAGGATATCAAAACAGATGCTGAGACTCATAGTCAAACTTTGGGCAGAGTGCAGGAAATCTTATGAAAGAACAGGGAGATAGAAAGACCTAGAGGGGACAGGAGCTCTATAGGGAGAGCAACAGAACCAAAAAACCTGGGCCCAGGGTTCTTTTCTGAGACTGATACTCCAATCAAGGACCATGCATGAAGATAACCTAGAACCCCTGCACAGATGTAGCCCATGGCAGATCAATCTCCAAGTGGGTCACCTATTAAGGGGAACAGGGACTATCCCTGACTTGAACTCAGTGGCTCTCACTTTGATCACCTCCCCCTGAAGGAGAAGCAAGCAGCCTTACCAGGACATACAGGAAGACAATGCAGCCAGCCTTGATGAGACCTAACAGGCTAGGATCAGATGGAAGTGAGAAGGACCTCTCCTATCAATAGACTAGAGGAGGTGCAAGGGAGAAGATGAGGGAAGGAGGGCAAGATTGGGAGGGGATGAGGGAGTGGGCTACAGCTGGGATACAAAGTGAAAAAAATGTAATAAATAAAAATTCATTCATTCATTTTTTTAAAAAGCTGGGAAGGCAGGGTAGGAGAGTGGTTGACAGCACATTCTTGAGTGGGACTCAATATTCAAATCCTCACTATCATTTCTTTGCTGCAACAATGGGCACTTGCTTAATTCCTTGTTTATCCCTTCATTTCTACCATATTAGAAATGATTTCACTCTCACATATGTTAAGTAAAAATAAGGAATGATAAACTAATGCATAGAAAGTATGTGACAAATGATAAAAACTCTACCTGATCTATATTTCAAGTGAGTAATTGAATATTTCTTACCTGTAGCCTTAGTGAATGATGCGCCTTCTATCCATAGTGTTCTATTCTTTGACAATGTATACATTTTAATCTCTATAGCCATACTTAATTCTACTTCCAGATTCAGTTTATGCATTAAATGTTGAACATCCAGACTGTTTTAAATATCCCTCCATGGCATATTTCAACATAGTCTTATATTGTGATGCTCCTGCAAAGTTCTATCTTATCTGATGCTATATTTATCATAAATTGTGACTATATCTCAGAACTGAAAACTATGTACTACAAAGCAAAGTTTTGGTTGTGCTGTAATAATGACTGTTAAAAAATGTTTTTCAAAACAAATAAACCCAGAAAACATGCTGGAGTAGCTATCCTAATATCTAAAAAAATGGACTTTCAACCAAAATTAATCAAAAAAGATGAGGAGGGGCACTATATTCTCATCAAAGGAAAAATCTACCAAGAGGACATCACAATTCTGAACATCTATACCCCAAATACAAGAGCACTTACATTCATAAAGGAAACATTACTAAAGCTTAAATCACAAATCGATCCCAACACCTTATTAGTGGGAGAGTTTAACACCCCACTCTCACCAAAGGACAGATCATCTAGACAGAAGCCAAATAGAGAAATAAAGGCACTTACAGAGGCCCTAATTCAAATGAACCTAATAGATGTCTACAGAACTTTTCACCCAAACTTAAAAGAGTATACCTTCTTTTCAGCACCTCATGGAACCTTCTCCAAAATAGACCATATAGTTAGTCACAATGCAAGCCTCAACAGATACAAGAGGATCGAAATAATCCCCTGTATTCTATCTGACCATCATGGACATCAAAAACAATGAAATTAGAAAAAAGCCTACAAGCACATGGAGACTGAACAACTTGCTGCTCAATGATAGCTGGGTTAAGGAAGAAATAAAGAAATTAAAGACTTCCTAGAATTCAATGAAAATGAAGGTACAACATACCCAAATTTATGAGACACAATGAAAGCAGTGCTCAGAGGAAAATTCATAGCACTAAGTGCCTTCAAGAAGAAATTTGTAACAACTCACACAAACAATTTAATTGCCCAACTGAAAGCCCTAGGGGGAAAAAAAAGAAGCAGATACACCCAAGAGGAGCAGAAGGCTGGAAATAATAAAACTCAGGGCAAAAATCAATCTATTAGAAACAAAACTATTCAAAGAAACAATGAAAGCAAGAGTTGGTTTCTTTGTGAAAGGGGCAGGGAGAAGATGAGGTAGGGAGGGTAGGATTGGGAGGGAAGGCAGGAGGGGGCTACGGCTGGGATACAAAGTAAATAACCTTAGATTAATATAAAAATAAATAAATTAAAAAAATTAAATAAAAAAAAAAGAGAAAATCAACAAGACAGACAAACCCTTTGCCAAGTAAAAGGCAGAAAAACTATCCAAATCAGCAAAATCAGAAATGAAAAGGGGGACTTAACTACAGAAACTGAGGAAATCCAAACAATCATTAGGTCATATCACAAAAGCCTATATGCTGAGTAGTATTTGTGTAAAAATACCACAATTTCTGTATCCATTCCTCCGTTGATGGACATCTGGATTGTTTCCAGGTTCTGGCTATTACAAATAAAGCTGCTACAAACATGGTTGAGCAAATGTCCTTACTGTGTACTTGAGCAAATTTTGGGTATATGTGTAGCAGTGGTATAGCTGGGTCTTGAGGAAGCACTATTCCTAATTGTCTGAGAAAGCGCGAGATTGACTTCCAAAGTGGTTGTACCAGTTTACATTCCCACCAGCAATGGAGGAGGGTTCCCCATACTACTCAGTAATCAAAAAAGAAGAAATCATGAAACTTGCAGGCAAATGGTGGGATCTAGTAAAGATCATTCTGAGTGAAGTATCCCGAAGGAGAAAGACAAACATGGAATATACTCGCTTATATAGACATAAAAGATGTGATAAACATAATGAAATCTATACACCTAAAGAAGATAATCAAGAAAGTGGACACAGGGTATGATGATCAATCCTCATTTACAAAGACAAATGGATATGCATTGAACATATGACAGGAGTCCACCACAGAAGGCATCTGAAAGACTCCACCTAGCAGTTTTTCAAAGTAGATACTAAGACTCATAACCAAACCTTTGGAAGAGTGCAGGGAATCATATGAAAGAAGGGGAGTTTGATATGGAAAGGATAGGAGCTCCACAAGGACCAAACATATCTTGGCACAGGGTCTTTTCTGAGATGGACACTCAACCAAAGACCATGAGTGGATAAAACCTAGAACCTCTGCTTGGTTGTGACCCGTGATAGCTCAGTAATCAATTGGTTTTCCATAGTAAGGGGAACAAGGACTATTTCTAATAGGAACAGGAGCTCTTTGACCTCCCCACCCCACAAGGGAGGAGCAGTACAGTTAGGCCACAGAGGAGGACTTTGCAGCCAGTCCTGAAAATACCTGACAAAACGGAGTCATATGAAAGGGGAGGAGGTCCTCCCCTATCAGTGGACTTGGAAAGGGGCAGGGAGGAGATGAGGGAGGGAGGGTGGGATTGGGGAGGGAATGAGGGAGTGGGATACAGCTGAGATACAGAATTAACAAAATGTAACTAATAAGAAAAATAAAATTAAAAAAAAATTTTAAAAAAGCCTATATGCTACAAAATTTGAAAATCTAAACGAAATAGACAATTTTCTTGATAGATTACATCTACCGAAATTAAGTCAACTTCAGGTAGAAAGATTGAATAGCCCTATATCCCCCAAGGAAATTGAAGCAGTCATCAACAGTCTTCCTTCCAAAAAAAGCCCTGGGCCAGATGGTTTCAGAGCAGAATTCTATCAGACCTTCAAAGAAGTGCTAATTCCAATTCTCTTTAAACTGTTTCACAAAATAGAAACAAAAGGAACTTTACCAAACTCATTCTATGAAGCCACAGTCTCCTTGATATTAAAAAACACAAAAAAAGAGAACTTCAGATTTATCTCTCTTATGAATATTGATGCAAAAATACTCAATAAAATACCTGCACACCGAATCCAAGAAAACATAAAAGATATCATTCACCATGACCAAGTAGGCTTCATCCCAGGCATACAATTTCAATATATGGAAATCCATCAATGTAATCCACCATATAAACAAACTGAAGGAGAAAAATCACATGATCATCTCCTTAGATGCCGAAAAAGCATTTGACAAAGTCCAACATCCATTCATGTTTAAAGTTTTGGAGATATCAGTAATACAAGGCACATACCTAAACATAGTAAAGGCAATATACTGCAAGCCTATAGCCAACATCAAACTCAATGGAGAGAAACTTAAATCATCCCACTGAAATAAGGAATAAGGCAAGGCTGCCCACTCTCTCCATATCTATTCAACATAGTACTTGAAGTCCTAGCTAGAGCAATAAGACAAGTAAAGGAGATCAAGGGGGATATAAATCGGAAAGGAAGAGGTCAAAGTTTCACTGTTCACAGATGATATGATAGTATACCTGAGTGACCCCAAAAATTCAACCAGAGAACTCCTTCAGCTGATAAACACCTTCAGCAAAGTGGCTGGATAAAAAAATCAGAAGCCCTCCTGTATACCAAAGAAAAAGGGCCAAGAAAGAAATCAGGGAAACAACACCCTTCACAATAGCCACTAATAACATAAAGTACCTTGCTGTGACACTAACCAAGCAGGTGAAAGACCTATTTGAAAAAAACTTCAAGTCTCTGAAAAAAGAAATTGAAGAAGATATCAGAAGATGGAAAAATCTCCCATGCTCATCAATCGGTAGGATTAACATAGTGAAAATGGCCATCCTGCCAAAAGCAATCAACAGATTCAATGCAGTTCCCATCAAAATACCAATATAATTCTTTACAGACCTTGAAAGAAAAATTCTCAACTTGGAGAAACAAAAAAACCAGAATTTCCAAAACAATCCTGTTCAACAACAGATCGTCTGGAGGTATCTCCATCCCTGATCTCAAGCTGTACTACAGAGTAATAGTAATAAAAGCAGCATGGTACTGGCATAGAAGCAGAAAGGAGGATCAATGGAACCGAATAGAAGACCCAGAAATAAACCCAAACACCTATGAATACTTGATTTTCCACAAAGAATCCAAAACCATTCAATGGAAAAAAGACAGCATCTTCAACAAATGGTGCTGGTCCATCTAGATGTCTACATGCAGAAAAATGAAAATAGATCCATATTTATCACCCTGAACAAAACTAAAGTCCAAGTGGATCAAAGACCTCAACATAAAACCAGATACACTAAATCAGTTAGAAGAAAAAGTGGAGAAGAGCCTTGTACTCAATGGCACAGGAGACAACTTCCTAATCAGGACACCAACAGCACAGGCTCTAAGAGCAACAATTGATAAATGGGACCTTATGAAACTGAAAAGCTTCTGTAAAGAAAAAAGACATTGTTATCAGAACAAAATGACAGCCTACAGACTGAGAAAGGATCTTCACCAACCCTATATCTGACAGAGGGCTGCTTTCCAGAATATATAAAGAAATAAAGAAATTAAACAGCAATAAATCAAGCAATCCAATTAAAAAAATGGGTATGGAGCTAAACAGAAAATTCTCTGTAGAGGAATATAGAATGTCAGAAAACACATAAAGAGATGCTCAATGTCTTTAGCCATCAGAGAGATGCAAATCAAAATGACCCTGAGATTTCACCTTACATCCATCAGAATGGCAAAGGTTAAAAACTCAAGTGACAACACATGCTAGAGAGGTTGTGGAGAAAGGGGAACCCTCCTCCATTCCTGGTGGGAATGTAAACTTGTACAACCACTTTGGAAATCAATCTGGCACTTTCTCAGACAATTAGGAATAGCACTTCCTCAAGATCCAGCTATACAACTCTTAGGCATATATCCAAAAGATGCTCAAGTACACAATAAGGGGACATTTGCTCAACCATGTTTGTACTAGCTTTATTTGTAATAACCAGGAACTGGAAACAACCCAGATGTCCAGCAATGGAGGAATGGTACAGAAATTATGGTACTCTTACACAATGGAATACTACTCAGCAATTAAAAACACAGAAATAATGAAATTTGCAGACAAATGGTGGGATCTAGAAAAGATCATCCTGAGTGAGGTATCCCAGGAGCAGAAAAACACACATGGTATATATTCACTCATATAGACATATAAGATAGGATAAACATACTAAAATATGTGTACCTAAAGAAGATAAACAAGAAAGAGGACCCGGGGTAAGATGATCAATCCTCCCTTAGAAAAACAAATGGGATGGATATGGGAAGTAAGAGAAAACAAGTAACAGGACAGGAGCCTACCGAAAGAAAGAGTCCCTCTGCAGTAGACTGCTGTCATACGTCCAATGCACATCCCATTTGTCTTCCTGAGTGAGGATTGACCAACTTACCCCGTGTCTGCTTTCTTGTTTATCTTATTTAGGTGTATAGACTTCATTATGTTTATTATATCATGTAGGTCTATATAAGCGAGTATATACCATGTTTGTCGTTCTCCTTCTGGGATACTTCACTCAGAATGATCTTTTCTAGATTCCACCATTTGCCTGCAAATTTCATGATTTCTACCGTAGAAGGCATCTGAAAGACTCTAACTAGCAGTGTTTCAAAACAGATGCTAAGACTCATAACCAAATCTTCGGCAGAAGGGGAGTTAGTATGATATGGAAAGGATAGGAGTTCCACAAGGACCAAATATATCTGGACACAGGGGTCTTTTCTGAGACTGACACTCCACCAAGGACCATGTATGGATATAACCGAGAACCTTTGCTCGGATGAAGCCCGTGGTAGCTCAGTAACCAACTGGTTTCCCATAATAAGGGAAACAGGGACTATTTCTGACAGGAACTCAATGGTAGGCTCTTTGACCTCTCCACCTCCCCAGGGAGGAGCAGTCCTGCTAGGTCACAGAGGAGGACTTTGCAGCCAGTCCTGAAGATACCTGATAAAACAGGGTCAGATGAAAGGGGAGGAGGTCCTCCCCAATCAGTGGACTTGGAAAGGAGCAGGAAGAAGATGAGGGAAGGAGGGTGGGATTGGGAGGGAATAAAGGAGCAGGATACAGCTGGAATACAGAATTAATAAAATATAACTAATAATAAAAAAAATGCAATTTTTTTTTTAAAAAAAAGAAAGACTCTACCTAGCAGTGTGTCAAAGCAGATGCGGAGACTCATAATCAAAACTTCAGCAGAGTGCAGGGACTCATATGATAAAAGGGGGAGGTAATATGACCAGGAGAGGACAGGAGCTCCACAAGGACAAAAATATCAGGATACGAGGGTCCTCTATGAGAGTGTTTCCCCAACCAAGGACCATGTATGGATATTACCTAGAACCCCTGCTTGGATGTAGCCCATGGTAGTTCAGTATCCAAGTGGGTTTTCCCTAGTAAGGGGAACAGGGACTATTCCTGACATGAACTCGATGACTGGCTCCTTTACTTCCCCCACCCCACACACACCTGATAAGCTAGGGTCAGATGGCAGGGGAGGAGGACCTCCCCTAGCAATGGACTTGGACAGGGGCAGGGAGGAGATGAGGGAGGGGCTACGGCTGGGATACAAAGTAAATAACCTGTGATTGAAATTTAAAAAATAAAGAGTAATAAAAAAATAATGATGATGGTTATAAAGGTGAAAAAAGGGATTTATACCATAGCAGCTGAAGAAGTACATGGCCATATATTCATGTTTCCAATTCTACCACACCAAAATTCATTAATTCATATGTAAATCACCAAACTAAATCGACAGTAAGAAAAATCACTTGCTTATTTATGAACATGAAATTCATTTTTTCATACTAATGTTCAAGACCTAAGTAAATTTTATGTAATGTCCTCAGAAAACAATGCCAGAAAATTAAAGAATTACTTTCCAAGTCACATAATTAGAAGTAGGTAATCCATTATATTTTTAAAATGTGATGACAAAATGAACACTGCTTCAAAAATTAGGTAGATGTCTATTATTCCTCAACTCTAACATATAAACAAGAACTGATCTAAGGTAACTATTAACCATGAAGGATTATGTTAAACAATAAAGATTCACTAAGATAAATGTGTCTTACTTGTTCGTTAACTTTCTTTTCTTTATCCAATTCTTTTTCCATATCTTCTAATTCTCTATCTTTTTGTTCCAACTGCTTTTCAAGTTGACGAATTTCATCACGCAAAAAACGAGTATCACGTCCACCTGCAGACTGCTGAGCCATCTAAAAGTCATAAGCCAAGAATTAATTCTTCCAAATATAAGTAATTCCTTTTTACTTGAAGGTTCAAATGAATCAAGAAATATATACTCATAGATTTTTCAGTATACTTGAAAGTCAGCTATTTAAAAGCATAAGCATGTAAACATAATTAAAAAGAACTTAACGTTTTTTAGGGAGGAGGAGAGGCTCCAGAACGACTTGTGGGAGGGGAGAATACGATCACAAGGTATGTAAATTTAAAATTGTTCTGGATAATAAAAAGATAATTATAAAAACAAACCTGAAGTTATTTAGGCTTTCATTTGCAAGTTATCAATACATGAGCTCACTAACATCCATCAAAAGTCGAACACAAGCTGTTACTGTCACTAAGCATAGTTACAGTCTAAAATGCAACTATGAAGGCTGCTCCAGAGTCTTAAGACACCTAAAACTCTTTTGGTGCTCTTGTTCTTACTTTTCTCTGAAACCACAGACTAGTTAGAACAGATGATAATTTGTAGTATAGCAGCCATATTTTCTGTAGTGCCCATCCTTGCTAGTGTGGAAGTCACATGTACACTTGAATTGTTTTAACAAGAATAAATGCAAAACACTATGACTGACTACTACTATAAGAAAGCCAGGACAGGAACCCTTTAAAACTTTCCAGACATTTGATTCATTTTACTTCATATTCCTTTCAAATGGACCATGGTTGCCTCATGTGAACATTTTCCATATTTCTGGTACTTTCCTCTTACTCAAACGTTTTTCAATACTCACTGGTTCAAGAAGGTTCTCACTGTGCTCTCTAAAAGCATCTTACAAGCTACATATTCAACATCTGAGCTGTTGCTTTTAACTAAACCCTTCTTTTTTTCCTCACAAAGCTGCAAATAGGTTATTTTAGGGTCCTGATTCCCTGGGAACTTTTTCAACAGGGAGTTGTTCATTTCTTTTAGGATCATGAAAAGAAGTCAGTATTTCCCTAGGATTCTTCCACCCTGCAACCTCCAAGCTACCCATCATGTCACTCTTCTACCATCCTCGATATCTTCACTTGTTTTGAATTTACAAGACTTTTTCCCAGAAGCTAGAAATGCAGTAGAAAATGCAAAATAACTCAGCCAAGTGCACAGAGTTAATCAAGTCAGAACAGTGAGGACTACAACTCCAGTCTGACTCCACAGACTAGATCTTCAGTCCTTTCTCTACTATATTTCAACGTTTATCTGACTCTTAGATTTTGGCCATACTCTCTTCTATTCTTAATTCTTATAGATTATCTCATTCCCATTCTCTCAACTTCTAAGAACTAAACTCACAGGCATGTGTTCTATACATATCTCCTTTCCCCTAGTTCCTCCTTTCAAAGACTAATCCTTTTGCACTACATACCTTCTTGGCTTTTTGGAATCTCAGTGTATTTAGTTCTCACATTCCATCACCTCAATTACTACTAAACTTTCTATATACTTTTCTAGAGTGACAGCTCCATTCAGAAATTATTTTATTTCTGAAGCATATTTATTTATATGCTTAATTCTTAGAAAACACATCACAAAAACACATTCTGTATAATGAGTAACCTCTTCATCACAATATTTGTGTTTTTCAAACTAGCAATAAGAAAATTTGAAAATAATTTAAGATAACACAATTAATAACAATTATACTCAAGGAAATACAAAAGGACATACCTCCAGTTCATTTTCTAGTTTCATTACTTTTGTCTTTAATTGATTTTCTATTAAAAAAAAACACAAATGTTTCAATTGGTTACATTTCCTGTAATCAGATTTTAAGTGAATTTCAGTAAAAATAGCACAATTCTCTGTAAAAGATTCCATCCACTTATAAGAAAGTAATAATCGTATACTAAATCAAAGGACTAGGCATTCTAGAAATGTCTTCATGGAGAGAGCAGAGGAAGACCTGAGTGGGTGAAGTCCTGAGTCAGTGTGTGCTACTGACACAGGCAAAGCCATGTCAGGAACTCCAAAGCCTCAGACCTATGGCAAATGGAAAAGCCTTTCCTGGGTTAGGCTCAGAGAAATGGCCTTCTCTACAAGTCTGCGTGTGGAGGTTGACAGCCTATGCAGAAAAGGTCTACCACAGCTTTCTTCCCCCTTATGTTTATAGTCCGCTACAGATACTGCTACTGAGATTAGCTTAATCTGCCTCCTTGTTCAACTGAGTACCAGAAACCCTGCCTCGTTTATTTGTATGCAGTCACCTGACTTCACATTCAGCTATGCCATGACTCCACCTCTCAGTTCAATTATATATAATAAAGACACCGAGCTTCTGGGGTGCTGCAGTTTCTCCATCAGAGAGCCCAGTCCACCCGAACCCAGCTTTTCTGTGTTTCTGTGTTTTCTTCATCACCTTTGTCACATCTGCATGGATGAGCATCTTTCAATATGAATTGAATATGTATTTTATAGACTATGATAAATTTTGCACTGCCTAATAAATAACAAAAGCACAGTAGTTTTTTTTCCCCAAGACATTTACCAAATTTTGCTTGTTCTTCTCCAGCCTTTTCAACTTCTTCCAAAGCTAGCTCTACTTCTTGAGCTTTCATCTACATTAAAATGAGAGGGGGAAAGCTATATTATTTACACTGTAACATAAACAGGGAAAATACAAATTGTGTTCCATTTGCTATCTCCGTCATTAGTCTGAGACTTGCACACAGAAAATTAGACTTGCACACAGAAAGACAGTCAGTAAATATTTGTTGAATAAATACTCATAAATTCTATAATGCAAGGACTTTGAACCACCTTTGATTTTTCCCTTTAAACTTTTTATACATAATTTTAAATGCTTTTCAGTATCTTTTTTTTTCTATTGAAGTTGTCATTATTCTGGTACATAATTTTATGTCAACTCCTTCTTACTACTGAAGTTAATCAGCTCCAGTCCCCTTCAATCTGTACTATACAACACATCTAATTTTGCCTTCATAAGCACATTTCTGTATCTATACCAATTATGATTCAAAAACCTTTATTTGCTTCAAAACTGCTGATAACAAAAATAGACCCCCAAACACGTGAACAGTATATCACAAACTACTGACCTAAAATCTGTTTGTCTACAGCCTACAATAAATTTTCTATGTATATTTACCCTAATGAAAAACAATAAGTATATATCCTATCTCAGTATTTATTTATGAGGATCTAGAATCCTCTTACCATTTTATCATTAGTTTCTAGGGGAGACATTCTGTGATTTTATTTGAAGCTCTAGTTATATTTCTTTATGTTATTATTAAAAATACTTTTTTTTCCTACTTTTTTCCTACACACTTTTTTAAGATAGGAACGAGATTTGCTATGCATAGTACACCCCACACTCTTTAAATCTAAACTTAAAGAGCTCATCTTTGAGGGGTATCTTAGGAATTCCAAATACTTCCATAAAGAATACTTTATATAGGAATCCATTCTTACATTTCCTTTACTGTTAGCTAAATATCTCCTGTATACAAACCTTCATTAGCGACTGAGTAATTCTGAATAGATGTATCATGTTTTCTTGATCTTCATCTTTTAGTTCATTTACTTCCACCTAATAAGGAAATTTAAAAACGGACCATTTCATACCACGTACATAAAATAAGAGCACTCATCTAGCAGTAGCATTCAAGTATTTCAGTAACCAATTTCAATTAATCATATTATAAATATGTGTTTACAAATTATTTATTAAGCACCTTGGATAAGGAAATCAATAAATTATCTGCCAACTCTTCTTGACGTGGCAGGTCATCTGGATCAACTTTGATTAATTCTTTCCAATTTATATTAGGTGGCATCTTGAATTCTTTCACTGTCTTTCAGCTCCTACAACAAAGCAGGTGGATTTTAGCATTTTTCAAGGAAAATGGCATTGCAGTATTTACGTTATCGTTCTAGCTCCCCAGGTATTGGCAAAGAGCTATGGCTCCTGAAAAGCAAAACTGATGCATAGACTGTAAACTGCCTTGAGAATTAGTTCGCCTGGGGGAGACTATCCGACAACGTACACGCTAAATTATTATCTCTTAGCTAAGACGGAGCTAGGACCCGAGTCCCCTCTTCCACGTCCCCAGCCATCAATGATGTTACCAACTCCCAGGATGCTTGGAAGTTTGAAAATGCCCTCCGATTCTGAACGAGAGGATTTTTAAAGTGCGCAGATAAAGACCGAACCGAATCAAGCGTGCGAGGGCACTGCGGACAGGACAGAAGGGCTGAGTAGGTAGGCGGTCCCTTGGGATTATGAACCTGTGACCGACACTAAGCTGCTCTGGCTCACCAGGATCCACCCACCTAAACCAAGCCTTGCAACCAGCGGCAGTCTTTCATCTACAGCGACCACCTCCGGGTTCGGCCATCACCTGGGCCTCCCAGTTCCCTGTGCGGTCCTCGCGCTCTCAAGCTCCCGCCAACTCTTCCTGAACACGCCAAAGCGGCGGCGGCTGCTAGGCGACACGACTCCCCGCCCAGCCAGCCAATGCCGGAACTAGGCCCCAGATGCTAGGGGCAACTACATTTCACGACCTTGTGAGGAGCTTTACGGCTATATTTCCCCTCCGTGGCCTTATGATTATGGATGAGGGAGAAGGCGTGACACGAAGACTCCACATCCCAGAGTGCAGTTTGGCTTTGCAGCTTTGCATCCTGGGATTCGTAGTCTTCGAGAGCGCAGCGAGTTCCCGGCGTGCAGTGCGCGAAGCTGCGGCCGCCCGGGAGCAGCTGGAGAAGGATCGGGAGGCGGGAGGAGCGGCACCTCGGCAGCCCCGGAGCCCGAGCGTGTGGACTATGACAGTGTTTTCTGCAGCGTTCTCCTCCGGCCCACTGTCCTAGAGGCTTCCCTGAACCATCCCCTAGCAGACCCGCCCTCAGGTGAGGTCGGGGGGCGGGGGGTCAAGCAGCGGCCGGGAGGAGCTCAGGGAGCACAGCACGTACGATAGGGAGCGCGGCGCTGAAGGGCCAGCGGGTCTTGCAAAGGTGGAGTAGACTCCTCCCACTGCTCAGGTGTGTGCTGGGACTCCCAGTTAGTGATTTCAGTGAGAAGAGACTAAGCAAAAGTTTCCAGCTTCCTTATTATCTGGCAAAGTGGAACGCCACCCCCAACACACACACACCCATGTTTCATGGTCAGGGTTGAGTGAAGCATCAAGGTGGATCTCTGGTCCCCTGCAGCAGCTTGTGGATTGTAGTGATTAATAGGTCTCAACCTATTAAGTGTGGAGTGAAGGCCAAAAAAAGGGGAGGCGAGTGCGTGTCTAGACCTGCAGGAGAGATAGGAGAAGGCCGTGCCAAGCTCAGGCATTTTTGCTGTCATTTGCTGGGTACCAAGGGGCTCCTCGGTGAAAGCGCCTTCTCGTGTGCTTAACGTTTAATACAGGCAACTTTTGCCCATTCCTAAGTTACCTTTGGTAACTGTAGGCTTCTGTTTGAAACTGTGTCTCATTTGTAACTATATGTGATGTATATATATATCATATATAGCAATCTACAGAAAAACTGTAGATACTTAAAATTTCCTTTTGAAAAGATTTCTGTACTGGGTGGTCGAGAAAAACAAGAAATAATTAAAATGTATTGGTATTTGAAACATTTTAAAGACATCAGATTTGTAAGACTGATTATCGTGTCTGCTTTTTCCAAATACTGGTCAACTTGTGAATTATTCTAGGTAGAGGTACAACAAAATGAATGCTTACATTGTCCTTACTCTCCATTTAAGAGGTTGGAGCTTGGAGAGCCTAAAGACTGTCTCTCATTTAGTGAGGTGCACACATCATTTAGGCACTCCAGAAACTAGTATTTTTGAAATGGACACCAGTCTTAACTGTTTTAAATTTTAATATTTATTTTTATTGTATTTTACACATCTTAATTTTATAACTTCATTTACTCAAAAAAAAATAAATTATTTGTTATGTTCGTTTTGTCAAAAAATATTAAGACATGAAACCAGTATTTATTGAACACGTATAGTAATATGTTAACTGGTATAATATAGTAAGAATTTGTGGGTGGTGGTGACACCTTTAATCCCAGCTCTTGGGAGACAAAGGCAGGTGGATCTCTGTGGGTTTGGGTTTGAGGGCAGCCTAGTCTACAGAGGGAGTTCCAAGACAGCTGAGGCTATAAAGAGAAATCCTGTCTCAAACCCCATTCCCCCCCCCAAAAAAAAATGTTTTTAATCCCAGCACCTTAGTATTTTCTCTTGATCTTTATTACACACTTTTATTTCTTACTCATCTACTAGTGTTCTTTTTGTTGTTTTTCTACCCGTTTTCTTTCTTGTTTATATTTGTAATATCTTCGAGAGTTCATATTCTGCTAATAAGTTTTATTCTTTTCAGACATGAGAATAAGTTAAGAGAAGTAGTTAACTAATGCCTGACAAAGCTGCAATTGTCGATCTCAGTGCCAATCATAACTAACATGTAATCTTTCTCTTAAGTTCCATTCTCTAATTTATCTTAACAGCATTTTTGAGCTAATGCGCTATGATTGACAACGCAAAACATTATTTTGTGAGCTAGGTTTTTATATATTGTACTTAACTGTGAATCAGAACATTTAACTGAGATTGTTTCTGCAACTTGCTATATAATTTTAAAATGGCTAAGATAGTTTTTCACTGGAGTTTCTTCATTTTTCAAATCTTTCCAAGAGCCAGCTTTATGTGACAGTTCTGTAAATTGCCTTGTTGCAGGAGAACCTGCCTGGACTTGTGTTTCAAATAACCTGGGCCTGTGTGGACAGTTTTATCTAACCAAAATCATCTTGTAAGAAAACCTTGCCTTTCGTAATTGTTGCCTCGGCTCTCTGGACTTAAATTCATTACCTGTCTTTTGCTGACTTCTCAAGAAACTTGCTGCTCTAGTTTCTAAAATAATCCATTGCCATAATTAATTTATTAAACAATGTATAGTAGAGGTGTTTTTTAAGATTTTTTTTTCCCCAGAAGGAACATCATGTTCAGGGAGAGGAATGCATGTGCAAGCAGGTACTTGTCTCTCCTTAGCATGAGGAGGCTAGAAGGAAAAGTATTATTCCATGTAAATACAGACTTTGCATACAGAAGGTCTATAGAACTTAAAAGATGGTAATGAATAGAGGAGGCTGTAGAGAAGGTCTGAATGACTATGTTGATTTCCCAGGAAACAGACCGGAAAGACTTCCCTTGGCTCATGTTCCCCAGAGTCATCTCTGTCTTACAGCTTTGTCATTATACAGGTTACTCAGATTATTAACCTGAGAAACAATATAATTTTGTTGAAGGAATTGAAGTTATATCTATAATCATGAATAACTTTTGGTCACAGTTGGATTTTGTGTATGTATATGCTAAGATCTCCCCACCCCTTTTTTTTTCTTTTTTTTTTTTTTCTAAGCAAGCAAGTTGGGCATCCCATTTGCTTATGCTACATACATGTGTATGTATGCTAATGCCTCCAGTGAATTTTGCCTAGTAGGAAATACTGTGTAGGCACTTTTTCACCAACTCTACCCTGCAGGAGACCTTGAATAAAGCCACAGCTGCACTCAGGACCTGTACTAGGACTAATTCTACCTTTCATGGTATACACCTTTGGGAAGTCTTTAAACCCTCTTAGCTAGCCCCTGCATTTATTCTGAGTACCACGTAATCATTTTTTTTTGTTTGTTTTACATAATGGGAAAGATAGAAATAATGGTGCATCACTATAATCCCAGACAGGAATTGAAGCAGAAGGGCCCTTAGTTAAATAGACTTGGTAGACTTGGCTTCATAATAAGATCTTTTAACACACAAACAAAACATATTATATGATAACTACACACTCTATTACTGTCCTGCTTTCCCTGACCTTGGGGGATTTTGTTCTTCAGAGAACCCACAAACAGCCATGAGAGTCTGAATATAGTGGTCAAGTAAGCAGCTTTTGTTCTTGTCTCTTTATTCCTTCTTAACATTAGCGTTAGCAACAAAACAACAATGTGTTTAGCAAGTATATGAGGTACTGTATCTACATGAAGGGGGGCATATTATATCCCTCATATTTGCAGTAAGCCTAAGCCTAGGGAAGAGGACAATTCAAAATCAAGTTCAGAGTTTTGATGATCATTTTAGAACTGAGCATTATAATTACCAAATTGACCTTCTGTAGCCTAAAAGTACCGTAATTTTTAAATCTGACTGGATCTATTTGACTTTATTAAACTAACACAGTAGTCTTTAATATTTAGAACCTAAAATTTTTACTTTGTTTATCATAAAAGGTCGTTTAAAAAAATACCAACTCACAAGGACTAAGCTTTTTAATCCACAAAATTTAAAACTTATGGATAGTCTTTCTTGGAGCCTACCCTACTCTTAGGAGTTCTTTCTCACTTTTTCTGAATAAATCTGTTTTCTAAAATAAAAAAAAAAAGAAAAATACATGAATGTGGGAACTGGCTTTATTGGGAGGGGAAATAGCTAAGAGGGCTGGAAGGGAGACAGTGAAGGTCAGAGTAATTAAAATGTATATAGGAAAGTGGAAGACAACAAAATTAACAAAAGGCACCCATAAAAAGAAAAACCCTGGTTAAATAATTTAAAACCGCATTTATAATTTGAATATATTCGTCTTTAATAAGTACTTAAATGAGAGGGGTATTTTAAATCAAACATTGGCAATATAATTATCTGTCATTTAAGGATGGAGATATATTCCTAAAAGTGTATCATTAAACCAATGTCATTATGTGATCATTCTGGAATGTATTTACACGGACTATAATAGCTAACTCACTAGGCTATTTAATCCTAAACGTTATTCTGTTGATTGTAATGCTATGTGTTGTATGGAAACCTCACTAATTTTCATAGAGCAAGTAAATTAAACTCAAAACTAGCAACTCTCAGGTTTTTATAATTCAAAAAAATTAGTTAACTTAATATATTACATTGCACATTATCACGAATACTCAATTTTAAGTTATAGTAGGAAACTTTCATATCAATTTCCAATATTCCAGATTGTTTTCTATTACTTAAATGTTTGTGTTATTAAAGCCTTTAACCAAAGGCTTTTTATGAGAGAGGTTTTCAACCTTATATAACACCTTTTTTTGACCTACCTCATAATGAACACCTGAATTGCTTTCCTGATTTACAAGTTGTTTGTGTGTAGATAAGTGTCTATATACAATTTACATAGCACTGGTTCTTCCTTGCACTTTGTTTAAATGGATTGGGTATTATATCTTCTTAGCATCATTATTCAAAAACTTTCTGACATGCTATGGTTGGCGTTTTGTGTATTTCATTTGTCACTGCTTTATACTGTTTTCTAACTTTGGTAAGAAATGTCTCTCAGAGCTTTGTGTGCTGAGTAAGTATAGTATTCGGAGGAACAGCTTTTCAGAAGTTGTTGTATCATGAGTTCAATAACATAAGCTATCTGTTCATAAAGGAGTGGCCTGTTGAGAGATAGTGAAAATCGCTGGGTGGAGCCTGATAGGAGATTTAGGTCTTCAACAGTATGTATTTGCATTTGAAGAATTTGACCTGCCCCTTCATCCATTCTTTGTCTCCCTCTTCTCTGTTCTTTCCTGACATCAGCTTAGCAACTTTCTTCCTTGATGCCTTTTAGCCATGTAGTCCTCCCATGCCACAGGGCTACTGCAGTGAAACTAGCTATGCATTCAATGAACATTCTGAAACCATGAGCTAAACAAAGCCTTTTTCCCTCGAGTTGTGTTCTTAGATATTTGACTACCACATACTATATTCTCTTCTCCAATTTCCCTGTGTTTACTAGTATACACTATTTAGTGTATTACTAATTGGCTGACAGTGATAAACATCTTAAAACTTTTAAAAACTTTAAAACTTTTCCATTCTACTTTTCCATGAAAGTAATTTACATTTATGAGTGAAGAATTTCACATTGGAAATCATTTTCTCATAGAAATTTGTATGGAAGCACTGATCCTTTTTGTGTTTTGTTGGAGTGTTTATTCTAAATTGCACCATTATTGAAAAAAAAATTTGAATCCTGGTTTGTGGTATGAAACCTGTTTTATATTTATAAGCCTTTAGAATCCTCTCTGTTTCCAATGTTGTGAAATTGGAGAAAACAATCTGCCCCATTAGAGAGGAGAGCTGGAGGGTCTTAGCATAATGTAGACAAACTTCTTCAACCCTCATTTACAATATGACATTTTCTTGTCACTGTGTAGCCTATGTAAGAGACCTTGTGTCTCACTACTGTAGAAAAGAACTCTCCAGGCTTTGCTTAGAAGTAGGAGGAGTGGGAGAGGGGTTAGACTTGAACCAGTTCATCTGTTCCTAGTCTTGTTTCCTAAAATCTTTATAATCAGCTGTTGGAAGGGGTGCTTCAGCTTCTCTTTCAGCTTAGAAACCACTTTCCAGTGATCCATTTAGTGACTTACTAATCCTTTCACTCTTCCAGCTTCCAGAATTTGGTATGGCCTCTACAGTAGTCCTTATACTTATATCTTTCCCCAAATAAAAGTAGGTCATATTCTGTTGTCCAGTTTGGCAAGAAGTGAAGAAAATGTTAGTTGAATTCATTCTTTTTATTTGAACCACTGTCAGCTTTTTTTTTTTTTTTTTTTTTTTTTTTTTTGCTGAGGGGGGGTATAAACTAACTGGACGATGCAATTCCATACCCTTCAGAGATGAGAACTCGCTCCTCCTGTCAAGATGAAGCTTTAAATAATTTTTCTTTTACTTGAAAACTCTTTCCTAAAGGGTGCAGCTATGTCCCTTCTGCTTTAT
This sequence comes from Meriones unguiculatus, assembly GCF_030254825.1. Taxonomy (NCBI): domain Eukaryota; kingdom Metazoa; phylum Chordata; class Mammalia; order Rodentia; family Muridae; genus Meriones; species Meriones unguiculatus. The sequence goes on along the minus strand of NC_083350.1, from coordinate 108,219,175 downwards.
TGTTTGGAATTTTGTTTTCTTTCAGTGTAATGCATTTTATGATTATAGAAATACTTCTTGTGTTTTCACATATTGCATATCTCATGTTTAGTTGAAATATATCCCTTAAACTCTACATTGAATTTTAAATCTGTACCCATGTTAGCTATTTGATTGCTAACTGAGATTTTTATTTTCTTTCTCATTCCTTTTCATATGGTCAGAAGGAGATAAGTCAGATCTTAAATCTCTGACTCTGAATCACTGCTTTAACAACATGCCACAAACATAATTTGAGTGAAATTTATCTTCTTACCAATTTGAAAATCAAAAATGCAGAATGATTTCTAACAAGATAAAATCAGTGTCAGTAGTTGTTTTAGACTCACTAATAAAGAATCCGGATTTATTTTATTTATTCATCCCTTTTCCAACATAGCGGGCAGAAATCATATCCTTCACGCCTTCAGTTTGTCTGCCTCTTTCTTTCACTCCTAAGGACTTTGCTGTTGTATTGGGCCTACTCAGGTGATTTTTCTAGTAAAGCCTTCATACCTTTAAAGTCACTTGTTGTCAAAACAACATATTCAGAAATTTGGTATTTTAGATATTAACAACTATTATGAACTATTAATCTGCATTTTAAAAGTGATAATGTCATAACTCAATGATCTAGTCATACTGCCCAGAACAGAAAATGGCCAGCTTTGTTTAGTTTTGTTTTATAAAATTTTTCAGTCTGTTCTGTGGCTGATTTTCTTTCTCTGTATTTTCCAGTTATTATAGCTCTTTCTTTGCACCATTACCCTAACTCGGTATTTCCTAAAGCAGTGCCTCTTGTGTTGTGTTCTTACTCAAGGATTATTGTCTATGACGCTTAGATTCTAAACTAAAAGCCTTCAGTGTAGTGGGCAAAAGAAAAATGATTTACATCCAGGTCATAAATTCATATATCCAAAAGGCCAAATTGGGGCTGGAGAGACAGCTCAGAGGTTAAGAGCATTGGCTGCTCTTCCAGACGACCTGAGTTCAATCCCCAGAAACTATATGGTGGCTCACAACAATCTATAATGTGATCGGATGCCCTCTTCTAGCATGCAAGTGTACGTAAAATAAATAAATAGCTAAAAAAAAGAAAAAGTAAAACAAAAGACCAAATCACATAAATAAGATAGTAAGAAATATTAGGATTTGGTAATTGCCAGTATACACAGACTGAAAAAACTCAAGAAATACTTTTACAACGCTTTTGACGAAACTAAACAAATTTACAGAAGCTCTGATTTAGATTGTTTTTTTGATATATTATTGTTCTTTTATTTTTTATTTTTAATTAAAATACAATTTTTCTTTTCTTCCATTTATACCCTCCAACCTTCTATGTCCTCTAACTCTAACCCTTTTCATGTTCTCCCTTACTCCTCTCATAATCATAGCCTCTGTCTTTGATTGTTATTTTTTCAATATCTTTTTCCTAACTGCTGCAATTGGTAATGCTATCTCTTTATTTTTTTAATTAGCAAATGCATAGAGTAGGAAAATAGCTCAGTAGTAGAGTCCTTGCTTATTATGTGGTAGGCCTAGTACCACCTCAAAGTAAAACAAAACCCATAACCACAATAATGACAAATCCCTTTATACAGGTGAGTACATGTTCTCTTCAGTTACCTCATTTCTTCTATGAAGTCATTTTTTTTTTCCTGAGATTTCACTTTACACCTATCGAATGGCTAAGATTAAAACTTCAAGTGACAACACAGCTGAGGTTGTGTTGAGAAAGGTTGTAGAGAAAGGGGAACCCTCCTTCTTTGCTAGTGGGAATGTAAACTTGTACAACCACTTTGGCAATCAATCTGGCACTTTCTCAGACAATTAGGAATAGCGCTTCCTCAAGATCCAGCTATAATACTCCTAGACATATAGCCAAAAGATGCTCAAATACACAACAAGGACATTTGCTCAGTCATGTTCATAGCAGCTTTATTCGTAATACCCAGAACTTGGAAACAACCCAGATGTCCATCAACGGAGGAATGGATAAAGAAATTGTGGTACATTTACACAATGGAATACTACTCAGCAATTAAAAACAAGGAAATCATGGAATTTGCAGGCAAATGGTGAGACCTAGGAAAGATCATCCTGAGTGAGGTATCCCAGAAGCAGAAAGACACACATGGTATATACTCACTTATATAGACCTATAAAATAAAATAAACATACTGAAATCTATACACCTAAAGAAGATAAACAAGAAAGAAGACCCGGGGTAAGATGATCAATCCTCACTTAGACGAATAGGATGGATATTGGATGTAGGAGAAAACAAGTAACAGGATAGGAGCCTACCACTAAGGGCCTCTGAAAGACTCTACCTAGCAGTGTATCAAAGCAGATGCTGAGACTCATGGCCAAACTTTGGGCAAAGTGCAGGGAATCATATGAAAGAGAGAGAGTTAGTAAGACCACAAGGACCAAATATATCTGGGCACAGGGACTTGTCTGAGATTGATTCTCCAACCAAGGACCATACATGGATATAACCTAGAACCCCTGCATGGACGTAGCCCATGGCAGCTCAGTATCCAAATGGGTACCCTAGTAAGGGGAACAGGGACTGTCTCTGGCATGAACTCTGTGGCTAGCCCTTTGACCTCCCCACCCCCTGTGGAAGGAGCAGCCTATCTAGGCCACAGAAGAAGATTGCAGCTAGTACTGATAAGACCTGATAAACTAGGGTCGGAAGAAAGAGTAGGAGGATCTTCCCTATCAGTGGACTTAGAGAGAGACAGGGAAGAGAGGAGGGAGGGTGGGGTTGGAAGGGAATGAGGGAAGGGGCTACAGCTGGGATACAAAGGAAATAAACTGTAATTAATATAAAAAATAAAAATTTAATTTAAAAAAAGATTGTTTTTTTAAAATATATAAAGTATTGAAATAAGAGCTCCATTAGCCTTGGAAATCTCATGCTCAGTGTTAGTTTCTTCTACAAGATGCAGCGTGTGTCTGCTTCTCAGCCTAACCAGTGACAGTTGATGGGATTTATACTATCTAGTTAGCAAGACACATGTACAAAGATTAAGTATATAAAAAAATAATAATTTGCTTTAGGAATATGGAATTAATCAGTGAATTCTTCTTTAAAAGTAGGTGGTATTTAAGCTGATACTTTCTCTGGAAGCATTAATGCGCAGTTTTTATTCTAAATATTATTTAACACTAAACTTGTAATTATTTGGAAGAAAATATTGGTTATTTAATTGTTATCTTACATGTTTTTCCAGCTTGGCTTATCAATGCTCGAAGGAGAGATGGCTGATATTAACTTCAAAGAAGTGACTTTAATAGTCAGTGTGGTCGCTGCTTGCTACTGGAACAGTCTGTTCTGTGGGTTTGTATTTGATGATGTTTCAGCAATATTGGATAATAAAGACCTGCATCCATCTACGCCTCTAAAAACTTTATTTCAGAATGACTTCTGGGGAACTCCTATGTCGGAGGTAAAAAATTACTTTTTTATATAAAACATAGGTTATAATAAAAATTAAACAAGCTATAGGTGTAATTTATTTACCACTAACAAAAACAAATGTAGTTCAATACTCATCACTTAAGTCAACATATTTAGATAGATATTTAATTGCTAACTAACAAGTTTTTGGGTTTTGTTTGTTTGTTTTTCTGAGGACAGGATTTCTCTGTGTAGCCTTGGCTCTCTTGAAACTTGCTCTGTAGACCAGGCTGGCCTCAAACTCACAAAGATTCACCTGTCTCTACCTCCCCAAGTGCTGGGATTACAGTTGTTCGCCACCAGTACTTTAATGATAGCCAACACAACCTCAAGTGAATTCTTGGTCATTCGTTATAGGGGGAATACAAATATTGAGAGCTTTAAAAAACTCAATTTCCAGATTTTTTTTCATATGTTTGAAAAAGAATAATTACATTCCCCTTAAAAACAAATGCAGCTTTGAATGTTTATGTGTCCTACAAGTCCCTCATCTTAGAACCAGAATTTGTTTCACTGGTAATATACCTTGACTGACTTTCCTGAAAATAATATCTATATGTGAGAATATCTGTGTGAAGGGAGGGCAACAAGTCTCTTTCTTGGTACTTTTCTTTTTCTTTTCTGTGAATCAGGCAACAAAATTGACTTAAGTTTAATGATTTAAGTTAAATTTAAATAAAATTTAATGATTAAAACCTGGTAAATTCAATCTAAGTAGCTTAGATTTTAAAGATAAGTACATATTGTCTACTTCTCAATAAATACATATTGCAGTAAGAAAATGTTTACTTAAAATTATTTTCAAGGTCAGTGTTAACTTACTTATGATTAAACCCTTTCAGCTTGGGTCCTAGAGCCTGGATTCTGTATTATAATTAGCTATGTGGAATAAACTACAGCTTTTAGTGGTAAAACATTTCCCTGACATTTAAAAATGAATGATACCTTGAGGATAAATAAATGAATGCATTTATCTACAGTGCCTGTCAAGCCACTTTTGAGTAAACTGTTTTGAAATTTAATATGTAATACTCAGTCCAGCCTGTTTCTCGGTCATCATTTGTGACATGCCCCCATTCCCCCAATCTAAAATCTTTTCATGCTTCAATCTGTCTAATAATAAGCACAGTTGTTTTGTTTGTGTAACTGATTATCTTTGATTATCTTTATAATCAAAGCAATGACTACTTCTTGTAGCCAGAAGATCCAAGGTATTTTAATAATCACTGGTTGTTTTTCCTTCTAGGAGAGAAGCCACAAGTCATACAGGCCCTTAACAGTATTGACATTTCGCTTAAACTATCTACTTAGTGAACTCAAACCAATGTCCTATCACCTTCTGAATACAGTTTTCCATGCCATTGTTAGTGTGATATTTCTTAAAGTCTGCACACTTTTTCTGGACAAGAGGAGCAGTGTGATTGCCGCTCTGCTTTTTGCAGTGCACCCAATCCATACGGAAGCAGTAAGTAAAACCATACAACGATTTTTAAATCTTAAGCATTTAAGTACTTCTAATTTAGTACACTCTTAATATTTCCCATGCAAAAAGTCCATCTTACCTTTTTATAAAAATTTTTAATTTAAAATGGTTTCTGAAAAAAAAATGTTCATTCATGAATGTGTGTATAAAGTGATCACATCACCAGCATGCACACTTGAATTATATCCCCTATGCCCATGTGAAAAGCCAAGTGTGGTAGCAGACACCTGTAATCCCACAGTGTGGAAATGAAGTCAGGAGGATCTCTTGCTTGATCTACTTGATACCTGAGCTTTGGGTTTATTGAGAAAACCTTTCTCCAAAAAGCAATGTAGAGGGGCTGGAAAGATGGTTCCTAGTTTAACAGCAGTTGCTGCCTTTGCAGCAAATCCAGGTTCCGTTCTCACCAGCCACATGGCAGCTTAAACCTTCAGTAATTCCAGTTCAGAATGTGTAGCACCCTCCTTTGGCCACTTAAAGAACTAGGCATAAACAGTGCAGTTTATACATGTGCGCATTTGTACACATAAAATAAAAATAAATCTTTAAAAAAAAAGAAACTGCAGAGTAATGGAAGAAGACATCCAACATTGACCTCTGACAACAGACGTGCTCTTATGCACACATGTGCTGATGAGCTACACAGAGAAAACTTTTATATATATTGATTTCATGTATATTGTGTATAACATCTCTTACTGTCATTATGTTATTATTGAAAACACATAGTTCTTCTTCCTATGAAGATACATATATATCCAAACCAATTTTTTCTTGGACACATTGACACTCTAAAAATGCCTTCCATGGGAGAACTAAGAATACTGTATTTAATTGCTTTCTTAAAAGCCTCCTAAGCATAAAGTTTGTATTTTGCAGAATGACTAAATCTCTCTTGCTATTCTGGAATCGTGGTATCTAGCCATGTTTTCCAATCATGTATAAAAGAGATAAATTGCTTTAAGTTCTATATTCTGTTACATTGCTTTATAAGGCAAGCATTGGGAGTTTTGTATTCTTTTAATTAAAATAGCTTTTGAAATATCTTCTTTAGTTTGCAGATCAGCAAATTTATAGCTTCATATTTTTAAAAATACCCATGTCAAGAAAATAATGTAGGGATACTTAGTTTTATAAAGAAATTATCTAGCTTTTATAATTACATAAGATGTTATAATTATATAAAAGTTGGTAAATTGGTATTATCACATGAATATGAACATATGAGATAAATATATGAAAGTAACTAATATTGTTGCAAAGTTTAATGACATGTTTGCAATAATCTCTGATAGATTTTCATTTATGATCGATACCTAAGTTCACCACATGAGGGTGCTAATATGTTAAAAAACAAAATCCACCCTTGAAAAATTTAGGTTTTAGATTTTAAACTGTTATTATTACACGTAATATGTTTTCAGACTACAATATAATGACCTGTTCTTTCATTTTCTAGGTAACAGGTGTTGTAGGAAGAGCTGAACTCTTGTCATCTGTCTTTTTTCTAGCTGCATTTTTGTCATATACTAAATCAAAAGGACCAGATAATTCTATAGGTAAATATCTACTTAACTTTCTTTTACTGTAGTTATGAAACTTGGTCAAATAAGTGTATTGTTTTAAGTGTTTCTTAATTAAGATAACACTTGGGGTTTGCTTTTATTGTTCTGCTTTAGCATGTAACTGACATCTTAACATTGTCAGTACTTTTTTAAAAAGTTATGTAATTTTTATTTTCTCACTGCTCAGTAGATCCTGTTGTCTATAATCAAATTTTATATGATCAAATAGCCTAAAAATCTAAGTTTCAAGGTCAGTGTTTCATTTATTATCTTCTATACAACAAAATGCAATTACCAGTTCTTCAGTGTGTGTGTGTGTGCGTGTGTGTTATAGGCACACACTTGTGACTGTAAAGAAAATCTCTAGTATTGTTCTTCACTTTCTACCCTGAGACTTGTTCACTACTGTAGCTAGGCCAAGAGCTTCTGGGAACTTTGTTGTCTCTCTCCACTTTGCTGTAGTAGCAAAGGGATCGCATCCGTGCAGCCTGCCTGACGTTAGGTGGATTCCAAGGATTTCAGCTTCGGCCCTCTTGCTGTGCAGCAAGTGTGTTACCCTCTCAGCCATTGCCTAGCCCTTCAACTGGCTTTGATGAGCACTTGCTAGTGGCCCGTGGTGTTGCCTAGGTAACATTAGAAGCTTGCTAGAATTTAACATTAACTATGTCTCATCATAGTTAAATAGTTATTGTCTACCATATACCTTACTCTAAAATTGATCTTATACATTAGTATACCTTTTTTCCCTCAAGAGTACGGGTGCAGTGGACAGAAAGAAAGGCTTTGTATTTGGTCTTAACATATACATGGTTAATGTGAAACTCCCAAGGGTTTTCCTGCTTTCTTTTGGTGGTAGCTTCTTAGTGTGGAATACTGAGGTCCTGTTCATATGAATATTTTATATCTCTAATTGAACTAATGGGAACTAGAAATACAGCTTAGCTGGTTAAAGTACTTACTGAGCATTTTCAGATCCCTGAGTTTGGTCCCCTGCATCTCATAAAACTGAACACAGTGGCATACACTTGCAATCCCAGAATGTGGGAAGTGGAGGCAAGACCAGAAGTTCAAGGTCATCCTGAGTTTGATGGTGTAGTGAGTTGGAGGCCAACATGACATCCTGTCTCAAAAAAAAAAAAAGAAATTAACACATAAAACATTTATAAAGTACAAAATGATAGAGCAATGCATGCATTCATAAAGTAATACAATTAAAGATATCTGTCTTCTCAAATATAACTACTTTGTGGAAAGTTTTCAAAATTCCTTATATGTTTTTGAAACATAGTACACAGTTATTATGAATACCTACCCTACTAGATAGGATCACATCCAAACACTTACTGCTGTCTAGCTGTAACATAGTACTTAATCAACCATCCTCCGTCCTTTGTTTCCTTCCTCATTCCCAGACTCTCGAGACCATCGCTATATTCAGAACTTCTAAGAAACCAACTGTTTTAGAGTCCTCATATAACAAAGATGTAACACTTGGCCATATAGTGATTTCCACTTTCATCTATATTCTTAGAAATCTAAGGTTTAATTTGTATATTTAAATAGTGTTTGATTGTCTATGTAAACATTTTCTTGACGCCTCACCAGGTGACAGTAGACTTACACAGTCCCTTTGCTGCTGTGAGTGGTGACACAGTAAACAGGTGAATGTGCTATCTCCTGGACACATTGGTTCCATTTCCTGTTAGTCAGGAGTAGGGTTGCTGAGTTAAAATGGTAATCCTGTTACTAAGCTTTAAAGAACTTGTATACCGCTTTCTTCACATTCTACTACCAACTCTAGAAGTGATCCCTTTCTCCTATGTTCTTGCTAGTACATACATAATTTCAGATATTTGTCTTCACTTCTGGGTGATTGTTCAATATTTAACATGTTTGGCCCCGTTAATTTATCCAAATTTACCTTTAAAGTTAGTATTAGCATAGATAATTGTATCTTCATAAAATTCTGTAGTTTAAATTATGCACCTTGATATTTTGCTTTGACAATATAGTTTAAAAATACACAATTTAATATATCATAAAATATAAGGTATTGGTCAGCAAGAAATAAGAAAAAAACATCGTTTCAAGAATACTTAAAGTATACTTTTGATATATTATAAAATTGTGTATAGATTTATTTTTTCTATTCTTAAATTGTAGTGTGGACCCCGATTGCATTGACAGTGCTTTTAGTGGCTGTAGCAACACTGTGTAAAGAACAAGGAATAACGGTTGTCGGGATTTGTTGTATATATGAAGTATTTGTGGCCCAGGGGGTAAGGAAAAATGCAAATTTCCATTTCTCTTTGTCATAGCTAAGACAGATTTTAATAACCTTATGCTCTACGTAAATGTCATACATGTAGACTTACATAACAGAGAAGTCTAAACTCTGCTTATCTGAAACACTCTGCTTTTTATAATGAAAGCAAAATGTATAGGAAACAAGTGGGTATTGTTCTCTCACCCACCAAAAAGTAATAAAAATGTTGTGACACCTTCGTGTTTTAAGGACCAGAATCTTTAGATAGTTTGTGGAAGTTCCAGTGATGCCCTTAACAGTCCAGCTCAGTATTTGCCATAGTTATTAAGATTGGCTTCGTTCTTTATCAGTTCCACCAATTGTGCTACATTATTTTACAGTTATTCTTTCTTTCTAATTGTATGGTTAGAACTACTGCATTATTGTAAATGTGTATTGGTATATGTTACTAACGCTGTTTTTTTTTTTTTAGTATACTTTGCCATTATTATGTACAATTGCTGGACAGTTTCTCCGTGGAAAGGGTAGTATTCCCTTTCCAATGCTGCAGACGTTAATAAAACTCATTGTCTTGATGTTCAGTACGTTATTACTTGTCGTGATTAGAGTACAAGTTATCCAGTCCCAACTTCCAGTGTTTACAAGGTATGAAAATCTTCCTTTTAGCTCTCTCTGTTCTGTTTTTGACTTAAGATTTTCTTTTTTTTTTTTGCCAGTTTTTTAAAATTTATTTTTTTAAATTACCGTTAATTCACTTTGTATCCCAGCTGTAGCTCCCTCCCTCTTTCTCTCCTAATTCTACCCTCTCCCTCAGTCATCATGTTTCAGAAGGTCGTTAGTTTATATGTAATTTTCAACAGCTTTACTAACATATCAGTACATCTTAAAAGCTACATACAAATGCTGATTATAAATAAGCATATGGATTATGTCTAGTACATAAGTTTACAGTTACGCATGAACCCCCCACAGCACAAACCTCTTGTGTCTGTTTTATCAAGTAATACTGAAAGAGAAATGTTCAAGCCTCTGGCTAGACTTGTAAATCTGTTTGTTTCTTCTTAACGGTTCTGGTAGTTTTTAATTGATGTGTTTTTGAAGCTCTGATATTAAACATTTAAGACTGTTTTGTCATCTTGATGGATTAATCTCTATTGCTGTAAAATGGTCTTTTTAAAATCCCTAGTAATTATTTGCTCAGAAATTAACTGTTTTCTCTTAATGTAGTCTGTCCAGCTATCTTTTTTGGTGTGACATAATATATATTTTTTTCTAGTATTTTATTGTTTATCTACCTCTCTGTCTTAAAAAAGAGGATTTCTTGATAGAGTATATATAATAGAGTATATATAATTCTTTTTTGTCTTTTCTAGATCCTCTAAATTAGGTGTTTTGCCGATTCACTTTTAATACAATAATTGGTATATGTGATATAAATCTACAGTATTATGATTTTCTCTTTGTCCTACCTATTCTCTATGTCTGTATTCTAAAGAACCCACCTATGTGCAAGTTGCATACGGCTTCTGGGGTATATATTTTTGCTTGGAATGGTTATCTTTGGAAGAATTTAAAATACATTTTCATATTAAGTTATGGAATTATTTTTAGTACTTTTTATTCCATTATTATATCAATGTTTTCATATTGTGCCGTATTATTTTTCCATAAAGTATTTTTTGACAGGTTCTAGTGTATCAGCAACCAATTTCTTCAATGTTTATTTCTAAAAATATTTTTATTCTTTATTTTACTTGTGCTTTTGAAAAAATACTTTTTCTAAGTAGAAAATATTAGCTGCTTTAAAGTTGCTTTATTATCATCAGACATGCAGTGCTTTTATAGGCTGTCTCATAATTTTAAGAATTAATATATTTGTTTCATTTTGGTTTTAGCTATGCTCTGCAGCACAAATGTGCAAGAGACATGCCTTTCTTATGTTTCCCGCATTTCTGCATGTTTTGTGTTTCGTGGTGTCTGATTGTACATTCTATTGTGTATGGGTTTGTTTTTTTGTTGTTGTTTTCGTTTTGCTGTAAATTTTTTTGTCGTGTCTTATACTTATTCTCCAATTTCTGCATGGATCCAAAGCATTAAGAATACTTTGATCTATTCCCACAAATATTCTTGCAGTTTGTTCTGGGTTATATTACTGTTATTTAAAGTTGTGTTATCTTTTCATTTTTGCCTTTAAATTTTATTTGTGGAACCACAGTAAGCCCTAGAATAAGAATGATTTTTGTTTTACAAGTCCTTTCTGAGAACTCTATTATAGAACGAAACTATAAAAATTTCTACCCAACTGCCATGTACTATCCGCCAGACACTTTTTATTAGTAGATTATATTTCGAGATATTCTTTTCTGGCTGTTAGTTTCACTCTAACAGCTACGGCAAATAACTGCAAACTAGATGACCTCAAACAACATCCCACTCCTAGCTTCTGGTAGTTGCTGCTATTCTTTGGCATTCCTTAATTTGTAGCTTCCTCATACAAGTTTGCTCCATTTTAGTATAGCCTTGCCTGTATGTTGGTTTGTCATTGGATACAGTGCCCACTCTAGTGTTTCTAGCATAAAAAAATTAATGTCTGCATTTCATGGTTGCCTGCTGTAATGTTAACTTTTTCTCACTCTTTTGTGGTTAAAATGAATTTATAATATTCCCCTACAAATTTTAAGAAACTGGGATTATGTGAAATAATTGATGGGAAAATTTTTAAAGAAAAATAAAACCACCAACATAGTGACTTTGTCGTCCATAATACTGTTACAAGTTCTAGCTGGAAACAAACATTATTCAGATTCATAATGTACTATAATCATGAATTAGAAAAACTTCAGATTATTATCTAAGATTGAACAATTGTTGTATTTTCCTGTAATCATTCTCTGCATTTTGTTTTAAATTTAATAAATAATTTCACCTTCTCTTTTACATGAATCTGTTCACACTCAGCTAAACTCATTTATGTTAAAAATAGATTAAATTACATTTTCCTTCCTCTTAGTTTCAAAGCTTTGTTCTGTTTATCATTATGAAAAATTCTGTGTACATGTGTTATGTGAGTGTGTGTTTGGTGTGTATTGCATATAAATGAATTTTTCAAAATAAAAGCCCTGAGAAATTGATTTTAATATGTTTTTGTTTCTGTAAGCATTAATTTTTAAGTCAAGTATTCTAATTAAGCTGTTAATTTTAAAAATGAACAATGTTTCCTCTAAACAGAAAGAACTTCAAATTCAGTTCTGCTTTTCTTAGAGTTCAAGCTCTGACTCTATAAAGACATGTCACTTTCCATATATAATCAACTATAAAAGTTCTGAATGATAGTGTGTGTTCAAGCAATATGACTTTTTCTAAACCATTTGATACTTTTCAAAATAGATCAAGTCAAACAGAATAGAGTTTGGTGCTTAATTCACTTATTCATTTTACAACAACTGACTGCATTCTTAAGGACCTTATGTAAATCTAGTCATTTCTTTTAGTATTTGGATTAAAAACCAAATATTTAATTTTGTAATGTTCTTATTTTTCAATATTTTACTTAATTTGCTGAAAAGTAGATTTAGTAATTAAATCTATAATATATCATAATTTGGAGAAAACTAAATATGAAATGTTAGTACTTACTAAGAGAAAAATGAGGACACAAAATGCTGAGTGTGCTTACATGCTAACTACTTTGCACTAGAAATTTGATTTTCAGTTTTGTTTCAAACTAGAAGAAAGCTCTAAGTGTTGTAGCTTTGTATATAGAAAGAACAAAGACAAAGGTTTACTAGTAACCATAGTTTATTACCATTTAGCTCTAAACTTTGATTCTTTTTTTTATAATTATTTTTATTTTTATTAATTACAGTTCATTCGCTTTGTATCCCCCCTGTACCTCCCTCCTCTTCCCCTCCCAATCCCACCCTCCCTCTTCCCCACCCCTGTCCCTCTACCAGTCCACTGATAAGGGAGGTCCTCCTCCCCCCTTTTTTTTAATTAATTACAGTTTATTCACTTTGTATCCCAGCTGTAGCCTCCTTCCTCAGCCCCTCCCAATCCCACCTTCCCTCCCACATTTCCTCCCATGCCCCTCCCTAATTCCACTGATAGGGGAGGTCCTCCTCCCCTTCCATCTGATGCTAGCCTATCAGGTCTCATCAGGACTGGCTGCGTTGTACTCCTCTGTGACCTGGCAAGGCTGCTCCCCTCTCAGGGGAAGGTGATCAAAGAGCCAGCCACTGAGTTCATGTCAAAGACAGTCCCTCTTTCTGTTGCTGGGGACCCTGATTCTTAGAGGACTTTGACTCTTTGATAACCTTTGATTCCTATAGGACACTATTGCTAGATATTTTGGAAGCTTCCATACAGGTAAATCTTATGACACTTAATTTGAAGGTCATGATTTAATGAAAGTACTTCTACAGACCATCATAATGTTATATTTATGCCTGGGTCATTGTACTAATTACTGAAAAGTGCTGACCTATTTTCTCTTCTAGCAGTTCTCCATACTCTTTCTTTTACCTAGATATTTCATTAGGTTGGGCAGTTTGATTTAGATTTTGAATTAGGTAGCAAGATTCTGAAGTACCTATATATGTTTTTTAATTATTTTTACTATATGTGTGTATGTGCCACATGTGTACAGGTATGAACAGAGACCAAAAGAACATGTTAGATGCTCTGGACTGGGAGTTACAGGCAGTGGCAGGCTGCCCAGTGTGGGTGCGGACAACCCAACTTAGGTCTCTACAAGAGCAGCTAGTGCTCATAACTGCTGAGCCCAGTATATTTATTCTTTGTTTAACAATTTTGCACATAAAGTAATTTATTTTTATCTTTAACACATAAAATTTTTATTTAAAAGGTGGGATTTGGTACTGCCGAGCCTGCTCAGTGGGTAAAGGCACTTGCTACCAAAACTGAACCATTGATCAAATCTCAGAAACCTATATGATGGAAAGAAAACAGTCCTGCAAGCTGTCCTCTGACTTGCCCACGTGTGTTAAGGTCATGCACAAGCTCCTCATTCATTTTCACTTTCCCTTTCTTTTTCCCCTTTAATCCTCCCCCATAATTAAAAACATTTTTTATATCAACAACGTTTAAAATTGGAGCTGTTGTACTATGCTCCACATAGTACTGTTTATGTTTGCTGTTTATGTAGTATATAGTACTCTTTATGTAGTACATAGTAATTGACATACTTAAAAAATTTGGACAGGTGGATCATGAGTTCCACCTGTTCATCAGGATAGCATGAGTGATACAAGCAGTGACCCTGTCTCAAAACCCAGTGGTTGAGATCCACTCTAGTAGAATGCTGACCTGCTATTCAGTGTTACGGTTGCAGTCCTCAACACTGGGGAAAAACAAAAGTTTTCTTTAAATACCTTTTTGTTGTTGTTATGCAGGTTTGATAATCCAGCTGCTGTAAGCCCAACTCCTACACGACAGCTAACTTTTAACTACCTTCTTCCTGTGAACGCTTGGCTCCTGTTGAATCCTTCAGAGCTTTGCTGTGATTGGACCATGGGAACAATACCACTGATAGAGTCATTTCTAGATATTCGAAATCTTGCCACATTTGCTTTCTTTTGCTTTCTGGGGGCTTTGGGAATATTCAGTCTCCGATACCCTGGTGATTCCTCAAAGACTGTTCTAATGGTAAGAAATCTTAGTTTTTCAATAATGTCACATTGTATTGGTTACAAGTGACATCTTTAAATATCCAGTATATGCTTCTAGAGGTATATTTCTTTATTTATCATTCCTATTTTATGAACCTGTGTTATATTATTCTTATATTAACAATTAACTAATAATGTAATTAATTTATAGGTATATTTTAGCATACACATTCAGCTATGTAAAACAGAAGTCAATATTTTTTCTAACTTGATAAAAACAAATATAAATACATCCCTTTGTCACTGATTTTCTTTACATTTTTTACTCTTTTCTAACTGGGTTACAGCATTTGAAAAAAATGATTATATTGTATCCTTGTTTCCCTGGCATTGTGAATGAATAGTGTCATGTGATATGCAGCTAAAAGCACTATAGGTTTTAAGTTTTGTTAACAAGATTTTATTTGTGTGTGGTTTGTTTCAGTCTTGTTTGTTGTATGTTTGTCTTTTGTTTTTTAAAATTTTTTCTTCAGCCTTTACTTTGTGAGAATTCTTTTTTAATTGTTGAAAGTAACATTTTCCTCAGCATTTAATGAATGGTAGAAAGTATTTTAATGTTTTACAAATATATCATTTATGACTAGCACCAACAGATTAACATATCTGTTCAGTATAAAATTGTGATTGCAGCCTATTTACCTGATAGCATTTGAAGCACTAGGATGAATTATAAGTCCTTGTTTCCAGAGTGAGCAGCTTACGAAATTTGCAACAAATGGCTAAGATGTAGAAAAAAATTTTGAAAGATTGCAGAGTATAGGAAAAAAATCTGTTTTCTTTTGTACTTTAACATGCGAGTTTGTATCTTTAAAACATCCTGCTTGAGTTCTTGAACAACACTTTGAAGTTCAGAAGAAATGCTTAGGCCACACTTAGAATTTCTTTACTCTCCTGGTACTAATTGAAACCAGAGGGTAGATAAGGTGCATATAGGGGGAGGGAGTGAGGGGTAGAAGAAGCCTTTCTCAAGTAGGCTTTTGCTGGTTCTCCATAGGCTACTGTCTAATACCGTTCAAGTTGCATAGACGTTAACTTCGATTAAGGACGCTATGGAGTTCTTAGTGTTAATTCTCTTCTAGAAAAGAGTTAATGTAGCTGAATAGTGTAAAAGAAGCTTACGCTCATTTCCTAAAGAACTCCCATATGTAGATACTTCATGGATAAAAAAAAAACTGGGTAGGAGACAGACTCAAAAAAAAAAAAAGAGTAAATGTTTTAGGAAAGAGTGAGTAACTGACACTAAAAGGCATTGTTAAAACATAAAAGTGAGATCTCTTTAAAACTGTTGGATTTGATGAAATATCACTGGAGCCTAAGGAGTTAAGCCTGTCAGGGAATCCACGAACTCCTGAACAGTCTTAGAAATTGATGTGAAGCTAATGACCCTGCATTTATGACAATATTAATTCTGTCAGCCATCATACTTTTTCAAGGAGTCCATTGTTGCTTAAGTAGATTCACACAAAATAGATAAATGATAGCATATATTTACCTTTAAAGTGTGCTAAAAGGACAGTTGAATAAGGAAAGATAGGATCCAAGTTTGGCAAATTAAAAAATATATAGATAGATAGGTAGGTAGGTAGATAGATTTAAAAAATAACAGCAGTGAAAGAAACATGGGTTTACATAAGTTATGTGCTGTTTCATATGTGTGAAAAGGAAAGATTATGCCCTTGAATGTAGCAGTGTTTTACCTGTACTGTAAGTCATGCTAATTCTTTTAAAATGTTGAATTTTTTTGAGGATATCAAAAAGCAGGGCAAGAAGTAGTACTCAAGGACAGATTCCATCTTATATATCTATCAAGATATTTAATATTTATCAACAACATAATGTAAGTAGTAATTAGTCCATATTTTCGTTTATAAGGAAGTGTTCTCAAGAAGATTGAATAGTTTTTATTACAATAGAATTTAAAATTTATCTTAAGCTGCAGGGTCAGAGCCACCAGCCACCAGTCCCAGGGCCCTACAGAGACTGATGAATCAAAGGACCATTCATGGAGAAGATTTTTACAACCTGCTCAGATGTAGCCCATGGGCAGCTCAGTCTCCTTGTGGGTTCCCTAGTCAGGGGAGAAGGGCCAGTCACTGGCATGAACTTGGTTGCCTGCTCTTTGATCACCTTTCCTTACTGAGGTGGCCTTACTAGGCCACTGAGAAAGATGATCCAGACAGTCCTGATGAGACCTGATAGGCACTAGGGTCAGATAGTAGGGGAGGAGGACCTCCCCTATCAGTGAACTAGGGGAGGGACATAAAGGGGGAAGAGGGAGGAAGGATGGGACCGGGTGGAAATGAGGGAGAGCAGCTACAGCAGGGATTCAAAGTGAAGAAACTGTAATAAATAATAATAATAAAGTTAATAAAAATCATAAATTCTTGGCTCTTGGCACTGATAGACCTTTTCTTTTTTTTTTTTAATTTTTTATGTCTGGGTGTTTGGCCACCCTCTATTTCTGTATACCATGCCTGTGTGCCTGGTGCTTACAGGAGCCAGAGCAGGATTCCCTGAGACTGGCATTACAGACAGTTGTGATGTGATATGACGGTACTGGGAACTAATCTCAGGTCCTCTTGAAAAACAAGTGCTTTTCACTGCTTAACAGTCACACCAGCCTCTAATGTCCCTCCTAAAAAGACCATACATTATTAAGAGAAGAAAACTATAGGTTACTCACAGTTACTTAGATGGCCATACATTTATTATTACTTCATTAATTAGGATTTCAAAGTCATTAATCATAAAAGACAGAGCTGATAGTCTTTAGCTGACTGGTCATTTTCCTTCCTTAATTTAGTCATTAATCTATAATCGATTTGAATGGGTACTATTAATTACTTAAAATTTCTTTTGACAGTTAAATTATTATTTTTTGAATGAGCGTCAAATTTCAGGCTATCCATATTTAAATAACTTTACATCTAGCTGATGGTTTGTTAATCGTGCATCTCTAGGAAGTGAGAAGGAAAAATACCCTTACTGGTTCATGTTTTGTTTTTATAAAAACTATTGAAATTTCCAACACATAAATGATGTGATACATATTCGTGTCTATTTCATTAATGAAGTATAATAAGAAGAGACAGTCTTTTCTCCAAAAGAATATTGCTAAAAGTTGCATTCCTCACAGAAAGTTAAGTAATGCTAATTGAAGACATGTTTTTCATGTCTTCAATGGGATTTAATTTTAAATAATGACTCATAAAGTCTATTGGCAATCTAACAAAGTATATTTTAGAACTAAAAAAAACAAGAACTTCTTACCCTGTTTGTGTTCATCCTGATGTTTATTACTGCCCTTGCGTTTCCTTTATGTTCATTCTTTATGATAGTATCTAAAATATTCTGCAGTCATGTTTACTCAAAGTAAATTATAAAAGCTTGGGTTATTTGTCACCTTTGTGTTTCTTTAATTTAATGTGCTATCTTCGTTTTCATTCTAGGCACTCTGTTTAATGGCATTGCCATTTATTCCTGCATCAAACCTTTTCTTTCCTGTTGGATTTGTTGTTGCTGAGAGAGTGCTGTATGTTCCTAGCATGGGGTTCTGCATTTTAGTAGCCCATGGATGGCAAAAAATTTCAAACAAAAGGTGAATTAAATGCTAGTTTTGTTTATGGTTATTAAATTTATAGTTAAATACATTAAAATTTAAAGTGTTAGCATTTTAGTCTGTGTGTAGTTTAGTTTTATAAGCCTTTCTTTTAGTCTTTTCATCTGTATAACTGGTCAAGTTAGAAAAGCTTTTTACTGCCTACTCATTGTGTGTTCTCTCTATATAATTTATGTTACAACCCAACACAACAAACTTAGTCATACTCAAGTAAAAACAGTGCTAATATTATTAAAATAAGCACAGAATACCATTTCCATTTTCATACGCAGTGACTAAGATATAGTCATCCTATCACAATGAGCCATACTGAGTTATTAGCATAAATAAAATGCGTTTAGCAAACATTCATAATTACCTTATCACCATCTTCATTATAAAATAATACAAGGTCCTTTTTGCTTTAACAGTTAAGGAGCAATATGTTTAGAAACTGTCATAATCATAGGAGTTATGTACATTTACTATATCAATATAGTTGTCAAGCAAATTTGTAATAGTCAAATAATATAATACTAAATTTCAGTTTATATTTGACTTCTTTTTTTACAACTGACTTCTTTCTGCGTCACTCATAACTAATCTCTTAACAAGTTGTCTCCTTTTACATCAAGTCAATGCTTTATTTGAAAACTATTTCCATAATTTCTATAAACATCTCCCACCAAATTATGTCATATAAATTCTATCTCAGAATCTTCTTACTATATCCACTCTTAGAATATTCCCATTTTTTCTACATTTTATTCTGGCTTCTTTTGACACACATGTACTCACCAGATTATCTTATTTACTTTCACAGTTTTCATCAACATCTACAAAACTTTGTTTTAATTTCTACCCATGTATTTAGTTTTGATCACCACCAATTTTTAGGCCCTACTCTGTGCCAAGAATTATTTATGATAGACATTTAGAATTATTTTTCCATGTAATCTTAACACACATAGCCTCCTTTGCAGATGTGAAACAGGAAGCTCATACAAGCTACCTGAGTTGCCCGAGATCACACAGATAGTAAACAGAAATGCTGATTACAATTCACATCCAATTCTGCCACAGAGATATTATCTGATCCATATATCCTGTTCTACATAGGTGGGTCTGTCAAAATAAGATCTTGAACCATGTTAGAGATACAAAACACAGAACATTAACACTGAGATAATAGATTATTGACCTAGTCATCCTGCTATAAGTGAAGTAGATGTCAACAGTTGTGTGATTTGAAGTGATCTGAAGTTGTGTGATTTGCATCAGTTTTACAGGTTTTTCTCTTTTTTTTTAATAACAATTCTGACATTGAATAATCAGTAAAATGATTCAAAGAGTAGGAGAGGGTATGGTATAATTTGTAAGCAAAAACATTTTTAAGGTCTTAGAGGTGGGATTGACCTTTTCTAAACTCAGTTATAATGTGTAAATAATGACACAAGAACACTAACTACAAAAATTGACAGTTCAAACTTTTTAGCAAATTTTTAAATCACTGATTATTAAATTCAGCTTTAGAAATAGTGGTTAATGCATTAGAATATGGAGTTAACTTTCTGTATCTTTGAGTTCATGAATACAGGGCTACAAATCAAATATATTAGAAAAAAATGCATTTGTAATGAAATATGTAGACTTTTTAACATATCATTGTCCCTTAACAGTAAAGTCTTAAATCTTGCTTAGTTGTTATGTATTGCTAAATAAAATATCTGGGGGAGTTGTATAGGTTCTATACAAATGTTTCCATTCTTTTTTTTTTCATTTTTTTAAAAATGTATTTATATTTTTATAAATTATAGTATGTCAGCATCCAGCTAGACCAGCACCTTTTGTTGAAGATGCTGTCTCTTTTTTCATTGTATGGTTTTGGCTTGTCAGAAATCAAGTTTCCATAGGTGTGTGGGTTCATTTCTGGATCTTCTACTTGATTCCATTGATCCACCATTCTGTTTCTGTGCTATTACCATGCAGTTTTTATTACTATTGCTTCGTAGTACAACCTGAGATCAGGGATGATCTTTTGTTGTGCAGCATTGTTTTAGCAATTCTGGGATTCTTCTTTTTTCATATGAAATTGAGAATTTTTCTTTCAAGGTCTGTAAAAAGTTGTGTTGGTATTTTGATGGGAATTGCATCGAATCTGTAGATTGCTTTTGGCAGGATGCCCATTTTCACAATGTTAATCCTATGATCCATGAGCATGGGAGATCTTTCCATCTTCTGATATCTTCTTCACTTTCTTTCTTCAGAGACTTGGAAGTTTTTTTCAAACAGGTCTTTCACATGCTTGGTTAGAGTCACACCAAGGTACTTTATGTTATTAGTGGCTATTGTGAAGGGTGTTATTTCCCTTGTTTCTCTCTTAGCAGTTTTGCCTTTGGTATACAGGAGGGCTTCTGAATTTTTGAGTTACTTTTGTATCCAGCCACTTTGCTGAAGTGTTTATCAGCTGAAGGAGTTTTCTGGTTGAATTTTTGGGGTTACTTGTGTACTATCATGTCATCTGCAAATAGTGATACTTTGACTTCTTCCTTTGTTTTGTATCCCCCTTGATATCCTTTACTTGTCTTATTGCTCTAGCTAGGACTTCACATGTTTACATTCTTAGATGAGGGTCTTAAGCAGCTTCAGACTTTCTGTCCTATGGGAATTTTGTAATATAGTTACAAAACCCAAAGAATGAATAAGATACAAATGAAGTCTCAATTGGTAGTTCATCTTCATGTTATTTAATATTGGGGTCTTCTCTAAACATGTAAAATCATTAGAATGAATTAAAAAAATAATTTGGAAATAGTTAAGATTTTTGTTACCTCTTCTAAGCTAAAATGCTTTTGGTGATGATAGTATTTTTTTTATATTAATTACTTTGTATCCCATCTGTAGCCCCTTTCCTCATTCCCTCCCAATCCCACCCTCTTTCCCTCATCTCCTCCCTGCCCCTCTCTAAGTCCACTGGTAGGGGAAGTTCTCCTCCTCTTCCATCTGACCCTAGATTATCAGGTCTCCCTAGGACTGGCTGCAATATCTTCCTCTGTGGCCTAGCTAGGCTGCTTCTCCCACATGGGTTGGAGAGGTCAAAGAGCTAACCACAGAGTTCATGCCAGAGACAGTCCCTGTTCTCCTTACTAGGGTACCCAATTGGACAATGAGCTGCCATGGGCTACGTCCAAGCAGGGGTTCTAGGTTATATCTATGCATAGTCCTTGGTTGGAGACTCAGTCTCAGAAAAGACCCCTGTGCCAGACATATTTGGTCCTAGTGGCACTCACATCCTCTCCAGGTCTTACTAACTCCCTCTTTCATATGATTCTCAGCACTCTGCCCAAAGTTTGGCCAAGTCTCAGTATCTGCTTTGATACACTGCTAGGTAGAGTCTTTCAGAGGCCCTCTGTGATAGGCTCCTATCCTGCTTCTCGTTTTCTCCTACTTCCACCTTCCATCCCACTTGTCTTTTATAAGTAAGGATTGATCATCTTACCCCGGGTCCTCCTTCTTGTTTAGCTTCTTTAGGTGTACAGATTTTAGTATGTTTATCCTATCTTATAGGTCTAGTATCCACTTATAAATGAGTATATACCATGTGTGTCATTCTGCTTGAGGGATACCTCACTCAGGATGATCTTTTCTAGGTCCCACCATTTGCCTGCAAATTTCATGATTTCCTTGTTTTTATTTGCTGAGTAGTATTCCATTGTGTAAAAGTACCACAATTTCTATATCCATTCCTCCATTGAGGGACATCTGGATTGTTTCCAAGTTCTGGCTATTACAATAAAGCTGCTACAAACATGGTTAAGCAAATGTCCTTGTTGTGTACTTGAGCATCTTTTGGATATATGCCTAGGAGTTGGTATGGCAGGATCTTGAGGAAGCACTATTCCTAATTGTCTGAAAAAGTGCCAGATTGATTTCCAAAGTTTACATTCCCACCAGCAATGGAGGAGGGTTCCTCTTTTCTCCACAACCTCTCCAGCATGTGTTGTCACTTGAGTTTTTGATCTTAGCCATTCTGATGGGTGTAAGGTGAAATCTCAGGGTTATTTTAATTTGCATCTTCCTGATGGCCAAGGACGTTGAACATTTCTTTAAGTGTTTCTCTGCCATTGTGCATTCCATTCCTCTACAGTGAATTCTCTGTTTAGCTCCATACCCCATTTTTTAATTGGATTGTTTGATTTGTTGCTTTTTAACTTATTTAGTTTTTTATATATTCTGGATATTTTTAAATTTTTATTTTTATTTTTTTCAACAGTGTACTGAAAAAGCTCTCTTGGGTTTGTCTCTCCATGGTGATACTGACCCATGCCTTGAAAACACTCCATAGAAATTGGGACTGGGAGTCTGAATATACATTGTTTATGTCAGCCTTAAAGGTAAAGTATTACTGTTCAGAAGACAGGAATATGTGATATTGCAAAACTTATTATTCCACCTTTAGGGAGACATTTAGCTCCATTTTAGTCAAGAAACAGTACATTGTTTTTATATAGTACATAACAACCAAACTTCATAAGTACTACTTGATTATATGTCCAAAAGATATATAAATAGTTTTGTATTATACTAAATGTACTTGAAAATCATATGGTTAAATACTTAAGTATAAAACTGTATCTTCTTAGTTTTTAGAGTGCACATTTTTTTAATCTTTCAATATGTTAGCAGCAAGATAAGTCATATAGGATATGACATCTTATAGTTAAATAGTAGCTTAGTTGTTGTTAATGGTACATAAAATCATGAGTTTTATAATCAGTGCATCATTTATTCAGTGAGATGAAATCCACAACAAAAATGTCCCCCCACTGTGTGAAGAAGTATCATTGGTTCAACACTGTTAGGAATGATGCTGGTAAGCAGAGGATTATTTTTTTTTTTCAATGCAGTTTATTCAGGAACCTTGAACAATCATCTGACGCAGAGGATTATTTTTAAAAGATACACACACACATATATATACTTTTTTAAAGTTATCAATAGAATTTTTTCCAAACACTCTCTCTCCCATCCTTTACAAATCTCTAAACTAAATTTTTGACTACTTTTTTTTTTTTAATTATGTATATCTGCAGAAATCTGTATCTGAATGTGTATATGTGAATTCAGGTGCTCACTGAGGTGTTGGATTCCCCCGAAGCTGGAGTTTAACACAGCTATCATCTGCCTGATATGTGTGCTAGGAACCAAACAGGTCCTGTGAGACCAGTCTGCTTTATACTGCTAACCCATTCCTCCAGCTCTCCTTTTTACTACTTCTTTATTTCCCATTACTTAGCTTTAGAATTTTCTGCTTCACTCCAGAAACCAATGGAATATCTTTTTTAGCGTCTTATATACTTTATATAAGTTATCTTTACACTTAAGATTGGATGGCCACACAGCTTTACTTCCCTCGTAGCTCTGTTGATAAGTGAAGCATCACCACCATGCTATTAATCCATATTTTTATATGTTAATGGTTTCCCATAATTATTAGGAATGTTGCTTGCCTGTATTCTCAGAACACTGATTAAAACCTACAGTTCCAATCACGATAGCTCCACTTTTGGCTATATATTGTATTCTACCCATCTGTGAATTCTCCACACACAGATGAATTTCACAACCTCAATCTCAGCATTTCCAGTTTCCTAGTAAACTACATATGTAGATTTAAATACGTCCCATCTAAAAATAAGGCATCAATACAGTCTCTTAAGTATATTCTCTTATCTCTGTACCTCTCTCATAAACACAGTACAAATACTACAGCAATAGTTTTCAAACAGGATTGTACTCTAATCAGATAAAACTTTGGGAACATTTCTGATACATAAGTGAATTCAAACTGTTGTGGCTTTATAGTATGTTAAAACCACAGTATGTTAAAGCAGTGGTTCTCGGCCTATGGGTTGCAACCCCTTTCTGGGTAAAATGACCCTTTCACAGGGGTTGTCTAAGACCATTGTAAAACACATATTTACATTATGATTCAGAACAATAGCAAAGTTACAGTTATGAAGTAGCAATGAAAATAATTATATGGTTGGGGTCACCATAACATAAGGAACTGTGTTAAGGGTCACAGCATTAGGAATGTTGAGAATCGCTGTGTTAGAGGAAAGGCAGAGTACATAGGCTGTTGTCTCATTTCTAGGAATATTTCCATAAAATATCCCATTCCTAATAGTTTACGAAACAAATATGTGAACTGTAAATTTTTGGATATTTGTTTGTTTGTTTTTCTGATTGTAGCTCATTCTGTTTTTATATGTGTTTTAGGTGAATAAAAACAATGCAAAATTGTGGAACAATGTGGGTCATGCTCTGGAGAATGAGAAGAACTTTGAGAGAGCTTTGAAATACTTCTTACAGGCGACCCATGTTCAGCCAGGTAAGCAGTGTTCATTAATAAGTTGAAGACTAGCTCATCTTCTACTGCTTTACTAACACTGTAGTTGTTAAATGGCACTATATCCATTAGAAGAATGAGGGGTGCAGGGTTTATTAAACTGAGTTCCAGGTTATTGAAGACATCATAGAACAAAATTTAAAAGCTATGATGCTAGGCAAAAGGAGAATGAGTGAATGAGAGTTTCTTTTAGGTGGGAAAAAGTCATATTTCAAGCATATACAGTATAGTTGAGAAAAGTAATAGTGCAGCTGTGGGGAGATAGACAGGATCTGCTACACGGGCTACAATACTTTTAGGACCTGGAATAAATTATAGCAACAAAGAAGACACAATGTGTAGACAATGCATAGGAGGTGGGTGAATAATATGGAGTAACCTGAAGTTGCCTTCTGTTTGCTTCTGTTTCCTCAGTGAAAGAGTAAAATCACCAGTAGAGAGTAAAGGAAAG
Organism: Meriones unguiculatus; assembly: GCF_030254825.1. Classification (NCBI taxonomy): domain Eukaryota; kingdom Metazoa; phylum Chordata; class Mammalia; order Rodentia; family Muridae; genus Meriones; species Meriones unguiculatus. The sequence goes on along the minus strand of NC_083350.1, from coordinate 108,194,223 downwards.
GACAGTTGGAGATGTGTGAACAAGAAAGAATGCAAAATGGTCATGTAAGACAGTGCTTCATAAACTTCAATGTGCATAGAAATCTAGAGATCTTATTCTAGTGTGTATTCTGATACAGATTTAGATATAACGTGAAATTGTACATTTCTAGTAAGCTCTCATGATATATCCACATGAAGCAAAGCTAAACAGCTAGAAAAATATACAGTTGCCAATCGTTGTTAGCTCCCTGAATTAATACCTGAAAATTAAATCAATTGATATAGTTAAATATTTTTCTCCTCCTACTTTCCAGCTACTGTAATGAATTATTCTGTTAATAAAGATTAGAATGTTTTTCAGATGTGTTTTACTAAAGAAAAGACCAAGCAGTCAATTATAATAACAGTGTTTATACTCTAATATGATTCAAAAGGGATAAGAAAAGAGACAAGGTCAGTAGATACATCTGAAGAAATGTTGGTGTCTGAATAACTAGAATAGCAGTATTTTTCCGTAGAGTGCTCCTGACATTTCAAGTATGCAGAATTATTTACCAAAAGTTGTATGCAGCTACCAGTATCACCAGATGTCATCACTCTATTCTATTTAAAGAGAAGTAGAATGATTCCCATATTTTAACTATCCCACAAACAATGCAGGGGTGGACACTGTCTCAGTTTTCCCTACTTAGTAAAATTATGGTCTTTGAACTAAATGTTAAGGTAAGAAAGAAGTGAAATTTATTGAAAGAAAGAACATCCAGGCCACAGTGTTAAAAAATAGCATGCATATGCCAGGTGTAGCAGCACACTCCTTTAATTCCAGCACTTGGAATGCAATGCATCTCTGAGTTCGAAGCCAACATGGTCTACATAGTAAGTTCTACAACAGCCAGGGCTGTATGGAGAGACCCTGTTTGGAGAAAGAAGAAAAATTTATACATACGTACATTGCTGGAATTAAAGAATTTTGACAGTTGTAATGTTAGAGCCCAAAAGATCCAGGAGTATGAGCCAAATAAATGCTGGTCACTTTAACATAGATGTGAATAGATAGTTTAAGGGTCATCGGAGTTGAGTAATTTCTAAAAAGCACTGAGAATTATAATTAAAAACTACTCTTCCTCCAAGACCAGTGTTGTGCAGAATAAGAAACCCTCATAGTCACCACACTAAGAGGGACAGAGTAACTGTCATTAAGACAAAGCAAATTTCAATTAGAAAAGGGTGAAAAAAAAGTTATAGAAGTGTAACTGATTCTATTCTGTCTCCATTAACTTTTCATGTTTTGCTTGGAGCATGGGGGTGTGTCCTATGTTTCTTCTTTGATTTATGTATCTTTGTGAGGGTAAAATGTATTTTCCTCTTTCATCTGTCTTCTACCTTAACATACTTTTGTTGTCTGCACTAGTCTTTTACATCCAGCCTCATGGCCTTTCTTCCAAGCATCCTCCTTTCTAGCTAAGTAAATACACTTTGTTTGTAGGCCTCTTGCATTTTCTTTCTTACCTGTCCTGTGAGATACATGTGGACTTATTTCTTGTGTTACTGTTTCTAATCTAAGTCTTAGTTTGCTTGAAGTACTGGTTTATTTAAAACGTGGAGCTTCCTGCTGGCAACTTAAACATCTTACTCATGTTTTACATTTGCATCATCTCATTGGTCCTAGACACAAGCAAATTCATTAAATGTAATGATTCTAATTTACTTCTTTTTAGGTTCTTAGATTGTCATTCTAGGATTTTTATCATTTTTAAAAAGTTTTATTGCATTGTGTGTGTGTGTGGTCTGTGCTTGTGGCAATCGGAGGACAATTAAGAGAATCAGTCCTCTCCTTCAGTCTTGTGGGTCCAAAGGAATAAATTCAGGTTGCCAGGCTTGGCACCTTTATGAATGAGCCATCATGCCAGCTCAAATTATCACTTTTATATCACACACTGAATCTCAAACCTGCTCACTTTTAACTCTCTCACTTCTGTTGTTGAAGTAGTGATTTCTGTCTCAGCATTTTTGTAAAGCCTAAATCAAGTGCATGTGTGATGTGTCATTATGAGTGATCAGTTTTCCTTGTGTAAGCGGTGTATCACAGAATGTTGCCTGAGTAATGCCCCTTCAGTTTTCACATATATCTTTTTAAGCATACATCCTATATCTAGCCTAAATATGACTTCAAAGGTAAATTTTAATAAGTCATAGGCTAGGAAGCTAGATAGCATCCTTATAATTTCTTTAGCTTAAGGCACACAAACTTGGAAACCCTGAATATAGCATTCGTAGTGTGCTTTTTGACTTAAGCTATATAGCCATGCTCCTAGGGTCACTTGGCAGGTAGAATAGTGTGATATTTCTAGATATTACATATGATATGGTGACATGATATTAATAGATACTGCAGAAAGTAACAGAATGACAGAATCTTGTATAGGTTTAGCAATAGATTAGGGGCTTGGGCTATGTGGGAGAGCTGTGCAGAGTGTGCAAGGCTATTTACTGTTGAAGTTTCCTGGATGACAATCATTTAAGATTTTCTTTGACTGTGCCACATGTGCCTAATTTCTGTTTGGAAAGAATGCTCCTAGGCAAGTAGAAGGATATCTTAATACTCTTGTCTCTGATTGCTTTTTTACTTCAGTAATAAAAATAGGAATAAATTTCTTTCTTTAGGATCCTCAGTGTCTTTGATTAACCAACTCAAAATATACCAAAGAAATATATCTGCTATAAGGTACAGAAGATACTTAAAAATTACTTATAAATACACACAAAATGTACTAGTGTGTGTTCATGTCTTCTAAAATTATAATTAAAACATGAAAATATAAAGCATAGAGTTTAGAACTAATGGCTAGAGAACGGCTCTCGAGGAACTATCATTTGGCAGAGAATAAAATGACATTGAATTACTTGTAAGTATAAATAATTGAAGATAATTTTGAGGAACACTGTCTGTGCAAAGAATAGCAAAAAGAAGCAACCTTTGAAAATCTAAACGGTTTTATGTATTTGTACCCATAAGACCATTCCCACCAAGGTTATGAAAATATCCATCTGTGTCCCAAGTCTTTCTCTCCCTTTATAATTCTTCCCACCCTTTCCCCCAAATAAAACAGATCTGCTTTCAGTTAATATATGTGTCTTCGCTTTTTCTAAAACTGTGTGTAGACAGAATCACCCTCTATGGACTCATGTTTTTTTCTGGATTTCTTGCTGTGGATAATTATTTTGATACTCATCAATGTTGTTCACAAATTTAAATTAAAAAAAAAAAAGAAAAACAAAACCTTCATGTGGCTGAGTCACACTTTTTCATGTGGATATACCACTTTGTCCAGCCATTTATCTACTCATGAACTGTTGGATCATTTGCAGTTCAGCATTATTAGAAGCAAAATTGTTAGGGACATTCATTTCTCAAAATGAAGTCCTCTGACAGTTTTTATGCAGTGCACTCAGTTGAAACATAAAGAACATCATATAGCAAGATCTTAGGACTGTTGCTCTCCTCCTAGGGGAATGCCCAAGGTATATATGCTTGGCCCCTATATGTCCTGGGAGTTGCACTCAGAGAACTACTATTCCACAATTACAAAAGCATCGGTGTTGCAGGCAAGTAGTAATCATAATTGGAATTCTGTCGTGTCTGTTAGATATTGATGTTGAGTAAAACCTGTCTGGTTTTAGGTCTTCCTTCCTTTCATCTTTATTTCAAACCTTTGAAACAATTATTAGTGTTATATCTTTTTTAACTATTATATAATTAACCCTCATCCTTTTTAAAGATGCATATTTCTTCTCCCACTAAATAAATTTACTGTGTATTTTATTTTCCTTATCAGGAAATGAGATACAAATTCTTGATCTTGACATTCAGATCTTAACATAACCATAACAGATCTTTAAATAAATGGTGTAAGAATGAATTATGATTTAAGACAGTTACCACACTTCTTATGTCAACCCACCAACCTAACATTCCACTCTGATCACATTTGCAAAATTTTCTCTTAATCACAAGTTTTTCCATTTCTTAGCTGTAATTCTACCATGGTGCATATTTGTTTGTTAAATCCGTGTCCTAATTACAGAACTTACCATAGTCATTTCACCTGTAGAGTTGAGCTGTATATTTGTAATAAATTCTAGAGTTATGAGATTAAGGAGACAGAAACAAACTGTATATGGTAGAGTAAAAATGTAGTAAAGAAATCCATTGCCTTTATCTCTCTTGCCCTAAACCTTCAAAGATGCACTCAGCATTTCCCGTCTTGTGTGCCCTGCACGCAGTGTTCCTCCAGTCATGGCAGTGCACGCTACAAGTTGTTTGAGAAGAACTTCACAGAAAGAGAGGGACAGTCCTCTTGCTCTTGGTCTCTTGCTGGTTTCTGAGAGCTGCCTTCTCAATACTTACAATGAATAATGCCCAGGATATTTGCCAATAAATGTTCTGTTTTGTTTTAGATGACATCGGTGCCCACATGAATGTCGGAAGAACTTACAAAAATTTAAACAGAACTAAAGAAGCTGAAGAATCTTATATGTTGGCCAAGTCACTAATGCCTCAGGTACGATGCCTTTTTTTATTTACTGTGTCATGTCCATACAAACGAATTTGCTTACTCCACTGATATAAATATACCCCCCACTCTTTCGTTCCTGGTTAAACATAATTTCTTGTTCAACTGATTTTTTTAATTACTTGTATTGTTCACATGTAAATGCTGAATCTTAGGACATAAATGTCTGATATTGATAATGAATTATCATAAATCACTGAATGAAGAAAATTTTATTTATTTACTTCAAAGAGTACATTCAAAAGTAGTCCTATCAGAGAAATTGAAACAAGCGGTAAAGCAATAGGCACACCACTGCTGGTCTGTTGTACTGATCGGTTGTTGCAGTGATGTAGGTGTAAGGGCATTAGATATATAGTACCAAAGATCTCTATTTATATTATGTGTAATACTTAACTTGAATTATTAAATATAGCATTTTATTTTCCAACTTCACTAAACAAGATTTTAGCATGACACTGAAATAGAACTAGCTGCCCTACTATTGCAGCCAGGAGGTAAATAACTTTCTTTACAGAATTACAGTTAATAAAGTGTACAATTGGACTGAAATGAAATCTAATTGTGTTGTAGAATATGAGACCTTGACCTCTAAAAGTTCTGGTTTATCTAACTGACTACAAAGATAAGTGTAAAACAGGAGCCAGAAATAATTCATAGCTGGCATGAATGAAAACAATATATGTCTTTCAGTGTCAAAAATTATATTTATATTTCAGATGTTTGTAAGTGCTTGCTTGTGTGTCTGTGTGTGTTTTATTTGACAGGCTCTCAATGTAGACAAGCTGGCCTCTAACTCACAGGACTCCATCTGCCTCTCTAGTGCTCGGATTAAAGGCACGTGCAACCATGCTTGCTTGCTTTTCATTTTTATGATTTATTTTGTTATATTAGTAAAACTCAACAAAACCGTAGGTTCTGTGTTTCTTGAAATAAGCCACTAGGAAAACTAACTTGTTACTTTTATTTGCTACTATACTATCAAATACACAAACATGTTTTTCTCCTAAACAGATTATTCCTGGTAAGAAATATGCAGCCAGAATTGCCCCTAATCACCTGAATGTTTATATCAATCTGGCCAACCTCATCCGAGCAAATGAGTCCCGCCTGGAGGAAGCAGATCAGCTATACCGACAGGCAATAAGCATGAGGCCAGACTTCAAGCAGGCGTACATTAGCAGGTATCATAGTTCACTTTAGAAGTTACCACTGTAGCATTGAAGCTGTATCTGCATGTGTTTTTCAACTAAGTTACCATTACAGATAGTAGACTGACAGGCGAACTTGAGTAATTTAAAATTGACAAAAAAATCATTACAATAGCTGAAGGAGGTTTATATGAAAGAGTTCTAGAAGTAGCTCCGTTTTAGTTCCATTTTGTCTTGTAAACAATATTAGTCAATTTCAATCAGTGTCTTTCTGTCTCTGCCACCTTTCCACAAAATAGACTTCTTGTTTGACAGGAAAGAAAAAAAAATTGTCTGACATCACATTAATATTTTTGTATATTCTCATGAAAATGTTACCACTTTTACACTTAAGGGATATTGAATGTTAAACTATATTTTATATACTAAACATGAAGCTCATCATAATTTTAACTTTCTCTGAGAAAAAATGTATTCTGAATTTAACTTTCTGGGATTAAAAAAATTTATTCCTAAACTGTGTATTGTATTTTTCCCTCATCCAGGAGTCACTGTGTCATACATTATTCCATAAGACTGTCAGTAAACTCTGCCTTAAAATAATAACTGTGGTCTCATGCCTAGACGTTGCTGTATTTATCTTAGTAAAATTAACTTCACTCATTTTAAGCAAAATAACTTTTTTAAAGTTCTCAAACTCCAAAATGGAACTAGAAAGATAGACAATGATAGACAACTTTTTTTTCTGTTGTGTTCCTGAAAGCTACCTGCAGGTGGCACAAGTGCTCTCCTAACTAACCATTTGGAAATTCCATTTATTTATCTAGCCATTCATTCGTTTACTTACTTGCTTACTTTTACTTTGAATGGTCATTCTATAACAATACTTTGAAGGAGACTTTGAAGCTAATATATGTTCAGACTCCAAATTTCTAAAGTCTCTGCGAACCAGCACAGTAAGACTTACATCAGATTTAAAGGCCAGAAATTCCCAATAACAATCTTATCTTTTTCAAGTGCGCCAATGTTATCATCTGATGTACTGATCTGCCGCTGTAATTAGCTGCTGTGTCTCCCAGCAGTCTAGTTGTCTTCTTGTAAGATTTATCCATGAGCCCATTTCCTCTGTCACCCTTTTTTGATTATTCCTCCACATTTACCATCCAAAGTTGCATAAGGACTTTTCTTCTATAATATCTGAAGGTATATTCAATTAGATTTGCTGAAATGTAGTTCAGATTTGAGGCTAGTTTCACAGACTTTTTTAGTCTAAAATGGTATTTCTAAAGAAGCATAGTAAGACTGTAATGTAACCTTTCTATTTGTTTCACACAGGGGAGAGTTGCTTTTAAAAATGAATAAACCTCTGAAAGCAAAGGAAGCATATCTTAAAGCACTAGAGCTGGACAGAAATAATGCAGATCTGTGGTATAACTTGGCAATTGTCTATATTGAACTTAAAGAACCAAATGAAGCCCTGAAGAACTTTAATCGGGCTTTGGAACTAAACCCCAAACATAAGCTAGCACTGTTCAATTCTGCTATTTTAATGCAAGAATCAGGTAAGTTTCCTGAAAACATGTCTCTGTTTAATCAATTTGAAAATTGCAAAACCCATAACAAATATCTTATAGACAGGTTGTTTACACCAGAACATTGTACATTGTATTATAAGTTGTACATTGGACAACTTATAATAAGAATATTTAAAATACTGGACATTAAGTTCTTTCAAGTGACACAAAGAGACATATGTGGCAGTGTTGCTTGTTCATTTTTCTACCGTGTGTTAACCAGCTTTTCAGGTACTCTCTCAACTAGACCCTAACTAGTATACAGTCATTTTTGTGGTTTTTGTTTACCAAGACACGTTTTCTCTGTATAACCGTGGCTGTCCTGGACTCACTTTGTAGACCAAGCTGGCCTCGAACTCAGAAATCTGCCTGCCTTTGCTTCCCAAAGTGCTGGGATTATAGGTGTGCACCACCATACCTGGCTCTACAATATCATTTTATTTATATAAACATAATAAAACTACTTGTATAGTAAATATAAAGTCCAAATAGTTAAAAAAAAAATGTGAAAAAATATTTGCAACTATGCTTAAGGATCCCAGAGCATAGTTTACCATAACATACAAGAAAATTCTCTGTGTATCTATATATATTTAGTTTTAAAATATCATTGTAATTTCTCGTATTTTGTATAACTTAGTAAATTAAGATCAATCACAATAAATACATGTTTTTAAGCCATATTTTATATATGAATACTTTCCTTCACAAGACAGCATAAATGATTTGCAGTGTTAATTTTTAGCTTGAAAACATCTTTATATATTCTACATATGGATTGAATTTGTATCTTCAAAATTTTACAGAAGTTAAAGAACCATAAAATTAGAAATATTTTGTAGCTTAAGTGGACCTTATGTTCCCAAATCTTCTATTTAAAAGGCTAGCTAACTAGGCCAAAAAGGCCTACTGAGTACCCCAAATACATATAGGTACTAGATAGTAACTCACCTAAGAGCCTATTGATTTATTTTCAGGTTTTTCTTATTGATCATACATAAAGCAATATAAAGAGACATTTATGTTTTATATTCAAGAAATACAAACTTGAAAACTAGTATTTTTTGTAATCTTAATAATTATGAAAAATGCTCATTATCCAACCCACATTCTCATCTAAATGTATGATGATATGGCACTTACCCATAATCCCAGTACTCAGGGAGGCAGAGGCAGGTGGATCTATGTGAGTTCGAGGCGTCAGCCTCATTTACTAAGAGTCTATCTCGAAAAACAACAACAACAACAAAAATTCTATTATTTATTACAGTTTATTCACTTTGTATCCCAGCTGTAGCCCCCTCCCTCATCTCCTCCCAGTCCCACCCTCCTTCCCTCTTCTCTCTCTATGCCCCTCCCCAAGTCCACAGATAGGGGAGGTCCTCCTCCCCTTCTGTCTGACCCCAGTCTGTCAGGTCTACTTAGGCCTGGCTGTATTGTCTTCCTCTGTGGCCTGGCAGTTTTATACTTAATAGTGTATTTTTGTCATGAAACTTCCTAAATGTTCTTAGCTGTCATACAAAAAAAAAAAAAAAAAAAAAGTCTGACTTGGATCTTCATAGTTTTTGTAATACTTGCTGAGCTTTTATGTATGTACTCACATATGTTAGGTTGACCCACAAATATTGTGTTTTCTGGCTGTGAAAAGTGTGTTCTTAATTGTTATTGAAAGCCAGAAACACCCAGCTAACAGAATATGTAAATGTTACTTCCTCACCTTCCATGGGGAAGGACTTCCTGGCAGACAGAGACACAAATGGAGATGCTGCCAGAAATGGATGGACATGGAAGGGAAACTGTGTGGTAGCTGGAAAGCTGGCAGTGAAAACCACAAGGAGGGACACAATGCCAGAGAAGTTAAGTTAGTAGCTAGCTGAGAGACTGCCCCAGCTAAGAGGCCAACAGTTTTAAACTATATTAATGTTCTGTGTCTTAATAAAACCTCATGCAGCATCTGCAAAAGCCTGAGAGAAATTTGCCCAGAGAAATTAGAGTACTTGTTTGGTTTATAAACACAAAATACTAACAGAACTGTGATTGAATACACATCTATCGAAATCCTGTGTCTTATCCTCTTACCTATTCTTCCTCTCTCATGCCCTATAAGATGCCAAACTAAAGAAATTTCTTTGTGCCTGAAGTACTGATTGAAAAGGAAATGAACTTACAATTTGAGTGTTTCATGCACTTTGTTTTCCCTATGAAGAAATAGGTATTTGTTTTCTACTTTTTATTTAGGTACAGGAATAAGTTGCTTTGCTGCTGTAGTTTGTAATATAAGAAAACACCTGAAAAGGATTCATTGATAATTTATTACCTTTACATAAAATTATTTTTAGGTGAAGTTAAACTCAGACCTGAAGCTAGAAAACGGCTTCTAAACTACATTAATGAAGAGCCACAAGATGCTAATGGCTATTTCAATTTGGGCATGCTAGCCATGGATGACAAAAAGGATTCTGAAGCTGAGATTTGGATGAAGAAAGCCATCAAATTACAACCTGACTTCAGAAGTGCTTTGTTTAACCTGGCGCTCCTGTATTCACAAACTGCTAAGGAGTTAAAGGCATTACCAATTTTAGAAGAGCTGCTCAGATACTATCCTGACCATACCAAGGGTCTCATTTTAAAAGGAGATATTCTGATGAACCAAAAGAAGGATATACCTGGAGCCAAAAAGTGTTTTGAAAAGATCCTAGAAATGGATCCAAGCAATGTGCAAGGAAAGCATAATCTTTGTGTTGTATACTTTGAAGAGAAGGATTTACTAAAAGCTGAAAGATGCCTGGTTGAAACATTGGCGTTAGCACCTCATGAAGAATATATTCAACGCCATTTGAGTATAGTCAGGGATAAAATTTCCTCTTCTGGTATTGTGGAACAGCCACTGTCCCCAGTTGATAAGACTTCAGGTATAGAAAAAAGAGATGAAATCCCTTCTGAGGATGTAAAAGAAACCAGAAGTGCATCCAGACCGACACAAACCATAAAAACAAATGATCATGAAAACTTGAAATCCAACAAGCAATCAATAAAAAATGCAGACAAAGAGGCCCCCCATAAAACAACAAAAGACATTAAAGAAATTGAAAAGAAAAGAGTTGCTGCTTTGAAAAGGCTGGAAGAGATTGAGCGTATTTTAAATGGAGAATAATACTATTCTGTAATATGTAACAGTATCAAAGACCTTCAGTCTATATCATGTGTTTGCATGTACTAGAAACTAAAAAATGTTAAGAATATATATTGGTTTTTAGAAACTGCATAAGATCCTCTATATAGGATCAAACAAGATTTTCATTGAAGACCTATCTGCTCCAAAATATATGTTGTATAAGATAGGGCACACATTTTAATTCGGTTGACTATAGGAGAAATCTCAAATTCCAGGTGACAAACTTGAACCTTTATTATAAAAGGAAAAAGTTGGAATTCTTTGAAGGGAGTGCGGGAGTTGGCAGATCTGTCTACTAATCAAAATTGAAATATTATGTGGTGTCAAGGATGAACCGTTGGAGATAAATCCAGTATGTACTGGGTTTGTGAATTCATTTATTAGCTCTTTTCTCATTTTCTGTACCACTTCAGATCCTGCAGTGGATTGCTATTCATTGAAGACATTCTTTTTCCTTCAGTAATTCTTCTTGTAGACCATGGGACATTGTACTACAAATGCATACTGTTATATTATGTGTTTTTTGATTGACGTTTAGAATGAATGGTAGAAGAAACATTTTAAAGTAAATCATGAGATATTAGCTTAGGAGTTCATTCACATAACTGCGTACTTATACTTCACTCTAAACTGTAATCATTAAGCAGGTAAAATTTTCTCCATATAGACGCCTTGTGGTGCTAATACTGTTTTTTCTCTTTTTTTACACTGAGTATTCTGACATGAGCTACATAATCATGACTACTCATTGACTTTTGCTCCCCAGAGTGTTCTCTTTCTTGACATATCATCATACTGAAACGTCCTAGACATTCTTACCTTACACTTTAAAGTAATTAAAGTATAGTCATCTCTTTCATCGTAGTCTCTCTGGTCTTAACTTAAAATCCGTTTTCTGTTTCCAAAAGCATGCATTAATTATTCTTAGATGCCTAAACCACTATGGTCAGTTTTGTTTAACTGAAGGCAAAACAATGTGACATTTATTTTTAAACACTAAATTCTTGATGTGTTATGGTCTATAGTTTATTAAGTATTTATTTTAACTACTGATCTTTCATCAGAATTTTAAACTTTTAGTTTAAATTGTTAGTTCCCTTGAGTTAACTAATCTCTAATTATATATGTCTTAGAAACCATGCTTCTGTAATGTTTTCTAAGAAATCTTGTATAAATAGGTCACAAGAAACATGTTCTGCCTTAAAGACCCATTCCTTTTAGTTTCCCAGAAGATCTGACATAGATTTTTTTTTTTAAGATAATTTAACTCCAGCACTGATGCCAGTGGGTTTTAGTTCTTGACCCAGGAGATTTTGTTAAACATCAAAGCAATATTTTCGTTTCAGTTCTTAGAGTATAGCTTTGTGACTTCAGATATGAAGTGAAGAATACCTCATATATTATGACTTGAAAATGAAGTTGTTGTTCTGTCTATGTAGGTTTTGCTTGTAATCACTACAGTTAAAATTCTAAATGGAGGACAGTTCAGTAAGCAAAGTCAAAGGAAACCTTTTACAACAGCAAACATAATAAAAGTTTGAGAACTATTTTATTAAATTTATATAGCTAGTCAAGTGATAAGGATAAATATTAATATTATCCAATAATTTTTATATAAAATTCTTTTATTAGCACTCATAAGAATGTCTGTCACAAAGAAAGTACTCATACTTGAATTTTAATTTATTCAGATCAAATCCATCTTGAGTAGCAATTATTAATTATTACCAATCAATGAAGCCCAATCTAATTTTATAGGAAAATTTGGAAGCATTCTCACCCATCCCATAACAATGAAATATAATTTCTAGGAAATTGACCATACTTCAGTTTTTCCAAAACTTCTTTGAGTGATTCTGTTTTGTAGTTAAGAGTTAAGGCTACTGCTCTAAATTCATTCAGGAAAGTTTCTTGATTTCTCTTGTGTTGACTTTGTAAATTAGTGATACAACCCAAATAAGTTTTGATGGCTTAAATCTCACTAAATAATATGTTCTAAGTAATATTTATTCCATGAAAATAGAAATAGTAAGTTTTATCAAGCTTTCTTATGCTCAAATTAATGTTTCTTACATGCATGAAGTTTTATTGAAGCTATTCAAATGAGAATGATATCTTCCCCCCAACCCCCCAGCTGCCTCAGAGTTGTGGGAATATTAGCATTTTTAAGCCCAATTACCTATCCTGTGGTTTAGTGCTTTGGATATCTGAATTAAAAAACAAACAAAAACAAAAGAAACAAGACAGAGCTTTGACAATCTTCAAGGAACTGTGTTATGTTTTTCTTCACTACACAGAAAGTGGAGTTAAATTCTGAATGCTCCTATTGTTGTTTTTGTTTCTGTTTAACATTTGAAATTAGGAATTTTCTCATTTTTCTACTGAGTAGCCCCACCCACCAACCCCGTCTTGGAGGCTAGGCCTTACAGTGCTGCCCAAACAGGTCCTGAACTCAAAATATCAAGTGATCCTACTCCAGCACCCTGTGTGACTGGAGTACTGGCGTCCACAGCCTTGTCCAGCCCCAGTGTGTGGTTTTCTGAAGTCAGTGACTTAGAGAATAAAATAGCTAAGTATATCACTTTTTAACCATTTTGTGTTTACTCTTCCTTATTTGGTATGTGAAGTACACAATTCTAATAAAACCTCATTGTCTTTTCTTTACATCTGAGTTTTCAATTTCATGTTATAGAATGCTTCTTCAAAGATGCTTTAATGAACACTATTAAGATTATATAGATTTGTATGTCAGTTTATACTTCAAAAATCCATATATTTGTCATATTTATTTTTTTATTTGCATGACCAAATGATATTTAAAATGAGCCCCTTCCCCCAAATGTCTGATAATTGATAAAACTTTTCTCTCCAACCCACATTAAGGGTTCATTAAAAAGTAGTTTTAAAATGTATGCATTTTATATTACTATGCTGTTTGTGTATCACATTTCTAAATATTCATTATTAAATTGTTACTTTTTAAAACTTTAAACCTGATTGCCTTTTAATGTTAAATGAAATGCAAAACTTTGTATATAATAGGTCTGCCTACAGAAAGAAAGGAATGAGCTGGCATGTAATTTTGTTAGAAGTGAACTGTGAAAAGCATACATTATAGTTCCTAATAACGACATACTTTTAACTATTGGTGAAAGAACCCAAAATAAGAAAATAAAAAGGCTAAACTCAAGCTTGGACTTTTATATACTTCTGTATCTGTCCAGGTTCAAATCCATGTATAGGGAATCCATATATTGTTAATAAAAAGCAGAGAGGGAAGATGCTAGCCACTTTCTTGCCACTAAGAACAATAAGAGTCACAAAGATTAGAATCCAGGTGGGAGAAGAGGTCTTAGAAGAGCTAATTTTGGGTACAGTTTTTCTTTGGAGCATTCGTGAGAATATATAGGATATATATTTGACTCATTCTGTGAAGAGGAAACCTGCTGCTAGGACAAACTGCTGAACAAAGCCCCAATGCCATAAACATCTTCTGCTACCAAGTGCCAAGAATGGGATATGTCTAATTGATTTGTTGATGAAAAGGGATTCATGAAAGCCCCCAGACAACCCAGGCTATTGCAAAGGCTAATAGTTGCTGTTCACAAACTAATGGTAAGGCTGAAGACAACACCTATACAGCTCATTGAACATGGAGAAATCAAGCAGGTGCCTAACTAAACCTTTCACCCTCACTGACTATTCTTTATGGTACTGGAAGGTATTTTGTATGCTACTAGAAAAGAAAGGTTAAAAACCAATCCAACTAAGAATGCTCCACTCTACGCTGGTGACCTGCCTGCATATGCTGGTGTAATAATGGCACAAACATGGGAGTAACCAATACCTTTCTGACTTAAAACCATCCCAACTGAGAATACTCCAATCTACAAAGGTGACCTGCGTGCATATGCTGGTGCAATTATGGCATAAACCTGGGAATAAGCAAATAATATCTTAATGAATTTAAAGCCCACTCAAGCCTGACGTTCCTTGGGTAACCAAGAACCTAAGACCAGATAGGCCGTGGGAATAGCAGAAAATCAAACACTATGGTTCTGCTAAAGGTTCATAACAATAAAAATGACTCCTAACGACATTCTGCTATATCCGTAGATAAGTGTTTCACTCAGCCATCATCTAGAAGCTGCCTCCTGTGGTAGATGGGAACTAATAAAGAGACCCATCATTGGACAATGTGCAGAAAGTGAGAAACAGGAACACTCAGTCCTAAGTGAGAAGTCTTCATCAATTTCCTCTCTCAAAGGCTCAGGGAACTATGAAAGAGAGGGAGAAAGGCTGTAAAAGACACAGTAAGACATTGAACATTTCTTTAAGTGTTTCTTTGCCATTCGATATTTCTCTGTTGAGAAATCTCTGTTTAGTTTTGTACCCATTTTTTAATTACTTGGTTTGTTGGTGTTTAACTTCTTGAGTTCATTTTATATTCTGGATATTATCCCTCTGTCAGAAGTAGGTTTGGTGAAGATCTTTTCCCAGTCTGTAGGCTATTGTTCTGTTGACAGTGTCCTTTGCTTTGGAGAAGCATTTCAGTTTCATGAGGTCCCATTTACTGATTGTTGATATTAGAGCCTGTGCTGTTGGTGTTCTGTTCAGGAAGTTATCTCCTGTGCAAATGAATTCAAAGTTCTTCCCCACTTTTTCTTCTAAGAGATTTAGTGTGTCTAGTCTTATGTTGAGGTCTTTGATCCACTTGGACTTTAGTTTTGTGCAGGGAGACAGATAATGGATCTATCTGTATTTTTCTACATGTAGACATCCAGTTAGACCAGCATCATTTGTTGAAGATGCTATATTTTTTATACATTGTATGTTTTTGACTTTTTTGTCAAAAATCAAGTATCCATAGGTGTGTGGGTTTACTTCTGGGTCTTTGATTCCATTGATCCACCGGTCTTTCTATGTCAGTATCATGCCATTTCTATTACTATTACTATCTCCGCAGTACAGCTTGAGATCAGGGATGGAGATACCTCCAGATGATCTGTTATTGTAAGGATTGTTTTAGCAATTCTGTTTTTTTTTTTTTTTTTCTATTTTTTTTTCCATATGAAATTGAGGCTTGTTCTTTCAAGGTCTGTACTGAATTGTGTTGGTATTTTAACGGGAATTGCATTGAATCTGTAGATTGCTTTTGGTAGAATGGGCCATTTTCACTATGTTAATCCTGATTTATGAGCATGGGAGATATTTCCATCTTCTGATATCTTCTTCCGTTTCTTTCTTCAAAGACTTAAAGTTTTTTTTTTTTTTTTCATACAGGTCTTTCACTTGCTTGATTAAAGTCACACCAAGGTATTTTATGTTATTTGTGGCTATTGTAAAGGGAGCTGTTTCCCTAATTTTTTTTCTCAGCCCTTTTGGTTTTTTTGTATACAGGAGGGCTTCTGATTTTTTTTAAAGTTAATTTTGTATCCAGCCACTTTGCTGAAGGTGTTTATCAACTGAAGGAGTTCTCTGGTAGAATTTTTGAGGTCACTCATATAATGGGAAATGCAAATCAAAACAACCCTGAGATTACACCTTATACCCATCAGACTGTCGAAGATCAAAAAATTAAGTGACAACACATGTTAGAGAGGATGTGGAGAAAGGGGAACACTCCTCCATTGCTGGTGGGAATGTAAACTAGTAAAATGATTTGAAAATCAATCTGGCGCTTTCTCAGAAAATTAGGAATAGTGCTTCCTCAAGACCCAGCTATACACTCCTATGCATATATATCCAGAAGATGCTCAACCATACAGCAAGGAATTTTGCTCAGCTGTGTTTATAGCAGCTTTATTAGTAATAGCCAGAATCTGGAAACAACCTAGATGTCATTCAGTGGAGGAATGGATACAGAAATTGTGGTACATTTACACAATGGAATACTACTCAGCAATTAAAAACAAGGAAATCATGAAATTTGCAGGCAAATGGATGGAACTAGAAAAGATTATCTTGAGTGAAGTAACCCAGAAGCAGAAAGACACACATGGTATGTACTCATAAGTGGAAGTTAGCCAAATAATATAGGATGAACATACTAAAATATTCCTAAAGAGGCTAAACAAGGACAACCCTAGGGAAGAGGCTTAATCCTCATTCAGAAGGGCAAACAGAATAGACATCAGAAGTGGGAGAAGACAGAGAACAGGACAGGAGCCTTGCACAGAGGTCCTCTGAAAGACTACACAGCAGGGTATCGAAGCAGATGACACTCATAGCCAAACTTTGGGCAGAGTGCAGGGAATCGTATGGAAGAAGGGGGAGATAGAAAGACATGGAGGGGACAGGAGCTTCTCAAGGAGACCAACAGAGCCAAAAAATTTGGGCCCAGGTGCTCCTGTAGAGACTGATGCATCAACCAAGGACTACGAATGAAGAGGATATAGAACCCCTGCTCAGAGGTAGCCTCTGGCCAGGTCAGTCTCCATGTGGGTCAAGAACTTGTTTGCCTGCTCTTTGATCACCTCCCCCTGGTGAGGTGGCCTTACTAAGCCATAGATAAAGAGGATCCAGACAGTCCTGATGAAATCTGATAGGCTAGGGTCAGATAATAGAGATGGAAGACCTCCCCTATCAGAGGACTATGGAAAAGGTATGGGAGGTTGGGGGAGGGAGGTTAGGACTGGAGGAGATGAGAAAAGGAGCTATAGCCAGGATACAAAGTGAATAAATTGTAATTATTTATTACAGTGCCAGCAGAGGTCCAAACCTGATGGGTTCACAGCGTGGAGAAGTGGACCTGAGCCCTCATCCCTAACCAAGGAGCTGTGTGCTTCTTGACAGCTGCTTGCTAAGGAAAAATCTGTTTTCTCCAATGGCATCTCACTGAGTTTATAAACTACTTAAAGTCAGGCCTCATGTCCAGCAGTAGATGGTTAACACAAAACAAACTCCATGACATTTTTGTAAATTTTTTTCTCTTATATTGCTTTTTTTTGGGGGGGTGGTATTTTTTATCTTGCTGGTGTTCGTATGTTTTCTGATTTTGTATCTTTATGGGTTTTAGTTTTGCATATTTTCTGTGCATTTTCTTGCTGTGAAGTTTTTTGCATTTTTTTTAAATTATGGTTTGCTTGTTTTATTTACTTGTTCATAAAGAAAGAGTGAGAAAGAAAACTAAAGGCATGGAGTATGATGCCTTGGAGAAGTGGAGAGGTTCTGGAAGGAGATGAGTGAGGGGAAACTGATCAGAATATATTGTATGAAGAAAATAATTACTATTAAAAATAAAAATTTGCTTCAGTCATAAAGGCAAAATAAATTATTTTAGAGAATTTACCGTCAGAATATCCATCATATAGAAATTAATGAACACAGTTTTTTTTTTAAAGTTTTGTTCTATATGTATGTTTTCCCTACATGTACATAAATATAACCTGTGTCCCTGGTGCCCTAAATGCCTAAAGAGGTCATCATATCTCTACAAGTGGAGTTAGAGATAGTTGTGACTCTCCATGTGGGTGCTAGGAACCAAATCTAGATCCTTTGCAAATGCAGGAGGTGACCTTAACTGTGGAAACATGCATCCTGGATGTAATTCTTAAGAATAAAAGAAAATGACATTTATAGGAGTGTAGATCCAGAGGAAGACATGAAGGATGTACATAAGTCAATATAAAATAATTCTGCCTGTTATAAAAGAAATGTAGTCTGATTACATAGGTTAGAAATGTATTTTATGTGTAGTTAAAAAACTCACAATCATCTGAGAAAGAAATTAAAGTACTGTGGGTTTCTGTTTTCCATGAAGTGGTAAGTAAAGTCAGGGTAGCTCACTAAAAATATTAAAAGAAAGAGTTATACATAAAATACATTACATACATATATGAATTTAATAGGGTAATAAAATATTTAAAGTGTTGTCTCTACATAGTAACAATGAACTGAAAAACGGCAATAGTGTCAAACATCCATTGAAAAAGTATAACAAAACGTGTACAAGACCACTGTCCAGAAAACACTAAACATGGAAATAGGAATGGCTCAGCAGGTAAAGTGCTTATTCCTCAGTCATGAAGCCTGAGTTCACATCCCCAGCATCCATGCAAACAATTGGTTGTGGCAACACATCCTTGTAATCTTAGCATTCGAGAAAAGAGTAGTGCATTCTTAGAGGCTCCCAGACAATCCGTGAACACCAAATTCAATTAGAGAGCCTGTCTCAAAAATAATTAATTATTTTTAATTTAATTAAAAAAAATAAAGCAGTGTAAGAAAACACCTGATATAGAACTGTAACCTACACACACACACACACACACATTCATGCATGCATCACATATACAGAACTATAAACATTGCTAGAAGACAGATGAATTAATAAACACATCACATGTACATGTGGTGTCACTACAACAACATTTAAGAGCACTTACAATAAAATGCATTCATCTTCACTGCTGGTGGGAGAGAAAATTAATAGCAAGCCCTTTGAAACTCCATTTGGCAAAATGTAATTAAGTCAAATATGTATGTATCACTTAATTGATAAATAGGTTTTACCAAAGCCTCAATGAGCTGTGATTCCCAGTACTCTCAGCCTTGCACAGCACTCCCCACAACCTCAACAGAGTACAGTGCTGGTAGGTGATATGTATGATTGATCAGATAAAACTGTGACTGTTGCCTTGCAGCAGACACCCATCATTAGGGGTTTAAATAAAGCAAGTTCTCAGTCATTGAAGCTCGTAAAATCTGAAACATAGGAAGACAATGCTCTTGTCAGCACTAAGAATAACAGGGTACTCTTTAATTCCAGGAATTCTTTCAGAGAATGACCACCTAGACTGTTTTCATATTGGTGCATGTGTGTTTCTATGTAGCTCATGGAGTGAGAGTATTCAACTCAATCAATAAACTATCTGTAATAGGCCACAGCTGCTTATCTGTTTCAGAAACCTGTTGAATTTAACAAATTATCTTTCTAAAACTATTGTATCTTTATATTTTTTATTCAAATAGTTGTTTGCTAGTTACATTGGCAGCCATTAATTCTATATAGTGTAAGTATTTTCCTTACTTGATATGCACATCTAAAACAATGGAATCATTTCCAGTCTCAAAATAATAAAGTTGAAACTGAAGAGGTTAAATAAAAGGGCCAATAATATAGCTCAATGCAAATTTAAAATGTAAAGTTAGATGTATCCAACTATGAGGTCTATTCATCCCAATAATGTGTGTTCCCTTTGATTATAATGAGTCTAAATTACATGATAAATTTATGTTGGGCTAAGCTCTTGTCATAATTACTTCATAATATAGAAATGGACATAAAAATGAAAAACATTTAAAGATATACCTTAAATTAAATGTGTGATCCCAAAATCATGCTAGAGAATGTAAGTATGCTGACCTTTATGGACAGAAAGTCGCTAGAGAAAGCCATCTTATAGTCATTTTTCATGTGAACATTTGGGAGAGTAATACATGGAACTGCAAAGATTGTTTACACTATTCTCTTTCTTTAAGGCTACAGTTTAATCAAGTAATATCAATGTGTCTCCAGTAGAACCCTAGTGTACATCAAATATGCACGAAAATGTGTTTCACTAAAAACAGCAATGTCCACCGTACACTCAGATAATGAAGTGAAAACACCCTAAATGCTAACTCATTTAAACCTCATAATGTTCAGTAAGTCCCCACTTATGTTGGGGATTTATTCCACTTTGCCAGATGGAGGACATAAGGCCTGGGGTGCTCAGCATTTACCCAGATGCATATCACTTCAAGTCAATGAACTGTGTTGGTGAAATTCTCAAGATGGATACAATTAGATTATGAATAATAATTTGTGGGGTTTTTTTCCAGTTAGTTCCATATTTCTTTAATACGGTGATATATGGAAGCCTAAAATCTCTTTTAAAATTTTCATATCTAGTTCCTTAATCTGTGGTTATAATATCTGTGTTGTTATTAATATCACTTTATATCATCAATGGGTCCTTACAATGTGACTAATAAGTATCTTGAGATTAGAAGACTGTCTAAATAGTCCCACTTCAATCACAAGGGGCTTTGTAACATTACCTAATAGCTACTTGTGGCTTGGGCTAAAATGCATCTGTTGACATGCTGCCTGGACACTGATGTGTTTCTCCCACTAGCACCATTTGTCCTGTGAATCATTGGAAGTATTGAAGTAGATGATTCAGTCTTCAATGAATGCTTTTATTCCACTTATGGAACTCTTGAGTAGCTACTGAGTGTGTGCAGTCATGAAACACTTTGCTTCTGACCATCCTCTACTGGACATTTGCTGTGGTTCTGAACAACAGTGGGCGTAAGATCCTAGCAGAGTTCATCTGGGACACAATGCTGATGGAACTCAAATAGGGAGCCACTCTCAAAGCAGTTCTTGGCATGCTTACATGAAAAACTATGATAGCATGTTGTAGCTGGACTACAAGAATATTTGCAAGGCACGCAGCATGATGGGTGGTGATGAGAGAGCTACTTCCAAGCAGATGGAGGAAAAAAAATGCTGTCTCTCTGGTGGTACAAGCAGTATAAAACTTCCTAGGTCTGTTCTTCCTGCCTACCATAAGGAATACTGGAGTGTCCTAAATTTACATTTAGGACAGATAATGAGGAGAATAAAGATATAATTTTTTTTTAATTGACAGCTTCAAACTAAAAAAAATTAAAGTATACTGATACACATATGTTTTGTTTTATTTTGTTTTGTGTCATGGTCTCTATCTATAGACCTGGCTGGTCTAGAACTCACTATGTAGAACAGGCTGGTCTCAAAGATATGGGGATCCACTAGCCTCCGCTCACACATGCTGGGATTAAAATGTATGACACCACACCTGGCTACATACACAATTGTATAAATAAAAATATATGTATATTTATTTTACCTTCATTTTCTGGAGAAACATCTATTTATCCTATATAGAGCACCACCAATAGGCCAAAAAAATAAATCCATCCAAGTGCAGCTTGGTGAACTTATACATTGATTCCTGACCCAGAGACAGTTATATCATAAAAAAAAAAAAAAAAAAAAATCCCAGCATAGGTGACAACTCACAAAAGTAGTGTCACTGGAGTCTGTTGGGTAATTTATAAGCAGCAGCATAGTGCATCCCACAGTATCTGTTAAAATACTGTGAACCCTGCAAAACAGAATAACTTACTGAGGAACCTGGGAAAGCTTTCGAGTCTAGTGACCCCTGTAATTCCCATGAGATCTCTAGAATGTCCAGGTCCTGGCAAGGAATGATAATAGACCCAGTGTCATGAGGATCTCATGGGTGACCACATCTGTATACTCACAGTAGCTCTGGTTCACGGCAGCAATGGTCAAATCCAACCCAGCAAAAGAGCCACAAAGCAAAAGATGCAAGACAGTCAACTAAACAGCATTCACAATGTTGAAAATAAAAAGTGATTGGTAAAGATCATTTCCCATTCTGTAGCTCCCATTTATTCCTACTGATGGTGTCCTTTGCTTTACAGAAGCTTTTCAGTTTCATGAGGTCCCATTGATTAGTTGTTCTCAGTGCCAGAGCTGTGGTTCAGGAAGTTATCTCTTGTATCAATGCATTCCAGGCTATTCCCCACTTTGTCTTCTACTAGATTGAGTGTATCCAGTGTTATGTTGAGGTCTTTGATCCACTTGGATTTTAGTTTTGTGCAGGGTGATAAATATGGATCTATTGGCATTTTTCTACATGCAGACATCTCGTTAGACCAGCACCATTTGTTAAAGATGCTGTCTTTTTTTCCATCGTATGGCTTTGGTTTCTTTGTCAAATATTAAGTATCTGTAGGTGTGTGGGTTTATTTCTGGGCCTATAACTCCATTTCATTGATCAACCTTTCTGTTTTTTATGCCAGTACCATCCATTTTTATTACTATTGCTCTAGAATACAACTTGAAACCAGGGATGGAGATACCTCCAGAAGTTCTTTTATTGTAGAGGATTTGTTTTAGCTATCCTGTTTTGTTTTTTGTTTTTTGTTTTTGTTTTTTTTTTTTTTTTACTTTTTCGATATGAAGTTGAGTATTGCTTTTTCGAGGTCTATAAAGAATGGTTTTAGAATTTTGATGGAAATTTCATTGAATCCATAGATTGCTTTTGGTAAGATGGCCATTATTTTTCTATGTTAATCCTACCAATCCATGAGCATGGAAGATCTTTCTATCTTCTGATATCATTCAATTTCTTTCTTCAGAGACTTGAAGTTCTATATTCAACAAAGGGTTAATCTCCAAGATATATAAAGAACTCAAGAAATTAAACACCAACAAATTAAATAACCCAGTTAAAAATTGGATGCAGAACTAGGCAGAGACTTTTCAATAGAGGAATCTCTAAGCCAAGAAACACTTAAAGAAATGTTCAACTTTCGTAGTCATCAAGGAAATAAAAATCAAATGAGTCTGAGATTCCATCTTACACCTGTCAAAGGGCTAAGATCAAAATCTCAAATGTCAGAACATGCTGGTGAGGATGTGGAGGAAAGTGAACACTAAACCACTTTGGAAATCAATCCGGTGGTTTCTCTGAAAACTGGAAATAGTTCTACCTCAAGACCCAGCTATACCACTCCTGGGCATATACCCAAAAGATGCTCCACCATACCACAAGAACATTTGTTCAACTATGTCCATAGCAGTCTTATTCATAATAATTCAAAACTGGAAACAACCTAGATGTCCCTCACCTGAAGAATAGATTTAAAAAAAAAAATGTGGTGCATTTATACAATGGAATACTACTCAGCTATTAAAAACAAGGACATCATGAAATTTGCAAGCAAATAGATGGAACTAGAAAATATCATCCCAAGTGAGGTAACCCAGACCCAGAAAGATACACATGGTATATAGTCATTTATAAGTGGATGTTAGCCATAAAGTACAGAATAACCATGCTACTATCCACAGACCCAAAGACTCAGAAGGAGGGGAAATAAAATAGACATCTCAGGTAGATGGAGGGAGAGAACTGGGTAAGAAATGGGGTAGGGAAGGTGGAGATCAGGTGTGGGGAGAAGAGCCAGAGAGAAAGCTGGGAGAGAAAATGGAAATCGGTAGGGGTCATCTCTATGGAGTGGGGAGATTCCCAGGAGTCTATGAGGGTGGCTAAAACTGAGAATCCTAGTATCAGGGGATCTGAAGCCTGAAGTCGTCACCTCTTACAGCCCGAGGTGACACCAACCTACCCACAAAAATCTGTCCTGCCTACACAAAGTGAAGGGATAAAGATGGAGCAGAGATTGAGAGAATGCCCAACCAATGGGAGAGATCCAATCCCTAAAATGACATTATTAATGATGCTTTGCTATGCTTGCAAACAGGAGCCTAGCATAATTGTCTTCTGAGAAGCTTCATCAGTATCTGATGAAAACAAATGCAGTAACCCACAGCCTAACAATAGGTGGAGCTCAGGGAGTCTTGGAAGAGTCAGGGGAAGGGTGGGGGAGCAAGAGGGGTCAAGGACACTGCAAGAAGACCTGCAGAATAAACCAACCTTGGCCTATCAGCCACCAAACAAAGAGCATGCATCGCTGGACCTAGGCCCCTACACACATGAAGCAGATATCCAGCTAGTTCTTCATGATCGTCTTCTAACAGTTGGAGCGGGGGCTGTCTCCAACTCTGTTGCCTGCCTTTGGGTCCCTTTCCCATAGCTGATCTGCTTTGTCTGGCCTCAGTTGAGAGAGCCTGCACGTAGTTCTGCTGTGACTTGATATGCCAGGATGGGTTGGTACCCATGAAGGGCCTCCCCTTCTCTGACAAAAAGGAGTGTGAAAAGGGGGGAGGAGGGTGTAAAGGTGGAACTGGGAAGAAAGAAGGGAGTGGGCTGCAATCAGCCTGTAAAGTGAATATTAAATTAATAAGAAAAGAAAATAGAGAATGATGTAAGTTTACAATATTATGAGTATATTGCTGGGAGAAATGAGTTGATTTTTCCCAGTGTATGCATATATTTAATCATATAATCACTAAGTCTATGTATATATCATGTATATATTTACATTTATTACAATTCATGGAAAAAGTATTATTTTTTTTAGACATGTTTCCTGGTGCTGTTCTCAACTAATTCAATTACTAATGATTTTTAGTTTTCAATTCACTTCTCATTATTATTTTATTGTCTAAAATATGAATAAATATTCCTTTCTAAGGATCAAAGAAGAATTAGAAGAAAAACACACCATTCACCAAAGAATAAAATTATACTCACCCCCACTGCAAATCTCCAAAGCCCTGTCTAAGAAAATTCTGTCTCATTTTTACTTATCTATAAAAATATAAAAGCCTTATTTTGGCTAATAAAGTCAGTTCACATCTGGTATTACATACTAAATTGACATCATTATTTCTACATCCCATGGGTCTTCTGGGTATTTTGCAGGAATTCCAAGCTTCTTTTTCTGCTCTGCTCAAGAACTTTCTCTGGAAAGCATGACCTCCTCCATGAAAGATTTCCATTTCCCTGAGAAAGCTGCTGCTCTCTGAGCTTTGCTCTCATTGTGTATCTGTAGCCTTCCTAACTCTTGCTATGTCCAACCACACGTTTTTATTACTCCAGGCAAGCATTCATGACAAGAGGTACACAGGATAACTGTGCTTTTCTTGTGTTGGCACTCAGTGAACTTGGATGTGGAAGACACTGAGGGCTAAGGGAATAAAGAGAGATGTATACATTACCGCAAGAGAGCCAATATATAACCATGACAAGTAGAATTAAGTATTCTTTGAATATAGAGTTTACAGATTTGATGGAAATAAAAATGACTACTTAAGATATTTTAACTTTAAACTGGATAAAAACTCGTGGTAAGGAAAATATAGCAAACATGGATGTATGAACGGAAAGGTTGATGAATATTGGTGATAGGTAATGGATTGTTGTGTATGTCCTTCTCCTAATTAGAGATTTGTGGAACTAGAATCATCTACTATTCTGAATGCACACTAACAGTTTAGTTTAAATTGTTTCTTCTGAGAAATTTGAATGCATTTAAGACGGCAATTCATTTAAGTATGAAAATTATGACTATTAGTGTTAATTGTCAACTGTCAGAACCTAGAGTCACCTGAAAGATGGGACTCCAGATAAGCTCATTGTTATGACCACTGTGGGTGTCACTATTCCTAGTTGGGAGTCTGCTGGGCTGTATAAATGAAAAGAAGGAACTGAGAAGCAGCATTCATTCCTCACTGTTTCCTAGTTGTAGATGTGATGCAATCAGTAGCTTCTTGTTGCTGCTGTCTTAACTTCACACCCAAATAAACTACACGTTGAACTGTAAACCAAAACCAAACTTTTCTTCTTACTTTGTAACGCTAACTCAAATCACTTGGTAATAACTACTTGGAGTCCTATGTTGGCTGAGCTTAATTCAAGAAGAAGGAGAAATGGGATCAGTTGGCAATGAGCAAGGAATAAGAGTGTCAATGAATGTTCTCCCTGGGAATAACCTCTAAATACTTAGTTAATGAGAATTTAAGATTTGTAAAAGCATAAACTTTCCTCTTTTGCTCTTCCATTCTTTGATGCCTGTCTCTTCATGCAGGATCTATACTCTTAAATAACATCCCAAAGTGATTGGGGTTTTTTCATAGTCAAATTTTATATACACTCCTGTGGAAATATTAAAATACCTTTAGCTACTTTAGCATAAATAAAAAGATTGTATTATTACTGTTCATTTCACTGAAGATGCCAAAGGTGACTAGTTTTGTTCTAGTGGGTAGATAAAGCTGTGTGTCCTTGGTTAATGCTTCAGTTCGGCTATAAGCTTATACTTATGAATCATTTTAAGAGTCAGAAATTGTGGTCTTTCCTGAGACTGATACTCCAACCAAGGACTATGCATGGAGATAACCTAAGATCCCTGCACAGATGTAGCCCATGGCAGTTCAGTATCCAAGTGGGTTCCATTGTAATAGGAACAGGGACTGTCTCTGACATGAGCTGATCGGCCTGCTCTCTAATTACCTCTCCCTGAGGGGAAAGCATCATTACCAGGCTACAGAAGAAGACAATGCAGCCACTACTGATGAGACCTAATTGACTAGGATCAGAAGGAAGAGAAGGAAGGAAAAGAAGTCCTCCCCTATCAGTGGACTTGGGGAGGGGCATGCATGCAGAGGGTGGAGGAAGGGAGGGATCAGGACGAGAGGAGGGAGGAAACTAGAGAAGGGATACAAGATGAATGAAGTGTAATTAATAAAGAATTTAAAAAAAAGAGTCAGAAATTAGGGGAATTATTTGTCTGAGTGTTTGTAAAAATATGATGTCACATATGGGCTTGCTAAGTGTTCCCTTCATACTAAATTCAAACATATGCAATATTATTAACTGTGTCTTGGCAGCCCAATTTCTTCTTTTATAAACACTCAAAAAAGCAGCTCTGGTTTATTTAACTCCCAGAAAAGAAAAATTAGAAGTCTTTAGCCTGCTTAATATCAAAACCCACCTGATCCATGAGCAAATCAGGAGCAATGTTGCAGTACGATTTGAATTACATTAGCCTGTCCCTAAACTCTTGACTACAAATGAAACACAAGGTTTATTAAAGCCCTATTCAAATTTCATAGCATTTCTCCAACTATCATTTTTCTCTTTAATCCTTTCTCTGACTTCTTGTCTTAAAACATGGATAATCATAGGACTGAATTTCTGATTCCTTGTTTCTTCTTAAAGTTAATTTTATTAATTATTTTTTATTAATTCGAATTTATTCATATTGTATCCCAGCTGTAGCTCCCTCCCTTGTCCCCTCTCAGTTCCACCCTCTCTCCCTCTTCTCCTCCCTTGCCCCTTCCCCATCTCACTGATAGGGGCAGTCCTCCTCCCCTTCCATCTGACCCTAGCCTATCAGGTCTCAAAGAGCCAGCCACTGAGTTCATGTCAGAGACAGTCCCTGTTTCCCTTACTTGGTAACAGACTTGGACATTGAACTGCAGCAGTTCCATTATTTTATGAATTTAACAGCATTGTGTGAGTGGGTCTCCAAATGTCTGCATTAAGTTCCAAACGGTCTAGTTGTCTGTCTGTATGTCAGTCATGTTCAAAGAAAATACTAAATTTTTATATTTCATGCCAAACATTGAACTTTTATCTTTCTTTCTGGAGAATAACATGTTTCAAAAAATATACTCATTGTGTCATTTTCTGTTATAGACATCTCACTTGAACCTTTAAAATTAGTCTGCTAGTTAGTTTTTTGTCTACTTGACATAAACTACGGTCATCTTGGGAAAGGAAACATCAATGGAGAAAATACCTCTATCAGATTGGCCTTTAGGCAAGAACCTGAGACCAGATAGATCAGGGACATAGAGGAAAATCAAATACTACTGTTCTGTTAAAGGAATGTAGCAATGAAATCAGTCTTTATGACATCCTGCTATACTCATAGATCAGTGTCTAGTTCAGTCATCAACAGAAACTTCCTTCTGCAACAGATGGGAACAAATACAGAGATCACAGCCAAACAATATACAGAGAGTGAAAGAGCTTAGAACATTCAACCCTAAATGAGATGTCTCCATCAAATCCCTCTCCTCTGGACTCAGGGAACCCTGAAGAAGAGGAGGAGAAAAATGTTTAAGAGCCACAAGAGATGGAGGACACCAAGGAAACAAGGCCCTTTAAATCAACAGGATCAACATACATATGAACTCAAAGACTGAAGCAGCATGCACAGGGCCTGCACAAGTTTACACCAGGTGGTTCCTAGAACTGAAAGGAAAAAATAGAGACAAGTCTCCACTGCTAACTCAGAAGCAATCTCCAACTGATAACTACTTACACGTGAAAACTTAGTTTTCTCCAGGGGAAAATTACTGGGGAAACAATCTACTCCTAAAGGTAGGCTGTATGCCCCCCCCCACTAGAGTCAACAGAAAACAAATGCGATCTCTGGACGTTCCTTGTCTTATAATGTTTGTGTGAGGGTTTTTATTTCATTCTTATTTCTCTCTCTCTCTCTCATCTATAGGTTCATTGAGAATATATTACATCTTCTAGCTTTCTGTTTTTATGGAATTCTTGAGTGTGTGGACAAATGGCTCTCAGCATCTATCTCTGATTCATGTGCTTTTTCTTGGTCTATTTCTTTCCTTCTGTTTATTTGCATTGTCCTATTCTGATAAGTTTGTTTTTGTTTTACCTTATTTTATTTTATTATTATCCCTTACCTTTTATTTTCTAATGGGAGACAGAAGGGGGATAGATCCAGATGGGAGTGAGTGGTGATAGAAAGGAGGGGAAAGCATAATCAGGATATATTATCTGATGAAAAAAAATATTTTCAGTAGAAGGAAAAATTTATGAAAAGGAGGTTCTAAATAGCTAGAGCAATCTTGAAAGTGAACAAACTTGGAGGCACAACATTTTCTGTCTCTAAATTAAAGTACAAATCTATAGTAACCAAAATACTAAGCTAATAGCATAAAATCAGATGCACAGATGGATGGAACAGTATAAAGAGCCTACACACACACACTACCACCACCACCACCACCACCACCACCACCACCACCACCACCACCACCACCATCACCTACTCTAACAATGGTGGAAAGAACATACTTAGCAAATGGAAATCTCTTTGATAAACAGTATTGGAAACTCTCCTCTTTTCCTTCTCTCTTCATTCCTGTTCCCTTCTTCTGGTATCAGAGACAGCCATATCCATCCCCACTCCCAGCTCCAGTCTCCCCCTATCACCTCTAGGCCCTGTCAGCATCTCCTACGAACTCCTACATTCAGAGTACCCTTTTGCTCAGTCAGCTCATCTATAGCCTTACCCTCGATCCATCTCCATCAGTTTTTTGTTTGTTTGTTTTGTTTTGAAGTATTCGTGGAAACACCGGCTGTGGGGATCTC
The DNA here is from genome assembly GCF_030254825.1 of Meriones unguiculatus. NCBI lineage: Eukaryota > Metazoa > Chordata > Mammalia > Rodentia > Muridae > Meriones > Meriones unguiculatus. The sequence continues at coordinate 108,164,887 of NC_083350.1, read as the reverse complement.
CCTGCATCTGCCAGAAACCCTTCCAAGAAAGGGAGCAACACAGTGGACTCTTTCAGATCAAGCCACAGGGGTTCCCACCATTTTGGACCAACTGTGAGGAGACTTCAGATGGAGGCTGGACCGTGATTCAGAGATGTCTAAATGGCTCTGTGGACTTCAATCAGCTCTTGGAGGCCTACAAGAATGAGTTGGGAGATCTCCAGAAGCTGGAAACAATCCAGATGCCCCTCAGTTGAGGAATGGATATAGAAATTGTGGTACATCTACACAATGGAATATTACTCAACAATAAAAAACAAGGAAATCATGAAATTTGAAGGTAAATGGTAGGAACTGGAAAAGATCATCCCAAGTGAGCTATCCCAGAAGCAGAAAGACACACAGGGTATATACTCACTCACAAGTGGATACTAGACCTATAAGATAGGATAAGCATATTAAAATCTGTACACCTAAGGAAGCTAATCAGGAAGGAGGACTCTGGCTAAGATGCTCAATCCCCATTCAGAAAGGCAAAGAGGATGGACATCAGAGGAGGGAGAAAACAGGGAACAGGACAGGAGCCTACCACAGAGGGCTTCTTAAAGGCTCTATCCTGCAGGGTATTGAGGCAAGTGATGAGACTCTTTGGATAGAGTACAAGGAATCTAATGAAAGAAGTGGGAGATAGTAAGACCTGGAGAGGACAGGAGCTCCACAAGGACAGTGACAGATCCTAAAGTTCTGGGCACGGGATCTTTTCTGAAACTGATACTCCAGCCAAGCACCACTCATGGAGATGGCCTGGAACCCCTGCACAGAGGTAGCCTATGGCAGTTCAGTATCTAAGTGGCCTCCGTAGTAATGGGGACAGGGACTGTCTCTGACTTGAACTGATTGGCCCGCTCTTTGATCACCTTCCCCTGAGGGGGGAGCAGCCTTACCAGGCCACAGAAGAAGACAATGAAGCCACTCCTAATGAGAGCTGATAGACTAGGATCAGAGGGAAGGAGAGGAGGACTTTCCCTATCAGTGGGACACGGGTGAGGAAGAGGGAGGGTGGGATTGGTGGGGGGAGGAGGGAGGGAGGTACAGGGGGATACAAAGTGAATAAACTATAATTAATAAAAATAAAAATGATATATATATATATATCCACAAAAAACTAAACCACAAAGAATCACAGCTGTTAAAATAGTCTTTCTATAAAACAAAGAAAATTGGTATAGAAAAAAACAGCCTTTTTATATTGTTGCTTGGAATGTAAATTACTACGACCATTGTGAAAATCAGTATGCAGGTTATTTTAAAAATTACAGATAGACTGTCATAAAACCTAGAAACCCTACTTTTGAGTATATATCCAAAGGAATTGAAATCACACATGCAAAGAAATATCAACATTCCAGTGCTCACTGAAGCAATATTTATAATATCCGAAGTATGGAATCAACCTGAGTGTCTGTCAATAATCAACAAATAAATAGATAAGGAATGCATGGTATGTATACTCACTAAAATGTTATTTAGCTTTAAAAATGAATATATATATATATATATATATATATATATATATATATCTTGCTATTGGCAATAACATGAATAACCCTGGAGGCCAGTTTGCTAACTGAAACACTCCAGACACAAAAAGACACATTACTATGTGATCTCACATGTTTGTGTAACCTAGAAATGTGGAAGCAGCAACTAGAATGGTGGTTTCTGTGGTCTGAGAACTAGGAGAAATGGGGAGATGTTAGTGTTGGCCAAAGTGTAATAACTTTTTTCTAAGGTGAGTAAGTTCTAGAGACCCAATATATAAAGGGTAAACGCAGTTAATGGTACTGCAATATATAATTGAAACTTGCTAAGAGCACAAATCTAAACTGGTCTTACCACAAAACGAGTAACTATATGAGGTAATGAGTGCAGCCATTAGGTTGACTGTGGTAATCATTTCACAATGTATGCCTCCTTTGTATTAGCATATGGTAAAACCCACATATTTATAGTTTATATTAGTCGGTTAACCCCCATTGTAACTGAGGATAATAAGAGATTAATTTAAAAAAGAGTGCTTCTCTGTGCACTGAGAAAGAATTCAGGCTGTCAGTGGAGGTGGTTCCTTGATGCATCATAGGAATAAGTATTGGTAACAAAGACACCTGAAAGATATCAATCAAACTCTAAAGCATATGTTTATTTTTGTATGAAGTGTTATTTATTTTAAAGGAGTTTCTTTATGTGCAGCACTCTTTTCCTTCCACTGAATTTTTCCTTTTTTGGTTTTGGAACTAAAATATTTTGTGAAGATTAAGTAACATAACATACAATATTATTAATTTTTATTAATTTAAAATTTTTATGAATCTATGCATATCCAACCATATACTATGTATTTGACGGACTCAGTGTTACCAAAACGTTAACTCTGAAGATAAAGTTTTTTATTTCAAATTTATTTTTTTTTGTTTTTGTTGCTCTTTAAAAATTTTTTTCTTTATTATTATTATTTATTACAATTTATTCGCTTTGTATCATGGCTGTAGCCCTCTCTCTCATCCTCTCCTGGCCCCACCTTCCCTCTTATGTCCCTCCCCTAGTCCACTGATAGGGGAGGTCCTCCTCCCCTACTATCTGACCCTAGTCTATCAGGTCTCATCAGGACTGTCTGGATCCTCTTTCTCTGTGGCCTAGGTAGGCCACCTCACCAGGGCTAGGTGATCAAAGAGCCAGCCACTAAGTCAGAATCATCCCCTGCTCCTCTTACTAGGGAACACACTTGGAGACTGAGCTGCCTTGGGCTACATCTGAGCAGTGCACCTTTGTCCTCTCCATGCATGGGCCTTGGTTGATTCATCAGTCCCTGTAGGATTGAGCCCAGGTTTACTGGCCCTGTTGTTCTTCTTGTGGAGCTTCTGTCCCTTTCAGGTCTTTCTATCTCCCCCTTCTTCCCTGCACTCTGCCCAAAATCTGGCTATGAGCCCCAGCATCTGCTTTGATACCATGATGGGTAGAGTCTTTTAGAGGTCCCCTGTGAAAGAATCCTGTCCTGTTTCCTATCGTCTCCCACTTCCTATGTCTATCCTATTTGCCCTTCTGAGTGAGGTTTCAGCCTTTTCCCTAGGATCCTCCTTGTTGCTTAACCTCTTTAGAATATAGATTTTAGTATGTTTATCCTATATTATATGGCTAATATCCACGTATAAGTGTGTATATACCATGTGTGTCTTTCTGCTTCTGGGTTACCTCACTCAGGATGATCTTTTCTAGTTCCACTGAAATTTTCTTCTTCTTCTTCCTCTACTTCTTCTGTTGTAAAATTTACTTAAAGGATTAGAGCTGATATAGGAGACATTTGTGGTAGAGTCAACATAAAAATGATAATTTTGGTTATACTTAGCCATGCAACTTACTACAGGAATAATGACAGACACAAGCTCTCCAAATGAAGCTAATTGGGGGCACAGTAGGCAACCTTGAGAACTGTGTCCACAGCCAAGAGCACAGACAGAAGGGAGCCATAGCTACTGAAATTTTTAATACTACTCTTTTGAAAGTGTATTCTTACTACTTGATCCTGGCACTGCACCCAAATTACAAAAGAAAATGTGGTGAAGTAAATATTCTTGTAACTCCATGACAAAATCTATCCATCTGTATTCTATCTCCCTCTCATCTGTCTATCTGTATCATCATTTACCATCTATTTACTTACTTATTTTTATGTCTAAACACATGTGTGTATACACAGTCAGACACTAGAAGGTAGTGTTACAAAGAGTTTGACAAATCTTGAAAATGTTTTTCATCTTTATATTTTTTTTTTGCTCCAGACTTAGAACTTAATCATATTTTTATTTGTATTAAAAAAAAAAACTAGTCTGTTCATTTTTCCAAAGCTTCTTTTCAGGGTTTATAGTCCTTGGGGACTCAAGCAGAGAGCAAAACAAAATACTGCACATGTTAGCCATAGTCAAGGACTTTTTGGTGGAAGTTTGCCTGGGGTTCTGAAGATGGTCTCACACACATTGTTTTTTGGTCTATTGCCAAAGATGAAGTGAAGCACCCACTGTGTGTGTGTGTGTGTGTGTGTGTGTGTGTGAGTGTGTGTGTGTGTGTCTATATTCAATATTAAAAGCATAGAAACCAATAATTCACAATAATCCCATTCTATGTAACATTAAAAAGTTTACCATGGTAGACAGGTGTGGTGGTTCAACACCTGAAATTGCAACACCCAGGAGAAGGGGGGCAGGAGGATTGCTGCAAGTTCAAGGCCAGCCAGACTACATAGTGAGATCACTGAGGAAAAGAATCATGCAGAGGGAGGAGAGAGGGTGGGATTGGGAGGGGAGGAGGGAGGGGCTTATGGGGGGATGCAGAATGAATAAAGTGTAATTGATGAAAAATAAAAAAAAAGAATGAGACTTATCTCAGAACAACAGCAAGGGCTAATGTGGTTATGAATTTTACTTATTCCTTCCCCTGGCATACATAAAATCTTTCAACATCCACAGAATAGAAAGCCTGTAAATAACTCTGAGTCCAGCACTAGTTGAGATGCTTTTGAATATGGAAGAAAGATAAAATAGACTAGGAGTAGGCTGCTTTCAAAAAAGAACCTTAGAATCTAATTCCTCCTATCTGTCTGTGGCATTATCCCTGTTCTGCTAGGGCGTTTCAACGTTTTCATATTACACACTATTTAGAATATATTCTCAAAGAATATATCCATGTTACACAGTGTGTACATATGCATGTTTATGTGCGTGCTATAGCTACATATGAATATTGTACAAAAACAACATGAGCTATGGTGATTTAAAACAGTAATACAAAATATTATGGATGTTAAGTTCTATTATTAATTATTATTATTATAATCACATGATAAGATACTATATTTGTGTGAAACTTAGATCAAGAATTTGAAAGGACAGCAACAAAAAGTTACACCTAGGGCTAATGATATGGGTCAGTGGTTAAGAGCACTGGCGGCTCTTCCAAAGGTCCTGAGTTCAAGTCCCAGCACCCACATGGTGGCTTACAAACATCTATACTGGAATCTGATGCCCTTTTCTGGCAGGTAGGTGTACATGTGGAAAATAAATAAATTAATAGGAAAATAAAGAAATTAATTAAAAAATTAAAATAAATTTACACCTAAGGAACAAGAATTATAATTTCATTTAAAATATATTTTATTTTAGTTGACACAGTAATTACACATATATAAAATACATGGTGAATTCAATGTATAACCTGTCAAAATAAGATCAAAGTTGTTAACATAGCTATCACCTAGGACATATACCATTTCTTTGTATTGGAAACATTTAGAATCCTCTCTGCTATCTATTTTGAAACAGTCAAGTACTTCTGTCAACCATGGTTCTGTTTTGTGCTTTAAAATATCAGAAGCAAATGCTGGTACCCTGTATGCATCCTCTCATCGTGATCTATTCTCTGTTGGTATGTGATGAACCTTTCAGCCCATACTTATATTTGAGAACCTGTAGCACTTGTCTTTCTTTGTTAGACATCTTCCATTTAACACAGCGTTCTCCCATCCACTCCATGTTGCTACCAATGATTAAATTTGATTATTTTTTTTCTCATGAGTAGATTAGAAAACTGTACAGTAATTGCTGCAAAATTCTGAGAAAGATGATTTTCATAAAGCAGTCCCGATTCATACATTGAATGCTTCAGTGAAATATGATCAACCTTACTCTCCCTTGTCTTTTTTTTTTTTTTTTTCTCCCTTGTCTTTTGACAGATTGCTTTCTGGCATCTTTCTGCACATACCATTATGCAGTGTTAATTTTTTTCTTCCTCTCTTGATGAAGTCCAATAATATTCATTATTTTACATTTTATATATCTTTATTTTCATATTGACATATAAGACATACCTCATTTGCTTAATTCATAATGTTTTCTTTTGTTAAAATAATTGCAGCTTTTAGCTGAGAAAAAAAAAACCTGCATCATTTTTTTTTCCCACTGAAACCAACTGGATACTTTAATGTGTGTAAGTGAATGTGTTGTGTGTTTGTGTGTGTGTGTGTTGAATGATAATGTGCATTCAGGTACCCTGTTCTGTCAATCCTAGCCCTGTCACTGAACTTAACAACTTGTCAGATGGCAAAATGTTTTGTAGAAATCAAATGAAAGTGAAGAATTAAAGTTAAGGAATACTGCATTTTTACATTCCTGGCAAACTTAGTTCAATCCCTGGACCTCACAGGAAAGTGGAAGGAGAGAGCTGACTCATAGAGGTGTCCTCTGACTTCCATACACCACCATGCCTTGTTCAACAAATTCCTCTCACCCACGCATACAAAAACCAATACACATAAACCTGCACACTGATTGTTGGAACACGGTCCAAGAATGGAGCCTGTGAGGAGAGTGCTGTGTGCTTGTGAGAAAATTCCCAGAAAACAAGAGCCTGGTGACCTCAGTTTCTTCAAAACACGGAATTGTTCCTGGATTATGCTGTTGTGATCCTCCCTGGTCTAGTAGATAGAAACAGTTTACTTCCGATTATTTTTACAACTGCCTATTGCTGTATGTTTATATGGCTCTATGGAAAAATGTGGTTTTTGTTTGTTTTGATTGGGTTTGGTGGTTTTTGTTTTGTTTTGTTTTTTTCTGTGCATAATTTGATGCTCCGAATAAAGTTGCTATTGCATGAGGCTTTAGTCTGCCTCATTTATTAGTTCCATTCTCCCATGTCCCTCCACCAGCTGGAGCAGTAAACAAGTGGTGCCTGAACAGGGACCTGAAGTCTGCTACAAGTCAAATGACCAGGGACACTCACAGAAGATGGATGGGAAAGGGTATGATCTGTCATTGCAGGTGGATCCACTGAAATGTTAGGGATTCCTCTTCAGTTTCTCTGTCCCTGAGCCATCAAGAACAAAGGAACAGAGGCAGAGGAAACAGTAAAAGTTAGCAGAAAAACAGCAAACCTCCAGCTAAAGGGCAAAAGGAGACGGTGAGCCATATCATGAGAAGTTGTCTGCCTACCTTTGTGCCAAGGGAGAAGATATTCCATGAAACTCACAGAGCTCTATGTCACCTGAGAATCTTTTCCTGGTGGTGCTAGCTGCTAGCTGTCTTGATCTGTGCATCTGCATGAATGCCTCTGGGCATGTGTATTGGCCTCATGCTCCTCATTCTTCTTTGCTTCCCGTTATCTTTTCTAATGACTCTGCATTTATGACTGGACCCTGGGGCTGTAACAGATTTTTTTTTTTTTGCTTTGTTGGTCTCCTTGTGATGCTCCTGTCTTCTCCGTGTCCTTCTATCCCTCTCCCTATGTCTTCCATAAGACTCCCTGAGCTCTGCCCAAAGTTTGGCTGTGAGTCTCAGCATCTGCTTTGATCCCCTGTTGGGTGGAGCCTGTCAGAACACTCTCTATAGTAGACTCTCATCCTGTTCCCTCTCATCCACATCTGACCTGTGTCTATCATGTTTGCCATTCTGAATGAGATTTAAGCATCCTCATTAAGGTCCTCCTTGTTGTTTAGCTTCTTTAGGTCTGTGGATTTTAGTATGGTTATCCTGTATTACATGGCTAATATCTGCTTATTCATGTATGATATTAAAATACAAACATTAAATAGCAAATAAAATACAAACATTAAATGATAGCTTTAGAAAAATTATCTTCCACATTATATCTGAAAATGACATAAAAATGTTGAAAGCATATTATGAACTCCCAATGGACAAATTAAATTTCTTTTCAAGTAAAATCATCCTTGCCAAATGATAAAATCAGAAAATATTGCTAAAGCTAAATGTGAAAGAAAAAATGCCTATTGTGACCCACACATATCTTTACAGCAGGCATGATTTATTTGAATTACTACTGTGCTGTGTATTGTTATAGGATGGCTTTTAGACAGCTTTAGATGTAGGACATTGACATCCATGATACAATCATCAAAACTATTTCCATCTTCATTTAATTTAGTGTTTCCTCAACTTTCACTTTTAGTTGTAGTTAATTATTTACATGGGTAGCTTTATAAAAAATAATCAGAGTCTTCTCAGAAGTCCATGGCTGTTTCTTGAACCCTATGGGTGTCTGTTTGTTTGTTTCATTTTTGTCCTGTATTTCTCATGGATATTCAGCACATTTAGTCTGAGTGAATAGTTGTGGTAATGATAACCACCCAAAAAGGTGGAATATGTTCTCTATCTCACATATGGTGCTAAGAAAGTGTTTTATGTGGTTCGCATGTGCAAATCTTTACAGTAAACAAACAAACAAACAAACGAAAAAGAACGAACAGTATTTTTTACATTTAAAAAGGGATAGTAGCAGTACCAATATTCAAATCCCAAACCTTTTCTCTTTCTATTTCCACAGTTCTCATATGAGTGCATGCTTCCTTTGACTCATATAAAATGTCAGGCATGGTGACACACACTTGTAATCCCAATACTGGGAAGGAAAGATACAGGAGGGTCCCTGGGGTTTGCTGATCAGTTAGCTTAGCATGAACACTAAACCCGGAGTTAGTAAAGAGATTCTGTCTCATATTACAAAGTGAGTGGTTCCTGAGGAATGACCCCAGAGGAGCTGACATTCATAATGAGCACACAAAGATAGATAGATAGATAGATAGATAGAGAGAGAGAGAGAGAGAGAGAGAGAGAATAAAAACAACAACAAAACACAAATCAATCAGTTTATCTGTGAATTTTGCTGTGGGTGGTCATGGTGTTTTACTTTGATAAGACTTGGTCTCATTATATTTATCCAGGCTAACCTTGAGTTCAAAATCCTAGCTGAGGTTACAGGAACCTGACACTATTAAGTCATTTCAATCATCTACATTTCAGGTTCACATTGATTAGTTATACTAGTTTTAGAGTAATTTAGAAGTCAGATAGGACAAGCCTTCCAACTGTAATAATTTTCTTTCTCAGGACTATGCTTGATATTTTAGATTCTTACATTTCCCTAAATAGTTTAAAATTAGCTTGTCAATTTCTACAAAGAATCCCTTCTGGGACTGAGGTTGGGTAGGACCACATCCTTGGCCTGCTCCTAGGGGACATAGATTGTCCTGGTTTTTATGCCAGGAATAACTGTTTTATTATAAAGCATCACAGCAATTTGTTAAATTACACTTCTGTGAGAATGTAGCATGTTTTCTTCATTTTCGTCCTTCATTTTCTCCAAGACTACCAAAGGCAAGGTTTTCTTCTGTGTGTGGCCTAGGCTGAAAAGATCAGTGTCATCCTGAAGTAACTTTCTTCTGCGCCTAGCCAAATTTTCATAACTTCCATCTAAGCAAACACTAGTGAAAACTACACAAGGAAACTACAATAAACACATAATAACCTTTGAGTGCCAAGAAGGAAAACCTGTGTCTAGTTAGTCTAACGATCACTCTACGCTCCCAATGATGGCTGTTTTCCCATTAGTGATCTGGATGTTTTGCACGTGATTTCAGTTAGGGGCCTTCAGAGCATAGACTCCTTGGGAAAAGCCTTCAGGACTCCCTGCTTGACACTGTTTCATCTCAATGTGAACCGGTTAACACTCAGAAGGGCTAAGGAGATCTCTGCTAACTCGGAGCTGTGGATGTCCTTATGGTGTACTCAGAAGACGCTGGAGGGGCTTGGAGCCTCTGTTTGTCAGGAGCTTCTCTGCTGTCTTGTTTTATTTAGTCTTATTGTTTTGTTTTATTTAGTCTTACTGTTTTGTTTTAATGGTTGAGCCCATTTCCAATTAATTAACGATGATTTTAGTTGGGTGTAGGTAAAACAACAGCAACAAAAATATTCCAGACATATAATTGATCTCAACACATTTCGTAACTTCTTACAAAAGCTGGAGAAAGACATTGTATCATTCAGTTTGCTCAAACAACCCTTATGGAGGAAAGTATGCTTAATTTTAGTCAATGGGAATTTAAATCTGAATGTAATCTTTAGAGAATTTTGAAAATAAGATGCATATGGTATACGATCTCACAGACCAATGATAAACAGAATGTAGAATTTTTATGGGTTCTGGTTGTAATTTGTTGTAGCTGCTGGTATCTTCAATAGTAATTTGACAATAGAGTTGACTACATAGGCACCATAGCCACCCTTCCATAAATGCATACTTAATGTGGTCACCTCATTTTTGACACTGTATGAAGTCTCAGGGATAAACATATAAATACAATACTGTCTATGTCCTAAATAATACCTTAGCTGGATAGGAATATGTGACAATGACCAACTGTCACATTAAAATTACACATAAGGATGAACAAAATATTCTGAGAATTCGTGCTAGGAACCTAAACACAGAGGACAGGGTATTTTTGAAGGGAAAGCAGGGTTTGAAGAGTTAGTAAGGGAAAAAGGACTAGAGAAAAAAAAAACATAAGTGTCTTAACCAGGACAACTTCAGAAAGTGTAACTGATTGGCTACTTTACCAAAATATTTTAAAAAATAATTTTATTTATGTAAAATTTATGGGATTTTTGTTAAATTTGTGGGATTTATATTAAATTGTGGCAATTTCTTTTTTAAAATGTTTTATTTTAATATATACTCTTTATATACATTACATTCCAACTATAGCTTGTTCTCCCTTCCTGCTAGTCTTCCCCACCTTCCCTCTTACCCAGAACCATTCTTCCTGTGTTTCCCTTTAAAAAAATCGCACAAACTTTCATATCAAGGTTGGACAGAGTGATCCAGTAGAATGGAAAGGTCCCAAGTACAGGGAAAAGAGTCAGAAACACACTCCCATTGTTGGGAGTCCCACACGAACATCAAGCTGGACAAAAACTTACATGCAGAGGATCTAGGTCAGGACCTCAAAATTTGGTAAGAAATTACAGTGTTGGAATAGATTATATGTCTGGAAAAATTTTTTTTTTACTTGACTAGGACCATACAGGGTAAATTGTGGTCATTTGTATTGCTACTTATTCCTTCTGCTTTGGTTTTAATTAGGAAGAAATGCTTCCCGAAATAGAGGTACACAACCTTTTATCATATCAGCAATCAAAATCACTATACTTCTTCCTATTCTTTCCATCTGACAATGGGAATAGAGGCAATGAATGGTCAGTGCTCAGAAACAATTGCCCCTGTCCCCAGGAATGTCTAACATTAAAGCACTGTTGTAAAGGGACTCTGTTCCCCTGGTTAATTTGACATTGAAATGTTATCAGCCATTTCTTTATACCTGGTGGATTACATAATTGTCCTTAAGAGAAGCAGCTTGGTATCCAAGTGGGTTCCCAAGGGGAATAAGGACTGTCTCTGACATGAACTCAGTGGCAGGCTCTTTGACCTCGCGCCCCCCAACCCATGGGAGGAGCAGCCTAGCTAGCCCACAGAGGAGGACATTGCAGCTGGTCTTGATGAGACCTGATAAGCTAGGGTCAGATGGAAGGGGAAGAGGACCGCCCCTGACAGTGGACTTAGTGGCAAGGAGGAGATGAAAAGGGAAAGTGGGATTGGGAGGGAATGAGAGAGGGGGCTACAGCTGGAATACAAAATAAATAAACGGTAATTAATATAAAAAATAAAAATTTAATAAAATAAGAGTTAGTTTGCTTTGGATGTTATAAAAAATAATGTAAGACTATCAAGACAGTTAAATGCACACCAAATTACATCCATACTAACAATGCAATTACCTTAAGAATAACTATCAATAAATACATCCTACTCTAACTCATAGAGACCTTAGGAGCATGCATCCCACATTCTCTGGTAAAGCCTTGTGAATTGAAACAACCAACCACAATGCTGAACAATGGAGAGGATAGGGTGTGACATGCTGGTCCAGAGAGGGGAGGAGAAGGAAGCGAGGGAGAGAGGAAGAGAGAGAATCTGGAGGAGAGGTATTGGAACCATGTGGAGAGATGGACCTGACCTTACATATGACTAAAAGCAAGTAAAATGGGTAAAAGCTGAATGATAGGAAACTATGCGGGTTTGGAGATTTACGATGGAGTAATCATTGCCCAGCATTATGCTCTAGGTTAATTAAATAAATCCCAGTCTCTGTATGGTGATTTGGGTATACAGCTGTTTAGGAATAACGCTGCTTAACTAAAAGATATATCCATAGTAAATATTAATATACCATAACATATCAGGATTATTCAGCATTCCAACCTAAAAGGGAAACCTAACGAGCATCCTTTGTTCTTCAGTAATGCTTGTAAGATGTAAAAGGATTGAATTAAGATTCCTTTTTTTCTAAGACCTTTACAGTAGCCTTTTATTTACCCATTGATTTCTTCCAAATATGTCTCCATGGCTTTTTCCCATCTGGTTTAGCAATGCCCATGATTAATATTGTCTCCAACCCTGTGAATTTCCTAGCATCTTATTACTAGTGAGCATGACTTCCCACACTGTCATTTAGGGGAGGCTAAATATGTGAAACAAGCAGTTAATGAACACACAATAGGGCAAGTATGTTGGGGTGGATTCCTCAGGAAGGTATAAGGAAGAGCCAAAATTTCCTCCCACCATATGAGTTATCTTCCCTGATGGGACAGGCAGTGTCTGTGACAAAGCTGCAGAACTTCCCAATAGAGTTGTAGACCAGTCTGAGAGGTCCTTGACACTAGAAAGCTATTCAGAATCAATTACAACAAAATGATAAAAGACCAAGGGGGTATATTGACTGTTGAGTAGGCTTCAAGAAAGGGAGAGGAACACCCTGTTGTCCATGATTTTTCCAGTTACTATGGGCAGAGAGGGAACCTTTACATGAAATACCATACCAACATTTTGCTGTAGTATAACTGCTGTTGTATATCCCTTCCATCATTGTTTAATAAGCCACACAACAGTACACAAATATAGTATAAGAAAATAAAATAAAAACTGAGCCTCCAAAGCTTGAAAACTTCACTAATAAAGGCAAACAGTTAAATAAATAAAATGAAATTTAATAGGGGATCTCTAAAAATGATTATATAAAAATGCTTATTTTTATAAGTTCTTTCAATCACTTCATCATTGCCCCTTAATCATTTTGTAGAAAATAAACATATTTTCTGTGTTCACTGACAATACTTTAAGTATAGAGAATGCCTTCTTGGAAGAAGGATAATGCTTTCTATGTGTGCATATTTTCACTAGAATTCTTTGTTTTCTCATTTATTTATTTACTTAATCTCTTTCCAGCTGAATCCCAGCCCCTTCCCTCCTCTTCTTCCGGTCTCACCTTCATGACCCCCTCCTTCAACACCCCACACACTTCTTTTTTTTAAGGGGAGTCACCCAGGGGCATCAACCCACCCTGGCACCTCAAGTTGCAGCAGCAGGACTAAGCACATCCTCTCCCACTGAGGGCAGACAAGTCAGCCCAGCTAGGGGGAAGGGATCCAGTGGCAGGTGACAGAGTCAGAGACGGCCCCTACTCCCATTGTTAGGGGACCCACATGTTGACCAAGCTGATCTGCTACATATGTGTGGAAGCCTAGGACCAGCCCAGGAATGCTCTTTAATTGCTGGTTGACTCTCTGTGAGTCCCCATGGTCCCAAGTTAGTTGACTCTGTAAGGCTTCTTGTGGTGTCTTTGACCCCTCCAACTCCCTCTATCCTTCTTCCCACTCTTCCACAAGACTCCCTGAGCTTGGCCTGCTGTTTGGCTGTGGGACTCTGCATCTGTTTCCATTCGCTACTGGATGAAGCCTCTCAGAAGGCAGTTACGATAGGTTCCTCTCAGCAAACATATCAGAATATCATTAATAGGGGCAGGGGTTGACTTTCTCCCATGGGGTGGATCTCAACTGACTGATTTGCCATTCCCTCAGTCTCTGCCCCATTTCACCACTACACTTCATATATGCAAGATAAATTTTGGGTCTTGGGTTTTATGGGTGTATTGGTGTCCTTCTCCCTCTATGGGAAGTTCTACCTGCATATATGGGAAGTTCTAGATGCATATATACCTGCATGTAGTCACTTCAGGCTTATTAACCCCTGCAGCTAGAAGTCTCCTTTGGGGTTAGGCCCATAGACACCCCATAGACTGGGACTCCTGTCCCAGAGATGTTCCCCCAAAGATTTCTATTCTCTATCCAGCCCCCACCCCAACCTCTTATCCTTGCTCTCCACACACCTAATCCTCACCCATTACCCTCCCCACCCCCTCTCTCACCCAGCTCCCTCTATCCAGATACTTCAAATGTCTATTTTAATTTCTTTTTCTGACTGAGATTCAGCATCTTCCCTTGGACCCTCCTTGGCTTTTTTGGGTCTGTGGGTTGTAGCATGGTTATCCTGTACTTTATGGCTAATATCTACTTATAAGTGAGTACATACCATGTGTGTCTTTCTGGGTCTGGGTTACCGTACACAGGATGATCTTTTCTAGTTTCATCCATATGAAACTAGATGAAAGATTACATGATATCTTTGTTTTTAATGGCTGAGTACTATTTCATTGTGTAAGTATACCACATTTTCTTTATGCTTTGGCTAAAGGACATCTAGGTTGTTTCTAGTTTCTGGCTATTAGGAATACTGCTGCTGTGAACACAGTTGAGCAAGTTTCCTTGTTGTACGATATAGCATCTTTTGGGTATATGCCCAGGAATGTATAGTTGGGTCTTGAGGTAGATCTGTTCCCAGTTATCTGAGAAATCTTCAGCTTGATTTCCCTGGTGGTTGTACGAGTTTGCCCTCCCGTCAGCACTCCCATCAGTGTACCTCTGGCTCTGCATTCTCACCAAAATGTGCCGATAAGTGAGTTTTTGATATTAGTCATTCTGACCTGTGTGAGATTGAATCTCAGAGAAAGTGAGGAATAACCTTGAATTCATTGGAGACAACTTTCTGAACAGAACATCAAGAACTCAGGGGCCAAGACGAAATTAATTAATAAATGGAACCTCCTGAAACTGAAAAGCTTCTGTAAAGAAAAAAATACTGTCAGTAGCTCAAAATGGCACCCTACAGAATAGGAAAAGTTCTTCACAAAAGATCTTTGCAAACCAAAACGCCTCTAAGATTCCATCTTTTACTAGCTTTGTTACGGCTTTGTGAGTTGATTAGCATAATTTAGAGCCACTTTTATTATAGAAAGCAATAAGCTATTAAAACGCACCATATGCATTTTTAAACAATAAGCTAACTTCAAATTTTACAATTTTGATTGGTATTGCATTGAATTTATAAAAAGCTGCTAGAAAATGGTCATTTTCACAGTAATAATTTTCCCAGCTTATGAGCATGAGTTGTCTTTTTCATTTTTAGTATTTTTGTTTCTTCAGCGTTTTAAAGGTTTCATTGTAGAAGTCTTTTACTTCCTTGGTTAGGTTTACTTCTAGATATGTTATTTTCTTTGAGGCTATTGTAATAGAAATGTGTTCATGATCCTTTTTTCTCTGCATGTTTGTAGTTTGTGTATAGAAAAACTATTGAATGTGCAAGTTTATGGATCCTGCCACATTGCTGAATTTGTTTATTATTTTTAGAAGTTTTTGGTAGAATTTTGAAGTTCATTAATGTATAATCATGTCATCTGCAAATAGGGATAGCTAGATCTCTTCTTTCTGTACTTGTATCCTTTTGACGTTGTTGTAAATTAAAAAAACGATGAGTGTTCAGCTATATATTATGTATTATTAGCCCTAAAGGTTTTACAGCAGTATTATCTAACTCACTATCACGAATAATAAAACACAGACACCTGTTAAATTTTATAATTGCCTTATTTACCTTGGACTGGGCAGATACTAACTACACTGTCTAAATCATCTCACTATCCATCTCCCAGCCCCCATCCAATGCCATCCTTCTTAACCATCTTCTTCCATCCATAATCTTATAAATATTTGTTCTTATTCTTCATCTTGGCCTTTTCATGCCATTATTGGAGTCTTTCCTCCCGGTCCCATGTGGTTTCTTCTCCAGGCTAACCCATGGTGGCATCCTCCTTCTTCCTCTCTCCCAGTCTCTCTGTCTTCCATGATTCTCCCCCAAAGCCCAGGAACCCTAGCCATGCTAACCCCATTCTCCCCTGCTCAGGTGTTTATTCAACCAATCAGGTATGTCTTAGGCAGGTTTACACAAACAAGAATGGGTATATTCAGTAGACAATACCTAGATCTTGAGAGCCAGCAATTAGCATTAGATCGACCTCTAACATTTTGATTTCATTCTCTTGCCTTATTGCTCTAGCTAGTGCTTCTGCACAATAATGAAGAGGGCTGGAGATGGTGGACAGCTATGTCTGGTTCCTGACTTCAGTGGAATTGCTTCAAATTTTTCTCAATTTAGGATGATTTTTAGCTGTGGGTTTCTCATATACAGTTTTTTTTTTTTTTTTTTTTTTTTTTTTTAATGTTGAGGCCTGTTCCCTGTAGTCCTACATTTTCCTGGTCTTTTATCCTGAAGACATGTTGGATTTTGTCAAAGAATTTTTCTACATCTTTTGAAATGATCATGTGATTTTTGTCTTTAAGCCCATTTATATGGTTTATTACATTCATTTGCATGTAATGAAGACACGTGGGAAAAGGGGGCTGCCTGCTGTATAGAATGTGTTTCCTGACCTAGGCCAGGGATGTAGGGCTACACAGTTGTGTTGGAAAGGTTTTATATGGTATGTGGGATAAGTATGGGTGATACTTGCTCAAGCCTAAGGTTCCTTTACAGTGAAATATCCCCTCTATTAATTCCAAATCAATGGCATTTGGTCCTTCGGATGTTTCTGGATGTTCTGGAATATAATTAAGATATAAAAATTTAGTTCTTCCTTCAAGGAGCAGGTTTTAGATTGGTTAGGTATTATTTCAGTCAGCAATCATCTTCTTTTATTACAGTATTATAATATTGATTACAAAGATTATGGCTAATTTATTACTATCTAATAGCAAATAATGATGCATAACTGTGTCTAGGAAAGATGAGATTTATGAGATATTGAAGATGAGTATTGTATAAAACTATACATGACAGGTAAAATAAATATTTAATAAGATTTGGTGATAAGTTGAGTAGTTGCGGAAGATAAACAAATGGTTGCACGTTTTCTAACGTTTTTTATTTTTATTAATTAATTACAGTTTATTCACTTTGTATCCATTTTCTAACAATTTTTAGATAAGTAAATAATTGGAAATAATACTTTTGGAGATGGAAAGCACAAAAGGAACAGATTTAAGCATGAGCACATATAGATACACAGATTGTGTATTGCTGCATAAAAACAAATAAAGCTCATGGCTTAAAACAATTGTTAGTCACCATTTTTTTTCTGTAAAAACCAAACCAAACCAAACCAACCAAACAACCAAACAAAAAACCAGAGAGTAACAATAGATACTAGCCTTTGTAAGCCACTCACTGCCACAGTTACTCAGCTCTGCTGAGGTAGTATAAAAGCAACCAAGAACAAAAAAGACAATGGGCTAGCTGGCTGCTTCAGGTAGTTAAAGCCAGCTCTTTGAGGTATAAATACAAAATGGACTCTTTCCCACAAGGACACTGGAGCTGGATATTGTCCTCAGCATCTCCTGGTTCTTAACTTTCATTTTGTTTTCTAGTTGCTATTGACTGACTTTCTTACAAAGCATTTCATCAGAGTATAAATGTTTACTGTCAAAGAATCTTAACATTTCCTGCTGAAAGGCTATGACATAATTTCTGCCACACATCATTGATCAAAACAAGTCACAGTGTCCGCCCAGATTTAAGAGACAGAAGAAATACTCGACCATTTTTTTTTCAGTATTTATTTATTTTTTATTTTTATTTTTTTCAATGCAGTTTATTCAGGAAACTTGAACAATCATCGGACCCTGGGGAAAGCCAGCCCACAGCTTAAATAGCCTCTGGGTAGCCAACCCAGGCGTGCCACGTGGGCAATGCAGATAGGTCCACATACATGGAAGCAAGCCAGATCCTCAGCCTTAGCCAAATGTGGAGATGTTTGTGTCAGAGAGCACTCACCATCAGGAAGGTGGAAGGCGGAAACCAGCTCCATCTTTAAGGCGCGGCATTAAGCAGCTCTCTACAGTTCCCCCTTTTTGTTTCAGACGCATCAGGCAAGAGTAGAGGTCTGATCTCTGATATTAGAAATAAATTGGGACTTTGTACTGATGTTCATTTAGGTGTCATCCACCCAAAGAGCATCAACCCATTCGATACCTTTTTCTCAGAGGCAGGACCTGGGGCATCAACCCGCATGCAATCAGACATGCTCTTCTCTGGGTCTACAGCGGCTGACCCTGAGTGCAGTGCTTAGCCTCGCATCCTGAGCATAACATTTTAGCTTTTTATGGTAGCCAACCATGCTTGGGGAGACTGTCCCCTGTTTGTTTATATCCCCCATTTTTATTCATTATTAGCCTGATAGAGCCAAGTAATTGTGGTGATGATACTTGCTTTTTTGCCCAATGCTGGAATGCTAGTGAATTTAAGTATGCCCTGGTTACTCGCATGCCTCGCTGGGTGCCTGTGCCCGTTGATGCCCCTCACGCTATGACTCTCTTCAGACAGAAAAGGGATCTTGGAACTACAGCTGCCACTGTTACTGCCATCTCATTGGCGGCTGTTGGAGCTACCACCATGGCATTAGCCATGAGTCATACTGTGCAGACTGCTCAGACCCTGAATAATCTTTTAGCCAATGTAGCTCATGCCTTAGATGTACAAAAAGGAATTAATGCCCAACTAAAAGGAGGCTTGATGGTGTTCAATCAGAGGATTGACCTCGTGCAGGAGCATATTGATACCCTATGGCAAATGGCTCAACCGGGCTGTCAATGAAAGTATGCTGGACTTTGTGTCACTAGCATACAACATGAGAATTTTTCCCGTGCTGCAAATCTGTCTAAACAATTGTCTAGCTATATTTTAGGTAATTGGACTGGAGAATTCGATACTACGATGGAGCAGCTGAGAGTGGCCATTATCACAGTAAATTCTACCAGAGTGGACACAGGACTAGCCACAGGATTATCACCATGGATTGCTGCAGCCATGAATCATCTGAAGAAATGGGCGGGCATGGGAGCGTTAGCAGGCCTTCTGGTGTTGGTCTCCTTGGTTTGCCTGTGGTGTATATGCAAGATTAGAGTCTCACAACAGTGTAATGCAGCCATGATCATTCAGGCCTTTACAGCCATTGAAGCAGGACAGTCTCCCCAAGCATAGTTGGCTACCATACTCGACCATTTAAAAGGGGATGGTAAACAAATTTTTGTTCTCTGCAGGAAGATTAACGATTGGAACTCAGAAGAAATCTGAAGTTACAAATAACCTATTTCTCTTTAAGTTGATTATTCTCAGATATTTTTTATCACAAAAATAGGAAGCTAAATAACACATACATATGTCTTCCGGGAAATATAAGTTAAAACAATAAAACACCATAATGTGCAGCTAGGATGCCCAAATCTAAAATCTGACAAAACACAATGGCAGGTTATATTACAGCAAAAAGAACTCTTTGTCACCTTTTTGAGGCTATAGCATGCCTTTCTGCTTCTTTGAATGATAGCTTGATTTTGTCTTTTAGATGCTTACCAGTAAGTTTATAATCCCTGCTATATGCACAAGTCCATATGAAGGCAGACTATACATAGGAGTTTTATTCTCAGTTGCCAGAATTTAGAGGCATAGCAATTTTATTCAGTAACTAAGCAAGAAAATACATTGTGCTATATTCGATAATGAAAAGAATATTACTATTGTAATTTTTATGACCCATCACAGAGTTTTCGAATCTGTAAACATAGTAAAGGCAACACACAGCAAGCCCATAGCTAACATAAAAGTAAACGGAGAGAAACTAATCAATCCCACTGCCCACTCTCTCTGTATCTCTTCAACATAATACTTGAAGTCCTAGCTAGAGTAATAAGACAACTAAAGGAGATCAAGGGAATGCAAATCAGAAAGAAAGAAGTCAAAGTATCAGTATTTGAAGGTGATATGACCCCAAAAATTCAACCAGAGAACTCCTTCAGCTGATAAACACCTTCAGCAAACAGCTGGATACAAAATTAACTCAAAAAAAAAATTAGTAACCCACCTGTATACAAAAGATGAATGGGCTGAGAAAGAAATTAGGGAAACTACACCCTTCACAATAGCCACAAATAATATAAAGTATCTTATTGTGACTCTGACCAAACAAGTGAAAGACCTGTTTGAAAAAAAATTCAAGTCTCTGAAGAAAGAAATTGAAGAAGATATCAGAAGATGAAAGATTTCCCACGCTCATGGATAAGTAGGATTAATAGTGAAAATAACCATCCTGCCAAAAGCAATCTACAGATTTAGTGCAATTCCCATAAAAATACCAACACAATTATTTACAGCACTTGAAAGAATAATTCTCAATTTCATACGGAAAAACAAGGAAAAAAACAAAATTACTAAAACAATCCTGAACAATAACAGATCGTCTGGATGTATCTCCATCCCTGATCTCAAGCTGTGTTAGAGAGCAATAGTAATAAAAACTGCATGGTTCTGGTATAGAAACAAAATGGTAGATCAATAGAATCAAATCAAAGACTGAAAAATAAATCCACATACCTACAGATACTTGATTTTTGACAAAAAAGCCAAAACCATACAACAAAAAAAGATAGCATCTTCAATTAATGGTACTGGTCTAACTGGATGTCTACATGTAGAAATATAGAAATAGATCCATATTTATCACCCTGCACAAAACTAAAGTTGAAGTGGATCAAAGATTTCAACATAAAACCAGACATACTAATCCTGTTAGAAGAAAAAGAGGGGAAGAGCCTTGACCTCATTGGCACAGGAGACAACTTCTTGAACAGAACACTAACAGCATAGTCTCTGAGATCAACAATTAATAGATGGGACCTCATAAAACTGAAAAGCTTCTGTAAAGCAAAGGACATTGTCATCAGAACAAAATGATAGCCTACAGACTGAGAAAGGATCTTCAAGAACCCTATATCTGACAGAGGGCTAATATCCAGAATATATAAAGAACTAAAGAAGTTAAAAAACAACAAATCAAGTAATCCAATTAAAAAATGGAGTGCAGAGGTGAACAGAGAATTCTTTGTAGAGGAATATAGAATGGCAGAGAAACACTTCAAGAAATCCTCAACATCCTTTATCATCAGGGAAAGGCAAATTAAAATGACCCCAAGATCTCTCCTTACACTCATCAGAATACTAAGATCAAAAATTCAAGTGACAACACACGCTGGAGAGGATGTGGAGAAAAGGGAGTCCTCCTCCATTGCTGGTGGTATTGTAAACTTGTATAATCACTTTGGAAATCAACCTGGCATTTGCTCAGGCAATTAGGAATAGTGCTAACTCAAGATCCAGCTATATCATTACTAGGCATACATCCAAAATATGCTCAAATATACAACAAGGACATTGCTCAGCCATGTTCATAGCAGCTTTATTCGTAATAGCCAGAATCTGGAAACAACTCAGATGTCCCTCAACTGAGGAATGGATACAGAAACAGAAATTGTGGTACATTTACACAATGGAATACTACTCAGCAATTAAAAACAAGGAAATTGTGAAATTTGCTGGCAAATGGTAGGACCTAGAAAAGATCATCCTGAGTGAGGTATCTCAGAAGCAGAAATACACACATGGTATATACTCACTTATAAGTGGATATTAGACATATAACGTAGGATAAACACACTAAAGTATGTACACCTAAAGAAGCTAAGCAAAAAGGACCCATTGTAAGATAATCAATTCTTATTCAGAAAGGCAAACAGGATGGATGTCCTAAGAGGA